>NC_081405.1:598369673-598969673 GCF_030272615.1 Cryptomeria japonica | reverse complement strand
GATCCATCTCATAAATCTTCTAGGATCCTACAACTTTTTAACATGGAAACAATTAGTTCATGAAATAGATTATAGTAAATAGATTTGATTTTGATCATTGCTATGTCCTATTTTTTGTTGATGATCACATTTTGAAGCTATCTTGTCATGATTTGATATTGATTCTTGTAAACTGAAAATTTAAGTGTGTTATGTAATGGAAGTTGACTAAAGTAAATATAATTCAAATGAGGGTTACTCTCTCTCTCTCTCTCTCTCTCTCTCTCTCTCTCTCTCTCTCTCTCTCTCTTGTAGTTGATATTGATGTTAACCTTTTGAAGATGGTGTCATCATGAATTAGAGGTGATTTATTTTTTATGTTGACATGTAGATGAGTTTGTCATGCATCGGAGTGGATTTCTACAAAATAAACATTTAGGGAAGTGAGATTCATGAATAATTGAAGTTAGTGTAAAAGGATTGGATTGGGATCTGGGTCGGTAGCTATCTATAACCAATTCTAAAGCTTCTCTCACACTCTCGTCATAACTCCAATGAAATTAAAAATTTTAAAGTCAAGATAATTTCACAAGTAGAAATAAGATGTATGATGTAGATAGTCTATGAAGAAGAATGTAAAAATTTTAGCCTCACAACTTCAGAATGTCTATTATTGTTATGGTATTGTTTCATGGAGCAAGGGATTTGAACTTGATTTATTCCCTTATGAGTGCCCTTGCTATAGCTACCACTCAGAGATTTAAAAAAAATTACTTGAACAATTTATTGAGAAATAGTTATTTGAATTTATTGTAAGTCATTAAGTTGCATCTAGGCTATAGGAATTCGGATAATTTTATGTGTTCTAAAAATATCTAGACTATAATTGGGATAGTTTCATCTAAACTATAGACTAATTAAACTTAATAAAATTTTCCCAATTCCTATATTCTAGATGCAACTTAATTAGAAAGGTACCATGAGTGTGGGACGTGGTTGTGGTGTGTTGGTGAAAACCACACCAATAGAATTAATGGTATTTAGTACATTTCCTTACATATTAATTGGTTTAAGTTTGTAAAATTTGATGACTACTTTTTCCAAAAACCGTATATATGACACTTCAAATTATTAATAAACCATAAAAAATTCTAATAAGTAATATATATTATATATTATTATATTTTATAATATGGATACATATTATTTTACAAGGTTTATTATAAATATATAAATTTATTTAGAATATTTTAAATTGGTAGGATTAAGATATAATTGTTTCTAATTTTATATTATTTTTATATGAATTTTTAGTATGTTTTTTATTATATAAATTTAGACGTTTTGTTAATTTATTTTTAATATTTTTTTATAAAATTGTCTTAAATATCAATTTAGAAGTAAATTTAAGATTTTTGAGTGCATTACTAATTTATCATTATTTTTCAAATTTTAAATTCTTTTTATCTGCATGGATTTTTATTTCAATTATGTGAAGCCCAAAGTATCTTTTTACTTAACTTCAATTACTGAAGTTGTAGCTTCAATTTGAACCCAAAGTATCTTTTTACTTAGCTTCAATTCCTAAAGCTTAAAATAATTATTTTACTGTAGCTTAAATTCACGAAGCTAAGCTTAAAGTATTTATTTTATGTGTGAATCTTAAGGTATTTATTTTGTAAGTTTCATTATTTTATTTCTCAATAAAATTGGATTTTACTTTCTTTCAAGAAACCAAATTTGTGAAGCTTAAAGTATTTATTATATTGTAGCTTCAATTTCAATCTTAAGTATTTATTATATTGTAGCTTCAATTTCAATCTTGAAGCTTAAAAATATTTTCAATCTATGAAGCTTAAAGTATTTATTTTAGAGTAGATTCACTATTTATTTTTTAAGTATCTGTGGAGCTTAAGGTTTTGTAAGTACTTTTTTATGGAAGTGAGAAGATTTCCTTGAATTATTTTACTTTAGCCTACTATATTTGCAATTTTTGTAAGTCTTGTCTTTCTCTTTGTATAGTCTATTTTTCCTCTTTATGCACAACTTTTACTCTTATATGTCTCCCTTTTTGTTTTAATTCAATCTTATTGTAAAATAATATTTTATACATAATTAATATATTTAATATAAAAGAATTTATATTAAACTATTCACAATTTTTTTAAAAAAATGACACTTCATATTTTTCTTAAAACGTCAAATAAAAGACATTAGAATGACTAAACTGTCATTAAAAATTATATGAAAGGCAGGGGCCACCATCAAATTCCAGGCCTGCTCCCATATCTCAGATTGGATATAGATGATATATTTTAATTAATTTCTGGATATATGATAGCTTTTTAGCTCTAGAATTTGGCTGATTATTTGTGGACAATTTGAGACCTGCTATCATTTACAAGACTAATAAGAGAATTATTTTACTCATGTCTTGCTTACTGAAAATCAACGAGATTAATAGCAACGGCACCTTTTCTAAAAAAACAAACACGAAAATTTATGAATTCGAGTTGTGGAAAAATTATGTTATAAATTGAAATTATGAATTAAAGTTGTGAAAATTTATGGTGTGCGAGAAGACATTCATAATGTTGTTGAAGAGTAAATCACAATTTATTGGTTATTTTGCAACAATTCATAACTATAATTAAAACTCTGATGATGTTGATTCAAAAGGCTACAGAAATCTCTCTCTGGAGCTCAAGAATCTTGTAGCACTACAACCCTGATATTTGTTGGAAAGGTTTTAGAAACTTTCAACCTAATACGACTTTTGATCCCTTTTGCACTTTTAGACTCTATAAGACGACTAATAAAATTAGTGGATATTGACATATTACTTTTTCCAAAAACTATATATGTAACATTTAAAATTATTAATAAACTGTAAAAAATTTATAATAGATAATGTATATTATATATTATTTTACAAGATTTATTATAAATATATAAATTTATTTAGAATATTTTAAAATACGAGAACTAAGATATAATTGAACATTCTAATTTTCTTTTAATTTGGAAGGATTTTTTATTTTTTTTAATTCTACGAGCTTAAAGTATTTATTTTACTATAGCTTCAATTAGCTTCAATTTGTCAAGGATTATTTTTTTAAGTTTAATTATTTCTATTTGTCAATAAAATTGAATTTTTATTTCTTTTCAAGAAACCAAATTTATGAAGCTTATAAGTATTTATTTTGTTGTAGGTTCACTATTTATTTTTGTAAGTACTTTTTTTATGTAGGTGAGCAACTCTTTTCAATTATTATATTTTCTTGAATTATTTTATTCCAACCCTTCTCTATCTTGCATTTGCAATTTTTTTTGTAAGTTTGTGCGACAAAAATGTTTAGATATAAAAGAATTTATATTAAATTGATAAAAATATTTAGATATAAAAGACTTTATATTAAACTATTGGCAAATTAAAAAAAAATTGACACTAAATATTTTTCTTAAAATATAAAATAAAAGACATTAAAATGACTGAACTGTCCAAAACAATTCATATGATAGATAGGGGAGACCGTGAAATTCTATACCTGATCAAACCAATATGATTGATCAAACCAATATGATGAACTCAATTATTGTTCTACATACTATTTTATTTCTCTTCCTTTGAAACCAATTTTATTTGAGATATTTAGTTAAACAGTTGGCACACCCTGTCAGTGCTTTACCATTTTTTGATGCATAGTTACCAAGGAAGTTACTGCAAATACAACATCTGATAAAAATGTCCTTTTTCTCACAATTTAATGGATGTCCGGGCCCCAAAATTTAATACCCCTATTTTGGGGCAAGTTGAGATTTACTCCTGCCAGTGCATTTGTTTAAACAAGCATTGAATCGTTTTCAACAGATCCCTTTGCGGATATCCTAGGAGTATGTTTTGAAATCATGGTGACTGTTTACTATATAGAAAGAGTTTAAATGCCAAAAGAAGTACAGAAAAAACTGAAGTCCCCAACGCAAAGAACCTTGGGGTTCTGTAACGATCTATGCAATAGTACTTCACAAAATACAACGGGGCTGTAATAGCAAATAGATGCTTAAAACATAGTAAAATAATGAATAGCAATCCACCCATCAAATCCTTCCCCTCGTTAAGAAAGGAAATCGATGATAAAAGAATCAGTTGTAAGAATCGATTTTTACCAGAGGTAAACATGGTCCATATAAACAAAGCCTCTGCTTCTCTAGGTTGAGCTTCTTGAAACACCTCCACAGGACTCAGAAGAGCAAGAGATCTATAAAAATTACATTTATCCTCTGGAAGATGATGACTACTTTGCACATTGAAGGTCTGGATCTAGCTCTTGTTTATCATCAGTCACTTTCAATCTCGAACTTATTTTGAGATAATATGAACTTGATGTGCAGCATCAGCATCAAGATCCAAATTCTTAAACAATGGGTGACCACTCCAAACTGTAGATGTTTGAAGCTGACATCTTCCTTGAACACGTCGCTTCAGTTTGGACATGAATCTTTTCATTCATTGTCATGCATAAGCAATTTTTAGTTTGAATCAGTTTTTGTTTATTTGTGCAAATAAAGCATGTATTCCAGCATGCATTAATCTTTAGGACTAGTTTTAGTTTGTTTTTTTGCATGAGTTTGTTTTTAGTTTGAGACTCAGTATTTTTCCATGCATATAATGCAGAGAAGATTTAGGAAAATTATTTAATGTTTTTCTTATTGGTAGCTTTCCATGCAATTCTAGGAATATATTTAGAACTGCAATTATTATTAATTCTAGGCTGCAAATTCTTTATATACACACCCTCTATGTAATTTCTCATTATTCTGCAATAAAGAATCTCTTCTTGAAAAATAGGGTTGTGCATTAAAAAATAGAGTATTGTTTATTTCTAAGATTAATTGTGTTTGGCTGCAATTATTTTTACCTCTGCTATATTTATTGTTTTTATTGTGTGTTCTTTGCTATTTAATTTGATTAATCAGTTGGATCAGAGGAGACATAGTAGTTTTAGATTCTACAAGTGGTATCAGAGCAAGTAAAATTGTTTTGTGTTAAAGTTTTATTGTTGGAATTTCAAAAAAGTTAATCATGTCGAATTCTAACCATATGCCCGTTCCAGAATTTGATGGGAATGATTATAATTATTGGTGCATTAAGATGCTGACCTTTTTGATAGGAAAAGATTTGTAGGAGATTATTGAATCAGGTTATGAGGAGCCAGCTGATTGGAATTCTCTTACTGCCAATGAAAGAAGAACAAGAAAGGAATCAAGGAAAAAGAATGTTCAAGCTTTGTTTCACATTCAGATTGCTCTTGATAAGAGCTTATTTCCAAGAAAATCAAGAGCAACAAGTGCCAAAGATGTCTGGAAGACTCTACAAGAATCTTACCAGGGTAGTGATCAAGTTAAGGTGGTCAAGCTTCAAACATTGAAGTGAGAGTTCGAGAATTTGAAGATGCAAGAAGCTAAAAGTATAAGTGATTATTGTGTCAGAGTCAAAGATGTGGTCAATAAAATGGCTACAGTTGGAGAAATTGTAAGCAATGAAGTTTTGATAAAAATGGTGTTGAGATCTTTAACACCCAGATAGAATCATGTAGCAATAATTATTGAAGAAAGCAAAGATTTGACAAAACTACAATTTGATCAACTAGTTGGATCCTTGATGTCTCATGAAGAAAGATTGAAAGATTCTTTTGAAGGTGTAGAGAAAGCATTTTCCTCTAAATTGTTAATCACAAAAAATGAAGATGCAAGCAGCAGTAGTGTCAAAATCAATCAAGGCCAAGGTAAAGGGCAAAGCCAAAATTCTTCAAGAGGAAGAGGTAGAGGCAAATTTGATAAGAGAAATGTTTAGTGTTACCATTGTAATAGGTATGGCCACTTTGAAAGAGAATGCTGATTGAAAGAAGGTAAAAGTACTAACTATGCTCAAGAAAGTAGTGAGAATCCTCCTAATCACTTATTTTTATCTTATGTCAAGGGTGAAAATACTAGTAAAGATGTTTGGTACCTAGATTCTGGATGCCCTAACCATATGACAGGGAATGAGAAGTTGTTCTCAACAAAGGATGGAAGTTTCAAATCCAAAATCTAGCTTGGAGATGATAAATCATTGGAGGTTGCTGCCAAAGGAGATATGGAGGTCCAAACAAAAGAAGGTATAAAGATTATTCATGATATATATTATACTCCACAATTGAAGCACAATTTGTTAAATGTTGGGTAGCTATGTGAAAAAAATTATCAAGTAATATTTGAGAATAAGACATGTACTATCTATGATAAGAATAAGGGTAATAGGGTGATCATTGTTGTTCCTATGACAAGAAATAAGATGTTCCCCTTGAGGTTTGGTGAACATAACAATAGTTTGGCAAATATGGCTTCTGAGGATTCAAATTGGTTATGGCATCTCAGGTACGGGCATTTAAATTTTCATGGTTTGAAGTTTCTAACCTCGCATGCATTAGTTTCTGGTTTGCCCAAGGTTGAGGAACACAAGGAGATTTGTGAAAGTTGTGCTAAAGGAAAACAATGCATGGAGGGCTCATCACCCACTTCAGCTTGTTCACTCAAATATATGTGGTCCTCTGCAAACTAAGAGTTGGGTAAGTCATCATATTTCATCACTTTTATTGATGATTACTCATGAAATTGTTGGGTATATTTCTTGAAGGCCAAAGATGAAACCCTAGATACATTCCAGAAGTTTAAAGCCCTTGTGGAAAATGAGAAAGCATGCAAGATCAAGTGTTTAAGGATTGATCGTGGAGGAGAATTTTTCTCAAAGGATTTCCAAAGTTATTGTGATTTTAATGGCATCAAGAGGCAACTTACTACTACATACACACCTCAACAGAATGGAGTAGCTTAAAGGAAGAATAGTACTGTGGTTTAAATGGCAAGGTACGTGTTACAAACCAAGGGATTGAGCAATTCTTATTGGGGAGATGCAATTACTACAATAATGTACATCCTTAATCGTAGCCCCACTAGTGCACTAGAAAAGATGAGTACTTATGAAGCTTGGTATGGAAAAAGGCCTAATGTTAATCATTTCAAAGTTTTTGGTTGTTTGGCTTATGTGCATGTACCTGATCAGAATAGACAGAAGTTAGATGCAAAGAGTGAGTCATGTATTTTTATTGGGTATAGTGAGAAAAGAAAGGCTTATAGGTTGTATAATCCCCTCACTAACAAGCTTATTGTCTCAAGAGATGTGATTTTTGATGAAGGGGGAGTTTAAGGTCATCAAAAAGGCCATGTTGAGAAGACAAAAACTATTTTGAGTGATGATATGATTACTGATATTGATCATGAGCAGACAACTAATATTTCTGTATCCAGTGGTTTAACTCCACCAAGAAGCCCTTCATCAAGCTCTTCAGTACCAAGTTCAAGTCCAACTTCTTCTCCAAGTTCTACAAGGAACGTAAGGAGATCGAGTGATATCTACTAGAGGAATGGAAATCAAGTACATGAAGAAAACCTAATAGGTGAGACAGTGAATTTTTCTTTATTAGCCAAGGATGATTTTGAACCATCATGTTTTGAAGATGCATGTACTAATGAGGTTTGGGTGCAAGCCATGGAAGAAGAGATGGATTCCATTCATAAAAATGAAACTTGGGATTTGACAGAGCTTCTACATGACAAGAAAAAGATTAGCACCAAATGGGTCTACAAGACCAAGTTTAATAGTGATAAGAGTGTTGAAAGACACAAGGCAAGATTAGTTGCTAAACGCTTCACACAGAAGTGTGGAATTGATTATGAAGAGACATTTGCACCAGTATCAAGACAAGAGACTATAAGAATGCTGATTTCATTAGTAGCTTAGAAGAAGTGGAGCATACATCATATGGACGTGAAAAGTGCCTTCTTGAATGGGTACTTAGAAGAGGAAGTATATGTGGAGCAGCCACAAGGTTTTAAGTGGATGGAAAAGAGCATCTTGTCTATAGGTTGAAGAAGGCTTTGTATGGCCTCAAGCAAGCACCAAGAGCATGGTATGCCAGGATTGATGGATACTTTCAGGAGAATGGCTTCCAGAGAAGTAAGAGTGATCCTACCCTTTACTACAAACAAGAAGGTACCGATATTCTCATTAAGTTTCTATGTTGATGATATTTTGTATATGGGTAGTAGTTCTAGATGAAAGATGAATTCAAAGCTACTATGATGAAAGAATTTGAGATGAAATATCTTGGTCTCATGAAATATTTTCTAGAAATGGAGGTTTATCAAATTAAGGATGAGATTTTCATTTGTCAAACAAAGTATGCACAAGATATGCTGAAGAAATTTAATATGACTGATTGTAACCCTACCTCCACTCCAAGTGCTCATTGAGTTTTGTTATGTAGAGATGATGGTGCTGATTTAGTTGATGAGACAACTTACAGAAGTATTGTGGGGAGCTTGATGTTTCTAACCTACACGAGGCCTGATATTGCCTATTCAATTTCACTTGTTTTGAGGTATATGACAAATCCATCTGAAATGCATATGAAGGAAACCAAGAGGATTTTGAGGTATGTGAAAGGGAATTTAAGTTTTGGTATTTATTACTACTCTTTTGAAAAGTTCAATTTTGTTGGCTTTAGTGATTCAGATTGGGGAGGTAGTATGGATGACCGCAAATCTACATCTGAAAATTGTTTTTCTTTTGGTTCTGGTTTGATTACTTGGTGCTCGAAAAAGAAAAGTATTGTTGCCCTCTCATCTACAAAAGCGAAGTATGTTGCAATTACCTCGGCAAGTACACAAGCTCTTTGTCTCAAAAAAGTTTTAGAAGAAATTGAAGAAAAATAAATTCAGCCTACAGTAATTTGTTGTGACAATGTGAGTGCCATCAAGCTAGCTAAGAATCTAGTTCATCACAACAGAACAAAGCATTTTGATATAAAATATCACTTCATACGAGATTTGGTGTAGAAGAAGGATGTTAAATTGAAGCACATCAACACCCAGGATCAGCTAGCGGATATATTCACCAAAGCGGTTGCAAAAGATCAGTTTTTGATACTACAAGATAAGATAGTAAGCTCTCTTAGTATCAAGGAGGAGTATGTAGATGTTCGAAGCTGAGATCTTCCTTGAACATGCAGCTCCAGTTTGGACATGAATCTTTTCATTCATCGCCATGCATAAGCTGTTTTTAGTTTAAATTAGTTTTTGTTTATTCATGCAAATAAAGCATGTACTCCAGCATGCATTAATCCTCCAAACTATTTTTAGTATTGCTTTTTGCATGAGTTTGTTTTTAGTTCAGACTTAGTATTTTTCCATGCAAATAATGCATAGAAGATTTAGGAAAATTATTTAATGTTTTTCTTATTGGTAGCTTTCCATGCAATGCTGGGAATATATTTAGAACTACAGTTATTATTAATTCTTCTAAGCTGCAAATTCTTTATATACACAACCTCTATGTAATTTCTAATTATTCTGCAATAAAGAATCTCTCTTGAAAAACAAGGTTGTGCATTAAAAAACAGAGTATTGTTTATTTCTGAAATTAATTGTGTTTGGCTGCAATTATTTTTACCTCTGCTATATTTATTGTTGTTATTGTGTGTTCTTTACTATTTAATTTGATTAATCAATTGACTCAAAGAAACATAGTAGTTTCAGATTCTACACAAACCACAAACCTAAAGACAGCTTTTCCAGCTAAAAAGTTTAGGCGTTAGGATTCTTAAATCCTGTGGGCAAAGCCCACCATTAAAGGCTATTGGCTAATAGCCCACCATTATAGGCTATCGGCTAATTAACTTGCACGGCACCCATTTTTAATAACATGTACCATCCTACACCGCCCATTTTTGGTTCTCTTTTCTTGGAATTAATTTCAATCATCTCCCACTGATTGAGCTGTTGAATATTGTTTTGACCGACAATTACCACCGCTTGATGAAGAACGTCAATATATGGACCACCTTAATACTCCACCTGCCCTGTTTACAAACTGGCATTCTTATCCTTATCATCCACCGCCTATAATCTTGTCTTAACATGCCGTGCACCACAAGTAGGTAAACTGCCTTTCTGTAAGTTTATTCCAAGTGTTGCTTCATTTGTGGTTGCTTGCTGGCTGGAAGTACATCTATTTCTCACAGTCGTATTATCAAAAGCTCACGTTTTTCCAGCTATACAGGCATGCATAAATCAGGGTATGCTTTTACTCCAACGTTGAAGAATAGAAGTAATAGCATTATTTGAAACATTTTTCTAGATCTATATGAAGCTTTTACTCCAACGTTGAAGAATAGAAGTAATAGCATTATTTGAAACATCATTCTAGATATATCTTAAGCTGGTTTAAAACCCTTACTAGAGCTGATTATGTTTGATATACCAATACATGATTAAATGCAATGTTCGCTTCTGATTCTAAAACTGGTTTTAAACAAAAAAAAATGTCTTTTTTTTCAATTGGTTTCTTTTTTTAAAACCAACAATGACATCTACTACAATTTTGGTATTCAGATTAGGATTTAATAAAAAATAAATATTTTTTTTTTATATGTAACTAGGAAATCAGGTATAAGCATCAAAGCAATAGATTAGCTAACCACGAAGACTACAATGCAATGAAAATAACTCCTAATACAATCAATGAAAGAATAGAAACAAAGCATTATAAGGAAATACAAATCAAACAAATGCTCCTTCCATGTTATTCCATTGTCATTCTTTCTCCTTCAAATATGTGAGTGTCGCCTACCAATGCAAGTGCAAATGAAAGCAAGTTTGATTGCAAGAGATAGATTTCGAAAGCGACAACGTAAGAATACTCGAATTGTGGTTATGAAAGAAGAAGAAGAAGTTTCAATTTATAGGCAAATTGATAAATCAATCAAATTGGAATGAATTATTCGAAAGAGGCAAATTGATTCGAAAGAGGCATGATTATGACAAATTTCTATCTCATTTTATGGTGAATTTCTATGCAAGGGTTATGACAAGTTACCATGTCAAGAATATGACAAATTGCTATGTCAATTCTATGATAAATTTAGAGTGATTTATGCTTCCAAATTATGACAAATTGGCCCCAAAAGGAGCCCAAATTGTTGGTGAAATTAATGGGAAATGTTAGGGGAGAAAAAAGTGGGAGAAATTAATAAATTTCATTTATTAATTTTTCTCACAAAAAGTGACACTTAGACAATATAAATAAATTATATTAAATTGTGACATAAGATAAATGAATAAACTCATTTAGCCTAAGGGAAAATGTTAATAGGATCGAATGATTAAATCATAAAACCCTAGGAGATGAACTAGAAATGAATGAGGTCTTTCCATAATTAAATCCATAAACATATGATTATGATCACAATCGAAGAGACAAATGACAAAGACTTGATAATTCATTGACAAAGACCAATGACAATTTGGTCAAGGATGAAAAAATGACTACATTTATAAAGGATCAATGACTGATTGATCCAAAATTGAGAAAGATTGATGATTGATTGATATCAATGACAAATTGATGAAAGATTGAAATAGGTTGATTTGATGAAGATTGACAAAGACCGATGACAAATCAATCAAAATATATAAAGATATGGACAACAATTAATAGTTGAAGATTGATAAAGATCCAAAAGGATCCAAATTGATTGATAACTGATTGAAGATTATTGATATTACAAATGACAACATTTAAAAAAAAACACTAATTAACATCGATTAGGGTTACAATGATGTCCAATTGATATGTCAAGAGAGCTCCTACTGTTGTAGCGGTTGCAAAGATGTATAAAATAAGAGGTTTCCCTTCTATTAGAGGCATTAACATAGGTGGTGACAAGAGATAATTTTTGAGAGCTTGAAATGCCTATTGGTATTGCTCAATCAATTTGAAGACCACCCCTTTATGAAGAGGAAGTTGAAAGGGGTGACACTTGTCTGCCTATTGGGCTATGAATCACGAAATAGTTTGCAACTTTCCTTGAAGGCTTGTTAGTTGATGCAGATTTGTTGGTGGAGGCATATCCATAATTTCGTTTACCTTGGCTAGATCCTCTTCAAAGGCTCTATAAGAAATGATATACCCTAGTATCTTGCATGTTATTACCCCAAACACACACTTCTCTAGATTGAATCGAAGCTTATATTCTTGTGTTCTATCAAATATCAGGCCTAGAATGCAAAAATGACTATCTCTTGTAACTGATTTGCATAATAAATTATCAACATAGTCCTCCATTAATGTGTGCATGAAGTCAAGAAAATTATTGTCATGGCTCTATGATATGTTGCTCCTACATTTTAAAGGTTGAAAAGCATCACATTTCAATAGTAGGTTCCCCACGCACATGTAAATGGAGTTTTGCATTGGTCTTCGGTAGCCATTTGGATTTGGTTGTATTTGGAGAAGTCATCCATTAGTGACAATGTCTCATAGCCATCTGATGTCAATGTTTGATAGAGGAAAGTCATCCTTAAGGCATGCTATATTCAAGTCCCTAAAAACCAATGTAGATTCTTATGCCCCCAATAGCCTTACTAACTGGTATTATATTTGATATCCATTCTACATAATCGATTGGTGATACGATGCCTACATCTAATGGATTTTTGAGCTTTGATTATACCAATAGAGCCACTTGTGGATGCATTTTTCTCTACTTTTATTTTATAGGTTTTGAGACTGGTTTCAGCGGCAAGAAATGAAGGACCAATTCAGGATCTAGGCCTGACATGTCTATAGAAGACCATGCAAAGTCAATATACTTCTCAAGGAAAAATGTGACAAATTCTACTCTTTCTTGTTTTGATAATGAAGCAGCAAAGTGGATGACCTTTGGGTTGTCAGTCGTACCCAAGTTGATTTCCTCAGTCATTTCCACAAGAAATGATAATTTTTCTTGACTTGATAAGGGTATCTCCAATCTTCCGTCCTTGGGAACCTTAGAGAGGTTTTCACCCACGGATACAACCTTTGTTTTTACTTTTTTACAATCTAAGCGTGCCTTTCATTTTTCACCCAAAGACCTATCCTTTTCACTTTTTTCTTTTTTATTTTCATTCTTGATTTTGCAACTAGAAGATGGAGTTGATTATGTTGGAAACAACAAGGAAGGAAAACTAAGAGGGGGGTTGAATCGGTTTTCACCAAACTATACAAATCAAACACAATCTTAGATCTGATCAACTATAGTAAGAACAAAGATGAACACAATAACATCAACACACATAACACCAAGATTTTGATGTGGACAGCCTAGTTAAGGGAAATAACATGGTGGGAACCTACCCACAATAAGATGATACTCAATAGTAGTATGTGAAAATTTTACAATGGAAAATGCACATGCATTCAAGCACACTGCCTAGAGCTCATTGTTCAAATTACAATGACGTAGAAGGCAAAATCCCTTAGGAAAGGTTCACTACCTTACAAAGATATTCAAACTACAATCTGGTTAAGATTAATTGCAAATATATCATCTACTAATGCCTGATGATAGTTTTGGTTAAGCACATTTGTCTGCCCTGCAACAATCTCTACTCAATACAGCACACTAAGAGATAAAACCACTTGTTCGCACATAAACCACTATCTGATAATACTGACTTAGCACCCATACATGACCAAATGAAAATATAATATTTATATAAATCATCAACCTTGACTACAAGATCAACGAAACCCTCAACACCTAATTACAAAATTACATCAAACGATATCTAAATTAACCATTGGACCAATACAATGCCATAGACAACATGGTATGGACCTAAATCAACTCTTCAACCATGAAAAACCATCAGAAATCTCACCAAGATCAACCGCAACACACTACACCATTGAATATATTGTATAACACAAAGAATATCATTGGACCCAAAAGATGTTCAATAACCCACACAAGGATCAATGCAGACCATCAAAACAAATAGGAATGATTAGGAAATACCAAAAAACATATTAGAACCATACACAATAGCTACACCAACACCACTTATTCAAATCTTCATCGATCAACACGCGAACACTCAAAAACACTTAACAACAACAACTTGGAGAAGAAAGATAGCTTGTCGAGTATCAAATCATGAACCATATGAAATGAAGATACACACAAACATCCAAAATACTCTTCCAAATCTGTAACATAATATATAATCATACTAGAGCACAATGGATTGAACACGATAACACTACAACAGTGAACACTAAAAACAAATCTCCATACTAGAATCCTCAAGTCAATCAAATCATCACATAACATCATGAAATCATAAAGAATGAAGTATCTCTAGTTGATTCCGCATTCCAAATAGATAAACCAACTAGATAAACTCACTACAAAGACCAAATTACCAAAACAACTCTTTGCAACACCAAAACACAGGATTATGTGGACATCAATGACAACAACATATCCTAGTAGCAACAATTTCCAACAATCTCCCCCTTTGGCATTGCTGACAACATATGAATGTGAAAAAAAATCAATGCAAAGGAATAAATTACCATAAGGAAACTCCACCTAATATTATGCACACAAAGCTCCAAAGATAAGGTACTTTCTCACGTGCTTCTCTCCCCCTTTGATAGCAATGCCAAAGACATAATATAGATCTTGTTTCTCTCCCTATAAGAAGGACAATCCCTCCCCTTTAGGATAAACCACAACTAAACATCTAAACCACACATTGACTACTTCGGCTGAGTAGTAGCACCCACTCATTAATCTGTATAAGAAGATAAGACTGTGAGGTCCATTGGATTGATGCATCTCAATGCACCTAGTTCTCATCAGGAGGGGAAAAGACCCCTAACTTGTCTTTCAAATAGACAAATATATCTATGAGCAAAGCCTTAGTAAAAATATCTATAATTTGATCCTTTGTAGGTACATACTCTAGGTTTACTTCTTCATCACTAACCTTCTCCCTCAAGAAGTGATACTCGATTGATATATGCTTTGTTTAATAATGCAAAACTAGATTCTTGGAAATAATAATAGCACTTTAATTTTTATAGTAAATAATAGTAGGCTCGTCATATAGAACTCTAATATCCTTTAATATTTGCTTCATCCAAAATACTTGAGTATAGTTGCTAGCAACAATAATGTATTCATCTTCATCAGTAGATAGAGATATAGCATCTTGTTTCTTACTTTCCCATAAAACCAAATTCTTCCCCAAAAAGAAAGCTCCACCATTACAAAGTTTAGGGCACCAACCCAAGGACCACCAACCCCTGATTTTAGGGAACCAACCAAAGGGGCACCAACCCCTGCACTAAGCTCCACCTCAGTGATGTACTATAGATAAAATTAATACAATAGTTGTAATCTTGTTACAAATGAGTTTTGTAACTCTTGCAATAAAGAAAACTTCATCAATTTAACTCTTCTCAACCGGTTCTCCCTTGCTCAGTTCTTTGTCGGTCCTCTGTGTTGGTATTTTGGATATGTTGATATGGTTTTTTCATTGATGTCAACACTCGTCATTACTTGTCAACACTTATCAGCACTTGGAGAACTTTGGTTATGTTCACCGGCAAGACAAAGAATTATGCAAAACACTAGTATTTGGTTCACCGGCAAGACAAATACTTATGCAAAACACTAGTATTTGGTATTCGGTTTGCATATTTGCTGTTACCGGCCAATAGGTCCAAGATAAGCACCGATAGACTTATCTATTCCAGATCAGCATGGCATGTTATGGAGATTCTTTATTATTATTGTAAATGCATTAAGGCGACATCATACACCGGATATTGATTTGTTTGTAATTGATTTTATTGTAATATCTTTTAGTGTGATGACCTATTCAATTGGTCTTAGGTTATGGTATATATGTAAGATCTTATTTGTAAGATCAATATGCGATTGGGAAAAAGAATTGTAATAGAGTATATGAAAAAATAAGCAGAGCTATACACGCAAACATCATTTGAAGGTTGAAAGATGGTTTTGTGAAGGCAATAAGAACTAAACTGGTACTAAATCCAACACATTAAGATGTTATTTTGTGCAGTACACTATCATTGGATTTTAGCATCCAATTGTAGTAAGTGTGACTCTCATTTTGTGATTGAGCAGTGAGCTCTAGGCAATTGGCCTTTCTGCACATGCAGAATCCATATTGTAAACACATACTATCTGCAGTAGTATCATTTGATTGTGGGTAAGGCTTCCCACCATGGTTTTTCTCCTTACAGGGTTTCCATGTACAAACATCAGTATTATGTGTTGTGGATGTTATTGTCTTTCTGTTTCATGCAGTAATCTTTACCGGTATTACAATTAATTGTTAAGACTATCTACCGACATAAAGTTTGGTTTACTGGTATTAAGCATTAAGTTTTGGCTAAGTTAATTTTGGTTGAATTTATTGGACAACTGATTCACCCCCCTCTTAATTGTCTCTGGGACCTAACAATTGGCATCAAAGCTTAATCCTCTTTTTGTAGAAGTTTAACAGCTTGAGGAGCTCTAATGTCTACTAGCTATTTCAAGAAGGACAGTCTAAAACTTGATGGAACTAATTATGGCATATGAAAGATCAGGATGGAAACACACTTGAATTGCATTGGAAAGGATATATGGGATGCTACAAATAATGGTTATACTGCTCCTACCCAAAGTCAGCCTAATCCACCAACCTTGGGAAAAGATGAGGAAAATGATTGCAAAGCAAGAGAAGCACTTTTGAGTGCATTGTCTGATTAGCAAGTCATGGGATTGTCAAATAGATCTACTACTAAAGCTATTTGGGATAAATTGGAAACATTGAATGAAGGATATTCCACAGTCAAGATTGCAAAATTTGAATGATTTTGAGTCAGGTATGAAAGTCTGAAAATGGAAGAAGATGAAATAATTTCTGTTTTTATGGAAAGAGTAAATGAAATTGTTTTAGGTATACAATGTTGTGGAGGAACCTTAAGTGAAGATGAGATTGTTTCTAAAGTTTTAAGAGCTTTGCCACCGGAATATAAAATGAAAGTTACTGCTATAAATGAATTGAGAACAATACCTAATGCATCAATATCTAGAAACACTTTGGTTGGAAAATTTCCAGCTTTTGAGCTTGAGAAATTTGGTCCTGTTACTACTATCTAGATAGATCTAGCTTTTAAGGCATCATCATCAACTTCAGCAACATCATCATCATTTTATGATAAATTTGATTGGAAAGCCTTCTATGCAAGAGAACTTGAAGAAAGAAGGAGAGAAAATGAAGAACTTGAAGAACTTGAAGCACTGTTTGCAAGGAAAATGCCTAAAGGTCCAATTGGAAGTAAGTATGAAGGTAAAGAACCCTTTAAATTTTTTAACTATAATAAAATTGGTCATATGGTATCTAGATGTCCTGATAGACATGCAAGATTAAGAGAAGAAGCTAAAAGAACATATAAGCCTAACCTTGACTATCAGAAATACAAGTTTAAGAAGAAAAGAGACAAATCTTGTTATTATGTTGATGAAGGAGTTACTGATGATTCTGATGAGGATCCAGCAAACAATGGATGGGCTTTTGTTGCTATAATAGAAGATCAATTGGCACCTACTATTCAACCGGTAGAGCAGGCCCTGTTAGCTAAAGTTGAAGATAAGGATGAATGGATTATTGATTCAGAATGTTCACATCATATGATTGGAGATAAGAGTAAATTCTTAACCTTTCAGGATTATAATGGAGGTCTAGTAAGATTTGGAAATGATAAAGCTTGTTTGATCAAAGGAAAAGGCACTATAACTTTTGATGGTAAGCACAATACTGATAATGTTTACTATGTTGAAGGTCTTAAGCATAATCTTTTGAGTGTTGGTCAATTAATTGAGAAATGATTTCAGTTGCAATTCAAGAATGATAAATGCAAAATCTTAAATAGAACTAGTTTGAAAATTGCAACCGATAATCAGACTAGAAGTAATATTTTTCATTTGAACAACAATGAGAAAGCATGTTTGATTGCACATATTGATGAAAGTTGGTTATGGCATAAAATACTGTCATATAAATTTTAATTGCATTGTGAAAATCAGTACTACTAAGGCAGTTAGAGATTTACCTAAGATTGTTAAACATCACAATCCAGTATGTAAGGAATGTCAATTTGGAAAGCAAGTTAGAGCATATTTCAAGAATATTTCGGAGAAGTCTAATAATGTTCTTGATTTAATTCATACAGATTTATGTGGTCTAGTAATAACTAGAAGTATACAAGGAGATAGATACTTTATGCTAATCATTGATGACTATTCTAGAATGTGTTGGGTTACTTTTCTCAGAGAAAAATCTGAAGCATTTGGGAAATTCAAACTATTCAAAGTGATGGTAGAAAATGAAACCGGAAAGAAAATCAAATATTTGAGATCAGATCAAGGATGTGAGTTGACATTTAAGGAATTTAATGCATTTTGTGACGTGAATGAGATCAGAAGGTAGTTGTCAGCACCCCGGACACCCCAGCAAAATGGAGCTATAGAAAGGAAAAATAGAACTATCTTAGATGTAGCCAGAAGTATGATATCAGAAAAAAACCTACCTCATATATACTCGAGAGAAGCGGTCAATACAGTAGTTTATACATTCAAGAAAGTTCACATCAGAGGAGAAACTGGTAAGACCCCACATGAACTATGGTTTGGTAATACTCCCACTCTTAAATATTTCAGAATATTTGGAAGTAAATGCTATATTAGAAGAGATGAGTATATTGGAAAATTTGATCCTAGAAGTAATGAAGGAATATTTCTTGGTTATTCATCTAAGAGCAAGGCATATATATGTTTTAACAAGAGATTGTGGAAAATTGTTGAGTTCAAATGTGAAGATTGATGAACAGTTTAGAGGAAATTCAAGGTACACAGACTCTGAACCGACAATTGAGATAATCATAAATGAACCTATTATGAATACACCGGTACAGAATGGTGATCCAGTTACACCGACATCATCTAGAGATTCAACAGTCACTGAAGAACCACAACAAGAAAACACACCCCGGTATGTAAGATTGAATCATTGTGAAGATCAGATAATTGGAAACAAATTTCAAGGAGTTATGACTAGAGGAAGATTGGCAAATGAAGAGGTATGTCTTATTTCAGAAATTGAACCTACATCAATCAATGAGGCATGTGAAGATAAATATTGGATTAAAGCAATGGAAGATGAATTGGAACAAATTGAAATGAATAACACTTGGTCATTAGTTTCCCAGCCTAAAGACAAAAATGTAATTGGAACTAAATGGGTTTTTAGAAATAAACTTAATGAAGATGGCATGGTAATAAAAAACAAAGCAAGATTGGTGTGTAATGGATATTGTCATAAAGAAGGAATTGATTACAATGAAACCTTTGCATCGATAGCTAGAATTGAGGCAATAAGACTTTTATTGGCTTTTGCAGCACTAAAGAACTATAGAGTATATCAAATGGATGTTAAATGTGCATTTTTGAATGGAGATCTTGAAGAAGAAGTTTACATTGAGCAACCTGATGGATTTTCTTTAACAGATAACAAAGACATGGTTTGCAGGTTAAAGAAAACTTTATATGGATTGAAACAAGCTCCTAGAGCTTGGTATGCAAGATTGGACAAATATCTTTTGAAGCTTGGTTACACAAAAGGTAATGCAGACAAAAATCTATACTACAAAGTAACTAATGATGACATCTTGGTTATTGAAGTTTTTGTTGATGATATAATCTTTGGAGGAGGAGATGGTTTGTGTAAATATTTTTCTAACAAAATGCAACAAGAATTTGAAATGTCTATGATTGGAGAGATAAAATTCTTTGTAGGATTGCAGATTTCACAGACTGATAAAGGTATATTCGTATGTCAATCTAAGTACTTGAAGGAATTACTAAAGAAATTTGGCATGGAGAATTGTAAACCGGTAAGCACACCTATGACTACAAATGATAAATTATCTTTGAAGGATGAATCTACACCTATTAATCCGACTAGATACAAATCTATGATAGGAGGTTTACTGTATTTGACACAAACAACACTTGATATTATGAATGCAGTATGTACTATTTCAAGATTTCAGAGTAATCCTAAAGAAAATCATGAATCAACAGTGAAAAGGATTTTCCAGTACCTACAAAGCACTACAAATCTTGGTTTATGGTATCTTAGAGATGAAAAATTTGACTTACATGCATACATAGATGCTAATTGGGCAGGAGATGTGGATGACAGAAAAAGCACCACTAACAGAGCATTTTTTCTTGGTAGTAGACTAATTTCATGGTTGAGCAAGAAATAGAGTTGTACAAGTTTATCAATAGCAGAATCAAAATATGTTGCAGCAACAACTAACTGTACATAGGTATTATGGATCAAGTAAATGTTGAAGGACATAAAGGTAAACTACAAGGAACCTATAACTATTTATTGTGACAATACAACAATTGATTTATCAAAGAACCTAGTACTTCACTCTAAAACTAAACATGTTTCTATCAAACTAAACTTCTAAAGGAGAATGTTGAAGAAAAAGAAGTGAAATTGGTTTATGTAAATACTAAAGAACAGATTGCGGATATGTTTACTAAGCCTTTGCTTTAGGAAACATTTGATTATCTCAGAGAGAAACCTAGAGTCCTACCCCCACCGGTAGAGACTTAGATAGTTGATGTTTGTCATCAAACAACAAAATTACTCGTGAAACCTTTTATTCCGACTTTGATGAGGAGAGCTACTTCTCAAGGGGAGTAGTTGGTATAGTGAATGAATTGGTATTTTGTATCTGGTTTTGTATTTCTTTGGCATTTGATGTCAAAGGGGGAGAGATTGATATGGAAAAACACATGGATAACACATATTATTCCTAGGGGTAGAGACTTTATCCTTTGGAGTGAGATATTATGTATTTTTTATTTCTGGTTAATGATCTCTTTGGGAGATTGTTGGTTTATGGTTTTTGGCACTTTGATGGTTTTTCCATCTTGTGTTGCCATCAATGCCAAAGGGGGAGATTGTTGGTATTTTGGATATGTTGATATGGTTTTGACATTGATGTCAACACTTGTCATTACTTGTCAACACTTATCAATACGTGGAGAACTTTGGTTATGCTCACTGGCAAGACATAGACTTATGCAAAACACTGGTATTTGGTTCACCGACAGATTATATTATTCACCGGCACTTGGAATGACTTGGAAACTACTTGGTTATGTCGAGGACATTATTCAATCACTTGGTTTTGGTGATTTGGTTATTTGTTTATTCGGGTTTGCATATTTACTGTTACTGACAAATAGGTCCAGGATAAGCACCGATAGACTTATTTATTCCAGATCAGCAGGGAATGTTATGGAGATGATTTATTATTATTGTAAATGCATTGAGCCGACATGATGCATCAGATATTGATTTGTTTGTAATTCATTTTATTGTAATATCTTTTAGTGAGCCAACCTATTCAATTGGTCTTAGGTTATGGTATATGTATAAGATCTTATTTGTAAGATCGATATACGATTGGGAAAAAGAATTGTAATAGAGTATATGCTAAAATAAGCAGAGCTATACACGTAGAAATCATTTGACAGTTGAAGGAGGGTTTTGTGAAGGAAATCAGAACTAAACCGATACTGAATCTAGCATATGAAGATGCTATTTTGTGTAGTACATTATCATTGGATTTAACCATCCAATTGTAGTCAGTGTGACTCTCATTTTGTGATTGAGTAGTGAACTCTAGGAAGTTGTCCTTTCTACATTCATAGAATCCATATTGTAGACACATACTATCTACAGTAGTATCATTTGATTGTGGGTAAGGCTTCCCACCTTGGTTTTTCCCCTTATAGGGTTTCCACATACAAACATCGATGTTATGTGTTGTGGATGTTATTGTCTTTCTGTTTCATGCATTAATCTTTACCAATATTGCAATTAATTGTTGAGACTATCTACTGGCATAAATTTTGGTTTACCGGTATTAAGCATTAAGTTTCAGTAAAGTTAATTTTGGTTGAATTTATTGGACAACCGATTCACCCTGCCCTCTCAGTTGTCTTCGGGACCTAACACTTTGTTCTCTATTTATACCTTTTCTTCCTAGATTTTGTCTTGCATACCCTTCAATGATGCACTCTCTTATCTCCTTCACCTTTTGCAACTTTCTTCCCAAATCCCCCTTGCCGGTTTACACAATTGTAGTTCTATTTGGTAGCTTTCCAGTTGCTCTAACCTTACCAGTAAAACCTTTAATAAACCTTCTACCGATTCTACCTTTCTGTCAGATAGCTCCAACACTCAAATGCTTTTGATCTTCTCTCTGATCACTCTCTACTCTCTCAGTTACTCTATTTTTTTTGGCATCAAGCATCATCGACTTAAGTCTTCAGTCTGCATATTTATGCTTGATTGTTCCCGCCTAAACCTATATTCAAACTAGGCATGGTAGGGTTTTAATCCATTGAGAAAATACATATCAAATCTAGTTGGATCTCCTCTCCACGATTGATGATCTGTAATAGATCAAACATCACCACCATTTTTTATGACATCTATATGCACTTTCTATATTTGGCAACCTACAATTTGTTTTTCGGCCTTGCTCTTTCATTCATCATTAATGTCTCAGTTGTTTCCTTCGACCATCGAGCACAAAGATTGGATTATCCTTCTTGATTTATCTCATCAAAAAGCTTATGCATCTTGATCCACCTCAAACCGCACTTCTTCTATTATTGACCCGTGATTTACGGGTTCCTTATTTAAAGTCGACCTTCTCATCACCTATCATGTCAATGGACAGTTTTCCTTCCATTGCATGCTTGCCACATGGAATCTATGTGTCTTCCTCAGACACCATCCAACTCAAACCAAACTACTATGCCGGTTTGAGTTCATTCACTGACTAAGACACATGACCGATGTTTTACCAGTTCATGTACCCTACCGATAGATTATATTGACTTGGAATACCTCCAGTTTTGTGTCCATACTTCATGTGTGTTAGGTCCCAGAGACAACTGAGAGGGGGGGGCGGTGAATCAGTTGTCCAATAAATTCAACCAAAATTAACTTAACCAAAACATAATTCTTAATACTAGTAAACCAAACTTTATGTCGGTAGCCAATCTTAACAATTAATAGTAGTATCGGTAAAGATTAATGCATGAAACAGAAAGACAATAACATCCACCACACATAACACAAATATCTGTACGTTGAAACCCTGTAAGGGGAAAAAGCACAATGGGAAGCCTTACCCACAATCAAATGATACTATTGCAGATAGTATATGTGTACAATATGGATTCTGCACATGCAAAAAGGCTAGTTGCCTAGAGCTCACTGCTCAATCACAAAATGAGAGTCACATTGACTACAATTGGATGGTTAAATCCAATGATAATGTACTGCACAAAATAGCATCTTCATATGCTGGATTCAATACTGGTTTAGTTTTGATTGCCTTCACAAAATCCTCCTTCAACCTTCAAATGATGTCTGCGTGTATAGTTCTACTTATTTTCACATATACCTTATTACAATTCTTTTTTGCAATCTCATATCAATTTCACAAATGAGATCTTACATTTATACCTTAACCTAAGACCAATTGAATAGGTTGGCTCACTAAAAAGATATTACAATAAAATAAATTACAAATAAATCAATATCTAATGCATGATGTTGTCTCAATCCATTTACAATAATAATAAATCATCTCCATAATGTGTCATACTAATCTGAAATAGATATACATGTTGGCGCATATCCTAGACCTATTTGCCGGTAACAACAAATATGCAAACCCGAATAAGCAAATAACCAAATTGCAAAAAACCAAGTGATCAAATCATGTCTTCGACATAACCAAGTAGTCACCAAGTCATTCCAAGTGTCAGTGAACAATATAATCTATCGGTGAACCAAATACCAGTGACTATGTATAAGTCTGTGACATGCTGATGAAAATAACCAAAATCTTAAAGTGCTGATAAGTGTTGACAAGTGATGATAGGTGTTGACATCAATGAAAAAACCATATCAAAATATCCAAAATTCCAACAATCTCCCACTTTGGCATTGATGGCAACACAAGATGGAAAAACCATCAAAGTGCCAAAACAGAAATGCCAAAAACCAAAAACCAACAATCTCCCAAAGAGATCATTAAAATGAAAATATAGATACAGAGAGTAATCAATCTCTCCAACAATCTCTCCCCAAAGTAACAATCTCTCCCCAAGGGATAATGTGTTTTTCCATATCAATCTCTCCCCCTTTGACATCAAATGCCAAAGCATTACAAAAACCAGTTTCAAATACAAAATACCAACTTATTATACCAACTACTCCCCTTGAGAAGTAGCTCTCCTCATCAAAGCCAGAATAAAATATTTCTCTGTTAATTCTGTCGGTTGATGAAAAACATCAACTGTCTAAGTCTCTATCGGTGGGGGTAGGACTCCAAGTTGCTCTCTGAGATACTCAAATGTTTCCTTAGGCAAAGGCTTTGTAAAAATATATGCAATCTACTCTTTAGTATTCACATAAACTAATTTCACTTCTTTTGCTTCAACATTCTTCTTTAGAAAATTGAATTTGATAGAAACATGTTTAGTCTTAGAGTGAAATATCCAGTTCTTTGATATATCAATTGTTGCCATATTATCATAGTAAATAGTTATAGGTTCCTTGCATTTTACCTTTATGTCCTTCAACATTTGTTTGATCCATAATACCTGTGTACAATTAGTTGTTGCTGCAACATATTCTGATTCTATTGTTGATAGACTTGTACAACTCTATTTCTTGCTCAACCATGAAATTAGTCTGCTGCCAAGAAAAAATGCTCCACCGGTGGTTCTTTTTTTGTCATCCACATCTCCTACCCAATTAGCATCTGTGTATGCACATAAGTAAAAAAATTTCATCTCTAGGATACCATAAACCAAGATTTGTAGTGCTTTGTAGGTACTCGAAAATCCTTTGCACTACCAATTCATGATTTTCTTTAGGATTACTCTGAAATATTGAAACAATACATACTGCATTCATAATATCAGGTCTTGTTTGTGTCAAATATAGTAAACCTCCTATCATAGACTTGTATCTAGTCGGATTAATAGGTGTAGATTCAACCTTCAAAGATAATTTATCAGTTGTAGTCATAGGTATGCTTACCGGTTTACAATTTTCCATGCCAAATTTCTTTAGTAATTCCTTCAAGTAGTTACATTGACATAGGAATATACCCTTATTATTCTGTAAAATCTGCAATCCTAAAAAGAATTTTATCTCCCCAATCATAGACATTTCAAATTCTTGCTGCATTTTGTTAGAAAATTCTTTACACAAACCATCTTCTCCTCCAAAGATTATATTATCAACAAAAACTTCAATAACTTAGATGTCATCATTAGTCACTTTGTAGTATAGATTGTTGTCAACATTACCTTTAGTGTATCCAAGCTTCAAAAGATATTTGTCCAATCTAGCATACCAAGCTCTAGGAGCTTGTTTCAATCCATATAAAGCTTTCCTTAACTTGCAAACCATGTCTTTGTTATATGTCAAAGAAAATCCATCAGGTTGTTCAATATAAACTTCTTCTTCAAGATCTCCATTTAGAAATGCACACTTAACATCCATTTGATACACTTTATAGTTCCCGAGTGCTACAAAAGCCAATAAAAGTCTGAATGCCTCAATTATAGCTACCGGTGCAAAGGTTTCATTGTAATCAATTCCTTCTTTCTTTGAATATCCCTTACACACTAATCTTTCTTTGTTTCTGATTACCATACCATCTTCATTAAGTTTATTTCTGAGAAACCCATTTAGTTCCAATTACATTTTTGTCTTTAGGCCGGGGAACTAATAACCAAGTGTTATTCCTTTTAATTTGTTCCAATTCATCTTCCATAGCTTTAATCCAATATTTATCTTCACATGCCTCATTAATTGATGTAGGTTCAATTTGATAAATAAGACATACCTCTTCATTTGCCAATCTTCCTCTAGTCATAACTCCTTGAAATTTATTTCCAATTATCTGATCTTTAGAATGATTCAGTCTTACATACCGGGGTGTTTTTACTTGTTGGCATTCTTCAGTGACTGTTGAATCTCTAGATGATGCCAGTGTAACTGGATCACCATTTTGTATCGATGTATTCACAGTAGCTTCATTTGTGATTATCTCTATTGCCAGTTCAGAGTTTTTGTACCTTGAATTTCTTCTAAACTATTCATCAATCTTCATATTTGCACTCTCAACAATTTTTTGCAATCTCTTGTTAAAACATCTATATGCCTTGCTCTTAGATGAATAACCAAGAAATATTCCTTCATCACTTCTAGGATCAAATTTGCCAATATACTCATCTCTTCTAATATAGTATTTACTTCTAAATATTCTAAAATATTTAAGAGTAGGAGTATTGTCAAACCATAGTTCATGTGGGGTCTTACCAGTTTCACCTCTGATGTGAACTCCATTGAATGTATTAATAGTTGTTTTGACCGCTTCTCTCTAGTATATATGAGGTATATTTTCTTCTAGTATCATACTTTTGGTTGCATCCAAGATAGTTCTATTTTTCCTTTCCACAACTACATTCTGTTGGGGTGTCCGGGGTGCTAATAACTATCTTTTGATCCCATTCACTTCACAAAATGTATTAAATTCCTTAGATGTGAATTCACCTCCTTGATCTGATCTCAAACATTTGATTTTCTTATCGGTTTCATTTTCTACCATCACCTTGAATAGTTTGAATTTCCCAAATGCTTCAGATTTCTCCCTAAGAAAACTAACCCAACACATTCTAGAATAGTCATCAATGATTAGCATAAAGTACCTATCTCCTTGTATACTTCTAGTTCTTGTTGGACCACATAAATCAGTATGAATTAAATCAAGAACATTGTTAGACTTTTTTGGAATACTCTTGAAAGTTGCTCTAACTTTCTTTCCAAATTGACATTCCTTACATATCAGATTATGAGGTTTAACAATCTTAGGTAAATATCTTACTACCTTAGTAGTATAGATTTTCACAATGCAATCAAAATTTACATGACAAAGTCTCTTATGCAATAACCAACTTTCATCAATATGTGCAATCAAACATGCTTTCTCATTGTTTTTCAAATGAAAGATATTACCTCTAGTTTGGTTATCGGATGCAATTTCCAAACCAATTCTATTTAAGATTTTGCATTTACCACTCTTGAATTGTAACTAAAATCATTTCTCAACTAATTGACCAACACTCAAAAGATTATGCTTCAAACCTTCAACATAGTAAACCTTATTAGTATTGTGCTTACCATCAAAAGATATAGTGCCTTTCCCTTTGATCAAACAAGCTTTATCATCTCCAAATCTTACTAGACCTCCATTGTAATCCTGAAAGGTTAAGAATTTCCTCTTATCACTAGTCATGCGATGTGAACATCCTGAATCAATAATCCATTCATCCTTATCTTCAACTTTAGCTATTAGGGCCTACTCTATGGGTTGAACAGTAGGTGTCGGTTGATCTTCTATTATACCAACAAAATCCCATCCATTGTCTGTCGAATCCTCATCAGAATCATCAGTAACTCCATCAGCATAATAACAAGATTTGTCTCTATTCTTCTTAAACTTGTATTTCTGATAGTCAGGGTTAGGCTTATATGTTCTTTTATCTTCTTCTCTTAATCTTGCATGTCTATCAGGACATCTAGAAGCCATATGACCAATCTTATTATAGTTAAAACTTTTAAAGGGTTCTTTACCTTCATACTTACTTCCAATTGGACCTTTAGGCATTTTCCTTGCGAATAGTGCTTCAAGTTCTTCAAGTTATTCATTTTCTCTCTTGCTTTCTTCAAGTTCTCTTGCATATAAGGCTTTCCAATCAAATTTATTAGATGATGATGATGCCTTGAAAGCTAGATCTGTCTTGATAGTAGTAGAAGGACCAAATTCCTCAAGCTCAAAAGATGAAAGTTTTCCAACCAAAGTGTCTCTAGATACTGATGAATTAGGCATTGTTCTCAATTCATTTATAGTAGTAACTGCCATTTTATATGCCGGTGGCAAAGCTCTTAAAACTTTAGAAATAATCTCATCTTCACTTAAGGTTCCTCCACAATATTGTATACCCAAAACAATTTCATTTACTCTTTCCATAAAAGAAGAAATTATTTCTTCTTCTTCCATTTTCAGACTTTCATACCTGACTCGGAAGCATTCAAGTTTTACAATTTTGACTATGGAATCTCCTTCATTCAATGTTTCCAGTTTGTCCCAAATAGCTTTAGCAGTAGATCTATCTGACAATGCACTCAAAAGTGCTTCTCTTGCTTTGCAATCATTTTCCTCATCTTTGGCCAAGTTAGGTGGAATAGGTTGACCATGAGTAGGAGCATTATAGCCATTCTTTGTAACATCCCATATGTCCTTTCCAATGAAATTAAAATGTGTCTCCATCTTGATCTTCCATATGCCATAGTTAGTTCCATCAAGTTTCAGACTGTCCTTCCTGAAATAGTTAGAAGACATTGGATCTCCTCAGGCTGTTAAACTTCTACAAAATGAGGACTAGGCTCTAATACCAATTGTTACATCTGAGAGACAACTGAGAGGAGGGGGGGTGAATCAGTTTTCCAATAAATTCAACCAAAATTAACTTAGCCAAAACTTAATGCTAAATACCGGTAAACCAAACTTTATGCCAGTAGACAATCTTAACAGTTAATTGTAGTACCAGTAAAGATTAATGCAAGAAAGAGAAATACAATAACATCCACAACACATAACACAAATATTTGTAGGTGGAAACCCTATAAGGGGAAAAACCATGGTGGGAAGCGTTACCCACAATCAACTAATACTAATGCAGATAGTATATGTGTACAATATGGATTCTACAGATGCAGAAAGGCCAGTTGCCTAGAGCTCACTGCTCAATCACAAAATGAGAGTCACACTGAATACAATTGGATGGTTAAATCCAATGATAATGTATTGTACAAAATAGCATCTTCATATGCTAGATTCAGTACCGATTTAGTTCTGATTGCCTTCACAAAATCCTCCTTCAACCTTCAAATGATGTCTGCAAGTATAGTTCTGCTTATTTTTGCATATACCTTATTACAATTCTTTTCCACAATATCATATCAATCTCACAAATGAGATCTTACATTTATACCATAACCTAAGACCAATTAAATAGGTCGGCTCACTAAAAATATAATACAATAAAAACAATTACCAATAAATCAATATCTGATGCATGATGTTGGCTCAATGCATTTACAATAATAATAAATCATCTCCATAATGTGTCATGCTGATCTGGAATAGATATACATGTTGGTGCATATCTTGGACCTATTTGCTGGTAATAGAAAATATGCAAACCTGAATAATAAAATAACCAAATCGCCAAAACTAAGTGATCGAGTAATGTCTTCGACATAACCAAGTAGTCTCCAACTCATTCTAAGTGTTGATGAACAATATAATCTATCAGTGAATTAAATACCAGTGACTGTGTATAAGTTTGTGACTTGTCGGTGAGCATAACTAAAATCTCCAAGTGATAATAAGTGTTGAAAAGTGATGATAGGTGTTGACATCAATGATAAAACCTTTTCAATATATCCAAAATGCCAACAATGTGATCTAGCAACCATTCACTTTGTTGGTTTTTCTTCTTCATGTTCATACATGCTCACCGGTAGATCCCCTTATTGCATCTGCATACCGAGAACATACCTACTGATTGACATTTCATACTAGTTTCCAATACTTATTTGTCGGTTATCATCCCATACCGGTTGACATCAATGACAACACAATGCCAACAAATACAACTGTGAAACAATGAATTCACGAGAGGTAGTTAATCCATGTTGCAAACTTGATCACTATGTTGCACATCACAAGGAGACCAAGGCAACACACCTTGCAACAAGGCTTGTGAAACATTCCTATCTTACATACCCAATACAAAGAATAGATCATAAATTAAAATATTAAAAAATAAAGTTAAATGTTGGAATGGATACACCTTTGACAACATATTCCAAAAAGCCACCTAGCTTTCCTTTGATATTAAGGAAACTCAAGTTGTAATGATTGTAGGGAATCTTGAGCTAGAATTATGTCCAAAATAGAGGCAATTGAGAGAGGATTGGTATTTCTTACTAAAAGAGGAATAAATGTACTAGAAGCAAAAATCTATGCTACAATGATCACAAGAGGGGGATAGGAATACCAATTTTTTTCTAAACTCTAAAACATAGAAATAGAAACACTTTAAGAAAAATAATTGATATTAATAGGAATATCTGGGATGATGAGAAACACATTGGACAAGTTGTTGTCTCTTTCTTCCAGTGCACTTATTGGGACAACATTTGATACATTGGTCAACATGACAAATTCTTTTATGTCATCCCCAAAAGTCTGACTAACTAGGACAATTTAACTATTTAAATTAGGATATTTTTGAAGATGAAGTTAGATATTTTGTTTTCTCTTTTGGGGTTTTCAAAGAACCAAACTTGATTGGCCCCTCGTAGCTTTCTTCTAAGAATTTGGGATATTGTTAAAGAAAATATAATTGCTACTACTAAATATTTCTCCCATTTTATAAAAATTCTAAAGCAATTAATTACTATATTTATAGTTTTATTTCCAAAAAGGAGAATGTTGAGAGCTTCTTGTATAAAATCCTCTCTATGCAACACAATGTACAATATCCTTTCTAAGATAATTGTTAATTACCTTAAGCCTCTTTTTCCATGCCTCATTTATGAAAAACAAAAGGGTTTTTCAAGGAAGACTTGTAAGTTACCTTGGATCTTGTATTGAACACCCATTAAACTTTTCACTCTTTGAAAAATAATAGAAATATATGTATGGTCTTTAAACTTGAAATCTCACAAGAATATGATAGAATTTCTTGAAAATTCCTTTTTACAACACTTCAAAATTTTGGTTTTCAAAACAAATTTTTTACAACTTTTAAAGGAATGTGTTACTTGTCCATAGTTCTTATTCTTGTTGTATAGTATTTCTAGGGGTTTTATCCCAAACAAAAGATGGCTTAGATTGGAGGGCCCTCTCTCTCCTCATTTACTTATTATTATTGTTGATATGCTCGGATGAAACATTTATAAATTATTTCTTAGAAAATAGTTTAAGGTATTCATGATTATTCTTCCCTCTCCCCCTCTTCACACTAGTAATTCGTCCATGACACCATCTTATTTGGCCAATCATCTACCCAATAATTAAAAAAATGGAAATAATTTTTAAACAATTTTTTCCATGTCTCGAGACAACTTATCAATTACAAGTGCACCCTATAATTATTCAATAGTGGAGACATGTTGTAGAACAAAATAACCAATATACTTGGATGTCAAAAGGAGTCCTTAGCTACTACCTATCTAGGGGTTTCTCTAGGAACAAATAAATTATCACATAATTACAGGTTTCATTTTATGAAAAGAATATAGTGGAAGCTAGTAAAATGGAAAGGTAAGATTCTCAGACAAGCTGAGAAATACCAATCCTTAAAGGCTCTCTTCAAATATACATGTGTTCTCTATGTGTCCTCATTTTATATTTTGCCATTCATTACAAAAAGGATAGAAAAAATTCAAAAAATCCTTGTGGATAGGGGTGGAATAAAGAATGAGAATAGTTTTAGTCAATTTGGACACTATTTTCAAACCCAAATTGCTAGGGGTACTAGGCTAAGGAAATTACAAACTTTTAATAAATTCATCCTGACTAATATAAGGTGGAATATTTTGTCAAAACACAATAACTAGAAAAGGATTTCTTAAGATAAATATTTAGTTAGGGATGATTTGTTTTCCCCATCATTACCTAAGGGATTTGTTATTTGGAACAACATTTTAAATACTAAAAGGGTCTAAACCGAAGAGATCAAATTATAAGTCAGAAATAGAAGAAGAATGAAATTTTGAGAAGATATATAGATTGGAAATGCTACTTAGGATTCTATACCTAGGTTCAATGCTTTGAATGATCCCTTTCAAGATAATTTGGCATCAAATTGTTTGATTATATTGATTAGAATGAAAAATAATAATTGGAAATATTCCCTCATCAATTTTTCACAAATGAGATGGTCAGAATTCAATTTATGAAACATGAAGGGTACAACTACTTTTTTAATGGTAGAAGTAGGGGGTATTATGATAGATGATACAAGAAAATTGACTGAAATTTATGTTTAAAAAGTTGGTATTAGGACAAATAAAAAAGTTGAGGCCTTTTCTTTATAGTGCAGAATATAATGTGTCATTACACATGGCTTCCAAAAAAATATAATTGAAGGTGATTCCAAGATTGTCATTGATCTCTTAAACTCTTCTTCACATCCTCCACAAAGAGTATGAAACTTCATTTAAGATAGCAAGTGTTTCCTTACCTTTTTACCATAATGGATAGTAGAACATACATACAAGTAAGGAAATAAGTTAGCTGATGCTCTATCTAATGAAGGGCTTCAATATTTGGAATTGAACTAATGGAAAAATGAGATCAGAATATACCATTTCAAATTAATTGATGATAGGGAATAATTTCTAATTAATGATGCAAGGAATTAATGCAATAACTTGTATAATATATTATTTGGATTACTTTGGTGATATGCATAATGATGATGTATTGCGAGGTGATTAATTAGGCTAACAATTGAAGGAACACAATGGATGACCGAGAGGGGGGTAAATCAATGGTAATCAATAAAACTTTTACCTTCTAAGGATCTAAGCAACAATAACTTTAATCACAAAACAATGAGAAGAGATATTAAATAGATCAATATACACACAAGAGGCATACCCATAACACAAGAATATACGAGGGAAACCCATGGTGGGGAAAACCTTGGTGAGATGTGTTGTTCAAGTCTACTACTTCAATCTAGCCTCACGAGTAAAACTAATTACAATGTTTAGGTTAGAAACCCAAGGAGAACGAACCCCTAAAGTTTATGGTAACCAATCCAAAGGAGCACCAACCCCTAGCTTTATTGGCACAAACCCAAAGGTGCACCAACCCCTAGCTCTAAGCACCCACTCAAAGATTACAATGAAGATATGTTTAATTACAAATTAGGTACCTCGTTACAAATGAAGTTTTGTAAAACTTTATTTGTTTCGTCTTATCTTTCTTCTCTCTTCTCTCTACTCTTTACTCTGCCATTGTTTCTTTCTGCTTCTCTTTCTGCCTTTGCTAAACTTCCTATTGCCTCTAGTTGTCTCATCTTTCTGCACTCTAATCATTGGAATTTGCTTCTCTTTATCTCTAATCTCTGTTGCTTCCTCTTCTCTTCTCTTTTCCCTACTTCTAACTACCTCTCTTATTCTCTCCTCTATTCACTTTTTGGTACTCTATTTCTAGAGATTCTTTTCTTCTCCATAGCTACACACAATTCCAACTATAATCACCTATACCTTTTATCACAAGTGTATCTCTTTATATTTATCATCCACCTCCAAGAAGTCAGTCAAATCATGAATCATCACAAATCAAAGAAACATATTTTGCATTATTGTCATGCCACATGATCTGTACAATTTCCTATACAACATGCAGTTCATTCACTCTGTCGGTCTACCTCTTTTTAGCAAGAAAATCAAATTCCCAAACACACCAAACTGTATTCTTCAATAGCTTTGAATCTGAGCCATTGATCTGCTAGATTCAACCTTCACTGCTGGCATCGTGGTGGTTTCACATGCCGCATCATCTTTGTGTTCTATTTTATCTACTCTTCCAATTCATTTGTCTCATCTACACCTATCGAATCACATAAAATTGCCTCTAGCTTCGGTCAGCTTTGTATCAACAAGATTTCCCACCAAATCTACAATTTAAAATTTTGATTTATTATGTCTCTCTGAGATTTGGTCTATAGTAGATTGGATTTGATCTCCTGAAATGAAAATCTGCATTAAATAACTCTTCTCAAGTTTCTTGGATGTTAGTTGTACCGAGTTGGTATTTTCAGCAAACGAAATCTACCTAATAGGTTTTGTTCTACCATTGTCAATCACCTTGAGCCCTGCAAAAATCTCCACCTAGTCTACCATTAATTAATTCTTCATCCTCTGTCGACCTATCCAGAAAAGATAGACAACTACCTCCATCAGATGCACTAACTTTGCAAACATAGACTTTGGCACACATGATTTTTTCTTTGACCTATGGAAGACACATGTCTTCATTATCTTAATCCAGGTCACTCTGTCAATCTTAATCAATAACCTTGTGGACCTTTGAGTCTATCGGCTTGTAGACATGGCTGCAAAGTCAATCACAAACTTCAATTTTATTGGTAAAATACCCTTTCATCTTTCCAAGAAGTGTCCTCTAATTTTCTCTGTACATGCCACATCATCGGGTTGAATTCCATGTTGTGACTAACTTTCATGTTATAAGCTCTGAAAAAATGTTGCATGTATTGGGTTGACTCAATCTAATAAAATTCCTCAAATCTCTATCAGTATAGCTCTAACTATCGGGTTGACATCTCACATCTACTTCACCTTCCCAACTTATCTCAATGACCTTGTGATACCTTTGGTCCCTTTTGTTGACATGAGTTTCTCTGATGAAATCCTCTCCTTTGATTTCACTTATCACCATAAGATATCTCTAATGAAGAACTTCCAAGCCAAACGACCACATATTAGAATTACCATAACTAACAGCATAGGAAAAACATGCTAGAATGGCAGTATAAGTCATTTCCATGACATACTATCAACCTCCCTTTATCTACATAGGTATTCCAAAATTCATCGGCATAGGTTACCCATAATGCAAACTCATTGGAACAGACAACACTATTGGATTAACATCTGGACACTAAGTCGTCAATACAAACTTATTCCAATGACCCAACATGAACAAGCATTGACATAGCTATTCATAAATCACAACTCCACGGTCCTTCAACATATTGGCATATGTTATTTTGATAAACTTACCAAGGGGTCTTCTCTTCATTCTCCTCTATTGGAATAGCTTACACTATCTAGGTAACCCTTTTTTACTTGTCTGGATCTTGTATGTAATCCTGATGGTGTCTTTGTTAGCATAAAGTATTCCGATAAGAAGATGTTAGAATAGTTTGTTCTATCGGCATAATTGGAATTTGTCATTCTTCCTTCAATAGCTACTCTGATACAAATCCTCGGCCTCTTGGTCCACATAGCTATTCTGATACAATGATGTTTGAGTAGTTTGTTCTATTGGTATTACACATTATTGTTACCTCACCTTTGTCAACTATCTCAATAAGTGGCTCTTCCTTTGTATTCAACATTGCTATCTTGATATGACAAAACATGATATAAACTACACATGACTCAACATCAGCATGACTTATGCTGATCACACATACTGATGGCTAGCCTCTTCATTGGCTGAGTTATCTCGATACAACTTCAAGCATAATTGTGAAGAGAAACTTCCAGATTGGTCAGAGTTATACTGATCAAATCACCTGAGAATCTTCAGGACATCGAACAGGAACTTCAATGACACATCATATGACATTGTGAGAGTCTACAACAACATTGTATTCTTCAACAATCTGATCCATCAAGCTGATCACTATGATCTCTACAAGTCTCTCCAACTTATGACATCAATCAACCTGATCTCAGCGAATCTTCTACTTAATTTGCAGCCTGCAAGTTGGCCTGCTTGGTTGACATCAATGGCACTCTTCTACAACTTCATCAAATCAACCTTGCGCACACACATTTTGACATCATTGACAACTTTAATGCCAAAAATCTCCCTTTTTGGCATTGATGTCAACACCAGTTTTCACTCTTCCCCCTTTCACAACAATGGCAAAGGGGCCTAGTTGCCAATAAGAATTCACCTAATACCAACTTAACTACTTTGTATAGCACTTCTCCCCTATCTTGAGCTCAGACCATCTTTATCAAAAAATTCTCTATAGTCATCCTCTTGATCCTTAAGAAAAATTAGGCACATCTCCTTTTGATACATAGCAATGAATGGAACTTCCAATTTTGGTCATGATGCATCTACAATATCTACTACCATTATGTTGACCTCATTCACTTAATTGGAAACACATGTCACTCCCCTTGTGGCAGCTACACTACATCATTTTGCATACCAATTGTACTTTACCTATGGTCAATAACATGGTGTGGACTTCAAAAAATCCTCAAATTCTTCTCCATAAGCAACCGCAACACTTGCTATCAATTTATTGATCTTTGTAACCTGATCATCTCCCCTCATTATCTTCCCATCTACTGTACATGCATTAATTCTACTATCCCCTTGAACAATTATCTCCCCCTGAGATAAATAACCTATATGCTCTGTCTCCTTTGGAGTAAACACATGTGCAATAATGAACAAGGATGTAATCAATAAGCTCCCCCTGAGCCAAAAACATCCACAACTAATTTACCATTGTTGCCTATATACTAGATGAACCATTTTTAGAATATAAGAGCAGTGCCAATATGGCTTATAAAAAATGCTTGTCTCCCCCTGAGACCTACAACTACCATGCTGAAACATTTTGCAACATTTCTTCCATCTTCATTCTTGATGACATGTCCTACAACCATTTTGTAGTGTAGACCATGTATGTTGGCTCTTGCGGTAGAAATCAATCGCACATATATAGATGTGAAACTACAATTAAATGCCATATCACAATGAGCTATAACTTTATGCCAACAATGTTAAGGATTGGTATGTTACCAAGGCATAAACTATAAATTATATCATCTTATCATCTTCCTCCAAGTATTATTCTTAATCATGGTCTTCCTTAAATCTACAACATCCATCATGTTGTATACATATTCTTAACATTTATTTTCTATGGTGTCCATTCTCTTGTGTGCTTCATTATTATTTCATTCTTTCATGTTGAAAGAAGTGCACTGTGGATAGTCTTCAACATATTTTTCACTATTTGCAGCTATACCCATCCTTATGTATGCATGCATGCACCGCAATCCAAAGCCATTTTTACAATAAAATGAATAATCTCTATTCTAATCATCTTCCCTGCCATTTCTTCCTATCTCTTCAGCTAGATATTATTCCAGAAATTTTGGGGGTGAAAGAAGTTATCATACTTAGCTCCCCCTAAGGTCTTGTATCTCCCTAAGCTTGTCACTTGTACATGAAATGCACAATGCTTTCTCATGGATACATTCTTTCTATTTTCATTTCCTTGGATGAACTTTCTCATCCATACCTTCATAGACCTTTTGTTCTGAATGTTTGGGACACTACCCTTATTGTTGTATCTAGATGGTCTCATGTGATTTCTCTTGCAATCTACTTTTTTGTGACCAACAGATGGAACAAAATGGTTTCTTGGCATAATAGGAGCATTTCTAATTTTGTTCCATGACAATTCTTGTCTTTCATGATATCTACCCTTCCTTACGTGAGGAATATAATGGTTGTGTGTTAAATTTTTATGCAAGGGGAAGTTTGAGAGGTTGCCACTGAATTGAGAAATTTTTCTTGTACACTCATAACTCTTATGACCAATTTTATTGCAGCTATAACAAATGACATTTACATTTATTGAGGCAACAAATGGGCTCTTTCTATTATGGATGGAGACAAAGTTATGCATGAATTTAAAACTTGACACACTATGTCCATATGCACCACATTTTTGGCAAACTACATTTTTATTTTTAGAAGCAACAACTTTACCTATCCTAGACTTATTTCGACATTTAGTTGCCCTATGTCCATATGCCTTGCATGAATAACAATAACTAGGAAAGGAAGAATTGTAACTTACAAATTTATTTTGCCATAGGTTTGGAGATTTTGTTGACTAGTTTGCTTAATTTATTCTTTCTTTGTTTTTGATTTTGAGATGTTCATTTGCAGTAGTCATATGTTCTAATTTACTCCTATTCTCAGTCTTATGTGTAGCTATATTTTTTGATCTTCTATATGTCCTCAGTTTCTTCTCTCTGATGAATCCTTCTTCATTCAACTTTCCTTTTCCTTATGAGTCAACATTATTCTTTCTTGTAGTAGCAGCCTGTGCTTTCGTACTTTCTGCAGTAGTGGTCAGATCAATCTTCTTCCTTGGAGAATTTTTTACTATGAAAGTTCATCTACTACCACTATCGTTTGAAGAAGAAAATGTATCTCCTTAGATGTGTCCTTTCTGGTAGAGAATTGACCAACATCATATCCAACACCTTCGGTATCCTTGGAGTGCATTTGTTTACTCAATATTTTGTCCAAATCCTTAGTGTTATCCTCATATTTAATTCTTGTCTTGAGCTCATCTTGGCACTTCTCAAGTTCTTTTCTGAGATTTTCCATTTCATATTCTAGCTTTTGACACTCCTTTTGTTTTGTCTCTAATTTTGATTCTAACTCTTCACATCTTCTCTTCTTGGCATCAAAATCTGATTTTATTATTTCATTTATCCTTTAAGAATCATCCACTTCTTCTTTGAGATTGGAAATAATTTTCTCAGACTCCTCAAGGTAGTCCTCTCAGTTAGTCATGCTCTTTTTGAGCCAACATCTTATAATTTTTATATTATTTTCTATCATTTTTCAACTCATCAAGGGCACTTATTAACTCACCTTCAAGATCAACTTCAACTTCAATTTCTTCTTCCTCAAGTCATTGCTGCCAAAAGGATCTTGTGTGCAAGATTGTTATGCACTATCACAACAAGGTGTTCTTTTCTCATCTTGTGTCTCTTGTGCCATGAGTAAATGATATTCATTTTCATCTTTATTACAACCATTGACAGATCTTCTTTTATCATATTCACATTCATCTTCTACATAAATCTTCTTGCTTCCACAATCTGATTTAGTGGTTCAAGGTTCATCTCCATATAGTTTCCTTAGACTATCTGATATGCTATTTGTAGACTTGTTTCTATCCATATTTGAAGACATTGTATTAGGTAGTCCATTGAGAATAGCCTTCATGGCTTCAAATTACATTCATATTCCCTTTTTGCATTATAATTATGAGGAGGACTAGCAAGAGTAGAATATCCATTCTTGACTGACATCTTGACATCATAACCTAAGGTAGACAAATAGACTTCCTTTCTACAAGACCAAATAGAAAAGTCTGAACCATCAAAAAATTGCACAGGGATTGACTCAAACTTGACCATTGTACTCATACACCAAAATCTACCCAAGCTATAGAAATATTTTACTACAGGGGAACCTATTCTTTGATAACAAATGAAGGAACACAATGGACCACTGAGAGGGGGGTCAATCAATGGTAATCAATAAAAACTTTTACCTTCTAAGGATCTAAGAAACAATAACTTTAATCATAGAACCATGAGAAGACATATTGAATATATCAACACACACACATAAGAACCATACCCATAACACAAGAATATACAATGAAAACCCATGATAAGGAAAAACCTCAGTGAGAAGTGTTATTGGAGTCTACTACTCCAATCCAGCCTCACAAGTAAAACTAATTACAAAGTTTAGGGCACCAACTGAAGGAGCACCAACCCTTGATGTTTATGGGCATCAACCCAAAGGAGCACCAACCCAAAGGAGCACAAACCCCTATCTCTGAGCACCCACTCAGAGATTACAATGTAGATATATTCAATTACAAATTAGGTACCTTGTTACAAATTAAGTTTTGTAATACCTTACTATTTTCCTCTTGTCTTTCTTCCCTTTGTTCTACTCCGCTTTCCTTCTGCTACTCCTCCTGCCTCTACTCAACTTCTTGCTACCTCTAGCTATCTTGGCTTTCTACACTTTGACCACTAGACTTTGTTGTTCTCTATCTCTAATCTCTTCATCTTCCTCTTCTCTTCTCTTTTCCCTGCTTCTAGCTGCCTCTTTTGTTCTCTCCTCTATTCACTTTTTGGTACTTCTCTATTTCTAGAGCTTCTTTTCTTCTCTACAGCTAGACACAATCATCAAACTATCATCACCTATACCTTTGTTGACAAGTCTATATTTTTATATTCAAAATCCACCTCCAAAAGGTTGGTCAGATCATGACTCATCACAAACATATTTTTTATCGTTCTCATGCCACATGATCTATACAATTTCCTATGTAGCATGCAAATCATTCATTCAGTTGGTCTACATCTTTCTAGCAAGCAACTCAAATTCCCAAACACATTAAACTATATTCTTCATTAGCTTTGAATCTGAGTTGTCGATCTACTAGATTAAACCTTCACTGTAGGCATCGTGGCGGTTTCACATGCCACATCATCTCTATTTTCTACTTGGTCTTCTCTGCCAACTCATCTATCTCATCTACTCCTGTTGAATAACATCAAATTACCTCTACCTTTGGTCATCTCTATATCAACAATATTTCCCTCCAATTCTATAATTTAAAAATTAATTCATTCTCTCCCTTTAATATTTGGTATGTAGTAGATAGGATCTGGCCTCCTAAATCAAGCATTTGCATTAAATAACTCTTCTCTCATTTCCTAGATGTTCGTTGTACTGAGTTGCTATTTTTCAGTAAACTAAATCTACCTCACAGATTTAGTTCTGCCACTATCAATCACCTCGAGCCTTGCAAAAATCTCCACTTGGTCTTCCATTGTCCATTTTTATCCTTTGTCGGCCTATCCAAAAGAGATGGATAGCTGTCTCCATTAGATGCACTAACTCTACAAACATGGACTCTAGCACATATAATTTTTTCTTCAACCTCTAGAAGCCACATGTCTTCATTATCATCATCCAGGTCACTCTGTCAATCCTAATCATCATCCTTGCGGACCTATGAGTCTATCAACTTGCACACATGGTCGCAAATTCAATCACAAACTTCAATTCTATCAAAAAAATACCCTTTCATCTTTCTAACAAGTGTCCTTTGATTTGCTTCGTACATGCCACGTCATTGGGTCAAACTTGGTCAATACCCATGTGGACTATCAGGTTGCTCAGATTAGTTGAACTCCATGTTGTGACTAACCTTCATGTTATAAGCTCTAAAAACATGTTGCACATATCGTGTTGACTCATTCTGATATAATTCCTCAAACCTCTATTAGTATAGCTTTAACTATTGGGCTGACATATGGCATCTACTCTGCCTTCACAACTTATCTCGATGACCTTGTGATGCCTTTGGTCCCTTTTGTCAGCATGAATTACTCTGATGAAATCCTCACCTTTGATTTCACTTATCGCCATAGGTTATTCTAAACAAAGAACCTCGAAGCCAAACAACCACATATCAAAATTACCATAACTATCGGCATAAGAAAAACATGCTAGAATGATAGTATAAGTCATTCTGATGACATACTGTCAACCTCCCTTTATCGGAAAAGGTATTCCAAAATTTAAACTGCATGGTGACAAACTTCATCCACATAGGTTACTCAAAATGCAAACTCATCAAAATAGCCAACACTATCGAATTAACATCTAGAGACTAACTCGTCAATACAAACTTATTCTCATGACCCAACATGGACAAGAATTGGCATAGCATTTATGAAATTACAACTCTAGGGTCCTTCAACATATCAGCATATGTTATTCCCATAAACTTACCAAGGGGTCTTTTCTTCATTCTCCTCCATTGAAATAGCTTAAACAATCTGGGTAACCCTTTTTTACTTGTCTTGATCTTGTATGTAATCCCGATGGTGTCTTTGTTGGCATAAGGTATTCTGATAAGCAAATGTCAAAATAGCCTCTATTGACATAGTGGGAATTTTTCATTCTTCCTTCAATAGCTACTCTGATACACATCCTCGGTCTCCTAGTCAGTATAGCTATTTCAATACAATGATGTCAAATTAGTTTGTTCTATTGGTATTACACAATATTGTTACTCCACCTTTGTCAACTATCCCGATAAGTGGCTCTTACTTTGTATTCGGGATTTCTATCTCGATATGACAAAACATTATATAAATAGCACACAACTTGACATTGGCTTGACTTACATTGATTGCAAATATTGATTCCTAGCCTCTTCATTAGCCGAGTTATCCCAATACGACTTCAAGAAGAATTGTGAAGAGCAACTTCTAGATCGGTCAGAGTTATACTAATCAAATCACTTGAGCAGCTTTAGGATATCCAACAGGAACTTCATAGACACATCATATCGCATTATGTGTGTCTGTAACAACACTGTCTTCCTCAACAATATAATCCATCAACTTGATCACTATGATCTTTGCAAGTCTCTCCAACTTATGACATCAATCAACATGATCTCAACAACCCGTCTACTTAATCTGCAACCTGCAAGTTGACCTTCCTAGTTGACATCAATGGCATCAATGGCACTATTTTCCAACTTTATCAAACTAGCCTTGCACACACACATGTTGACATCAATGACAACTTTAATGCCAACAACAATATAACCACTAAGCCAAAGAGGACACAAGATAGAAAAATATTGACATCACATGAGAAAAGATAGAGGCAAGTATAATCATAAACTTAAAAGTAATATAGAATTTTTTTTATTAATTATATGGGGATTACAAATAAAACTATTAATCCATGAGCTAAGAGAAAGTAATGTAACATTGTTGATGCAACTTTTCCAACTCAACAATATAAAAATGGAAAAGAAAAAAATGAGAAAGGGACATGTTAGACTAGACACTAATATTTTTCTATCATGTGGAAGATACAAAGCCATTTTAAAGGTATTCTATTTAATTAAAAAAAAATTCTTCTAAAAAGCATTGCTAAAAATGCTTTTTGTTGTCTTTCTTTTCTAGGTCTCGAGTCTCCTTTGCTTACTATGCCTGTAAAAGGAAAGAGTGGTTTAATGGGGAGTCAAAGGTAGAAATCTAAGATTATTACCTTCATCTTCCTTAATAAAAATTTAGAAGTTTGGTACATCTTTGTTAGGAGTGGGATTACCTTGTTCTTTAGAGGTATGAAAGGAAAAGATGAAGAATTATCATCATAATTCATGTATAGCTAAAGGTATAACATTTTAATAAGGTAGCATAAAATTTACAGCCACAAAGGAATTCATTTTTCAAGTGACTGTCGTAAGTTACAAAAGAGATAATTCCCCTTACCTTAGCCAAAACCATGCATATAAATATTATATGAAAAAATTTTGGGAGAAGGGTGAAAATATCAAAAACCATCAAAATGGGTTTAGCAAAGATGATTTGCCTCCTCACTGGGGTTTGTGAGTTACCATTTGATAATCTACTTTACTCTTGAGCAAAAATTTGCCACAACATATGGCTTTCACTCATTGCTCCTAAATCACCTTAGATATAACAAATTTGTAATATTTCCCAACTTCTTACCCTCCTCAATGCATAAATGCACCACTGAAGGAGTTTATCCCCCATTACAATAGGGATTAACTTATGTTATTTTCTATTGAATCTAGCCCCTACCCAAAATATGTTTTCACCATGTGCAAATCCTAACCTTCACTTGGTGTTGCAGGAACTAAAAGAGAAAAATATACCTTTTTTAGGATGTCTCATCTTCATCTAAAGCTATTTCACTTCAATAATCTATTCTATGTTCCAATTTAAAAAATTAAGTCTAGTAAGTGATATCTCCCACTTAATTAATGTGGTATTAGGTCCAAACTCTATACTTGACAAAGGAATAAAGGTGCTTAGTCCTTTGAGAACTCACAAAAGGGCTAAATATGGTAAGGGGAAAGCTATTAAAATTTGCAAAGAGAACAACTGAACTACTCTACCCTCTTTCCAACCATTGATATTTTGGGTGAGGAATGTGCTAGGGAAGAGATGAATTTTCAAGTGAGATGAGGTCTATTAAACTTGCTAAGCTTACAATCTTAGCAAATATTTCTCCCACACTTGGAAAAAATCCCCCTAAAAAAGAAAGGGAAGCCCATTCAAAAGACTAAATTTCTAATGAGGAAGTTAATAAGGACAATGAACAAACTCTAGAGGAGACTTTAATCCTAGTTCCCAAAGACTCCCTCGCTTGATCCCACTCTATAAGACTCACTCAAATGAAGCTTGTGAAGGGATTAATATCATTAAAAATTATGGGGATGAAAGGAAGAGGAAAATGAGGATAAATGGGCCAATAGAAAGGATAAGAACTAGGAGGTACTTGTTGCGGAAGTTTAAGACCTTTAAACTAGGGTTGAGAATTTGGAAACCCATCAACATTTCATTAGATGTGAGAAGAACAAAGAAATATGATTTAGCCTAGAGAAATCCATGGAATAGGCATTAACTTATGTTATTTTCCATTGAATCTAGCCCCTGCCCAAAATATGTTGTCACCATGTGCAAATCCTAACCTTCACTTGGTGTTGGAGGAACTAAAAGAGAAAAATGTGCCTTTTTTAGGATGTCTCATCTTCATCTGAAGCTATTTCACTTCAATAATCTATTCTATGTTCCAATTAAAAAAATTAAGTCTAGGAAGTGATATCTCCCACTTAATTAATGTGGTATTAGGTCCAAACTCTATACTTGACAAAGGAATAAAGGTGCTTAGCCCTTTGAGAATTCACAAAAGGGCTAAATATGGTAAGGGGAAAGCTATTAAAATTTGCAAAGAGAACAACTGAACTACTCTACCCTCTCTCCAACCATTGATATTTTGGATGAGGAATGTGCTAGGGAAGAGATAAATTTCCAAGTGAGATGAGGTCTATTAAACTTGCTAAGCTTACAATGTTAGCAAATATTTCTCCCACACTTGGATAAAATCCCCCTAAAAAAGAAAGGGAAGCCCATTCAAAAGACTAAATTTCTAATGAGGAAGTTAATAAGGACAATGAACAAACTCTAGAGGAAACTTTAATCCTAGTTCCCAAAGACTCCCTCTCTTGATCCCACTCTATAAGACTCACTCAAATGAAGCCTATGAAGGGATTAATATCATTAAAAATTATGGGGATGAAAGGAAGAGGAGAATGAGGATAAATGGGCCAATAGAAAGGATAAGAACTAGGAGGTACTTGTTGTGGAAGTTTAAGACCTTTAAACTAGGGTTGAGAATTTGGAAACCCACCAAAATTGCATTAGATGTGAGAAGAACAAAGAAATATGATTTAGCCTAGAGAAATCCATGAAATAGTTAGTAAGGATCATAGAAACCTTATGCTCAAAATGTAGGTCCTGGAGACAACTGAGAGGGGGGGTGGGGTGAATCAGTTGTCTAATAAATTCAAACCAAAAACTTATTAACCAACTTAATGCTTAATGTCGGTAAATTAGTTAAGTATGTCGATAAACAGTGTTAACAGAAAATTACTATACCGGTAAGAATTAATGCATGAAACATAAGCACAAAGTCATTCACAACATATGACACCAATATTTGTACATGGAAACCTTGTAAGGGGAAAAACCACGGTGGGAAACCTTACCCACAATCAGATGATACTACTGCAGATAGTAAGTGTACAAAAAGGGGTCTGCACATGTAGAAAGGCCAACAGCCTAGAGCTCACTACTCAATCACAAATGGGAGTCACACTGACTACAGTTGGATGGTTAAATCCAATAAGAATGTACTGCACAAAATAGCATCTTCATATGTTGGATTCAGTACTGGTGTAATGCTGATATGCTTCTACAAAAACCTAACTTCACTTTCAAATGATGTCTTCATGTATATCCCTGCTTGATCTCGCATATACCCTTTCTTAAATCTTTTTCACATTCCACACTTGATCTTACAAATAAGATATTACATTTATACCATATCCTAAGACCAATTTTAGTAGGTCGGCTCTACAAGATATTATAATAAAATTTTTTTACAAACAATACAATATCTGATGCAATAACCGATTGAACATGACAGCTTAATGCATTTACAACAATAATAAATCATCTCCATAGCATACCATGCTGATCTGGAAAAGATAAACTTGTTGGTGTAACCCTAGATAACTTGGACCTATTTGCCAGTAAAAGAAAATATGCAAATAAGAATATACCAATGATTATTACTTCAAAATAAAGTGTCCACATGATGTCTTCGACATTACCAGGTGTCTTCCATGTCATTGCAAGTACCGGTGAACATTATATCCTACCAGTTAACCATATATCGGTAACTATTGCACAGTTTACTGTTTGCCGATGAATGTTGCTAGATCTCCAAAGTAGGTGTTGACATCAATGAAAAAACCATACCAAAATACCAACAATCTCCCCCTTTGGCATTGATGGCAACACAAGATGGAAAAACCATCAAAGTGCCAAAACAAAAATGCCAAGTGTAAAACCAACAATCTCCTTAAAGTGACAATCTCTCCCCCTAGGAGAAACATGAGTTATTTTATGTTATCCTGTACTAATTTTCACCATAGATATCTCTCCTCAATTGATAATGTGTTTTTCCATATATCTCTCCCCCTTTGACATCAAATGCCAAAGCTATAAAATTTGAAGTCCATACAAAAATACCAACTACTCCCCCTGAGAAGTAGCTTCCTCATCAAATACCAGAATAAAAGATTTGTCCATTTAATTCTGTTGGTTGATGATAATCATCAACTATCTAAGTCTCTACTAATGGAGGGATGACTTCGAGCTAATCTCTGAGATACTCAAAAGTTTCCTTAAGCAAAGTTTTTGTGAAAATATCTGCAAGCTGTTCTTTAGTATTCACATCAACCAGTTTTATCTCCTTTTCTTCAACTTTTTCCCTTAGAAAATTCAGTTTAATAGAAACATGTTTTGTTTTAGAATTTAATACTGGATTCTTAGATATATCAATTGTTGCAGTGTTATCACAATATATAGTAATAGGTTCCTTGCATTTTACCTTTATGTCTTTCAACATTTGCTTAAGCCAAAGTACCTGTGTACAGTTTGTTGCTGCTGCGATATATTCTGATTCTACTATTGATAAAGATGTACAACTATGTTTCTTACTTAACCAAGAAACTAATCTCTTTCCAAGAAAGAATGCTCCTCCAGTGGTGCTTTTTCTATCATCCACATCTCCTGCCCAATTTACATCTGTGTATGCATATAGATCAAAATTTTCATCTTTAGGATACCATAATCCAAGATTTGTTGTGCCTTGTAAGTACTAGAAAATCCTTTTTACTGCTGATTCATGATTTTCCTTAGGATTACTCTGAAATCTAGAAACTATACATACTGCATTCATAATATCAGGTCTGGTTTATGTCAAATATAGTAAATCTCCTATCATAGATTTGTATCTAGTTGGATTAACAGGTGTAGATTCATCCCTTTGAGATAATTTGTCATTTGTAGTCATAGGTGTGCTTATTGGTTTAGAGTTCTCCATCCCAAATTTCTTAAGTAGTTCTTTCAAGTACTTAGATTGACTCAAAAATATGCCTTTATCAATTTGTAAAATCTGCAATCCTAAAAATAATTTTATTTCTCCGATCATAGACATTTCAAATTCATGTTGCATTTCAAGAGAAAATTCTTTGCATAATTCATCTTCTCCTCCAAAGATTATATCATCAACAAATACTTCAATAATCAAGATGTCATTATTAGTTACTTTGTAATATAAATTGCTATCTGCATTTCCTTTAGTAAAACCAATCTTTAAAAGATACTTATCCAACCTTGCATACCAAGCTCTTGGAGCTTGTTTTAATCCATACAGAGCTTTTCTTAATCTGCAAACCATATCATTGTCATCTGTCAAGGAAAATCCATCAGGTTGTTCAATATAGACTTCCTCTTCAAGATTTCCATTCAAAAATGCACATTTGATATCCATTTGATAAACTTTGTAATCCTTGTGAGCTGCAAAGGCCAAGAATAATCTAACTACCTCAATTCTGGCTACCAGTGCAAAGGTTTCATTGTAATCAACTCCTTCTTTCTAAGAATATCCCTTACACACTAGTCTTGCTTTATTTCTGACAACCTTACCATCTTCATTGAGTTTGTTTCTAAATACCCATTTGGTTCCAATTATATTTTTATTTTTAGGCCAAGGAACTAATGTCCAGGTATTATTTTTCTCAATTTGTCCTAATTCTTCTTCCATAGCTTTAATCCAAAATTTATCTTCACATGCCTCATTGATAGATAATGGTTCAATTTGAGAAATAAGACATACCTCTTCATTTGCCAATCTTCCTCTTGTCATGACTTCTTTAAATTTTCTTCCAATTATCTGATCTTCAAGATGATTCAGTCTTACATACCAGGGTGTCTTAGTCTGTTGTTGTTCTTCAATTACTATGGAATTTTCTGATGATACCGGAGTAACTGGATCATCATTTTGTACCGGTGGATTTATTGTAGGTTCATTTGTCATAATTTTTGTTCCTGGTTTAGAGTCTATATACCTTGAAGTTCCTTTGAATTGTTCATCAATCTTTACATTTGTACTCTCAACAATTTTCTATAATCTTTTATTAAAACACCTATATGCTTTACTCTTAGATGAATAACCAAGAAATATTCCTTCATCACTTCTAGGATCAAACTTGCCAATATACTCATCTCTTCTAATATAACATTTACTTCCAAAAATTTTGAAATACTTAAGAGTAGGAGTATTACCAAACCATAGTTCATGAGGGGTCTTACCAGTTTCACCTTTGATGTGAACTTTGTTGAATGTATAGACAGCAGTGCTTACTGCCTCTCTCTAGTACACATGTGGTAGATTTGCTTCTGATAACATACTTCTTGTTGCATCCAAAATAGTTCTATTTTTTCTTTCAACAACTCCATTCTGTTGTGGTGTCCGAGGTGCTGATAACTATCTTTTGATTCCATTTACTTCACAGAATGTATTAAAATCTTTAGATGTGAATTCTCCTCCTTGATCTGATCTTAAACATTTAATTTTCTTATTGGTTTCATTTTCAACCATTGGTTTGAATAGCTTGAATTTCCCAAGTGCTTCTTATTTTTCTCTGAGAAAAGTAACCCAACACATTCTAGAATAATCATCAATAATTAGCATGAAATATCTATCACCTTGTAAGCTTTTAGTTCTAGCTAGACCACATAAATCAGTGTGAATTAAATCAAGGACATTATTGGATTTTTCTGGAATACTTTTGAAACTAGCTCTAACTTGTTTTCCAAATTGACATTCCTTGCAATTTGTATTCTGAGGTTTCACAATTTTAGGTAGATCTCTAACTGCCTTAGAAGTACTATTTTTTACCATGCAATCAAAATTTACATGACATAGTCGTTTATGCCATAGCCAACTTTCATCTATATGTGCAATTAAGCATGCCTTTTCACTGTTATTCAAATGAAAGATATTACCTCTAGTCTGATTACTAGTTGCAATTTCCAAACCAGTTCTATTCATGATTTTGCATTTTCCATTTTTAAATTGTAACTGAAAACCTTTCTCAACTAATTGACCAACACTTAAAAGATTATGTTTTAATCCTTCAACATAGTAGACATTTTCAGTGTTATGTTTACCATCAAGAGATATTGAACCCTTACCTTTGATTGAACAGGCTTTGTCATCTCTAAATCTTACTACACCTCCATTATATTCTTGAAAGTTCAAGAATTTACCTTTGTCTCCAGTCATGTGATGTGAGCATCTTGAGTCAATAATCCATTCATCCTTTGATTCAACTTTAGCTGTTAGGGCTTGTTCTACCAGTTGAGCAATAGGTACCCATTGATCTTCTATTATAGCAACAAAGACCCATCCATTGTCTGCTGGCTCCTCATCAAAAACATCAGTCACACCTTCATCAGCAATGTAACAAGATTTATCTTTTTTTTTCCTAAATCTGTATCTCTGATATTTAGGATTAGGTTTGTATGTTCTTCTAGCTTCTTCTCTTATTCTAGCATGTCTATCAGGGCATCTTGAAGCCATATGACCAATCTTATTGCATTTAAAACATTTAAAGGGTGCTTTACCTTCATACTTACTTCCAATTGGGCCTTTTGGCATTTTTCTTGCAAATAGTGCTTCAAGTTCTTCAAGCTCTTCATTCTCCTTCCTAGTTTCTTCAAGTTCTCTTGCATAAAAGGCTCTCAAGTCTGATTTGTCAAAGGATGGAGCAGATGATGTTGATGCTTTGAAGGCCAAATCAGTTTTTATAATGGTAACAGGACCAAATTCCTCAATTTCAAAAGCTGAAAGTTTTCCAATCAATGTATCCCTAGTTACTGATGTATTAGGCATTTTTCTCAACTCATTTATAGTAGTAACCTTCATTTTATATGCCAGTGGCAAACCTCTTAAGATTTTTGAAATAATCTCATCTTCACTCAAGGTTGCTCCACAACATTTGATACCCAAAACAATTTCATTTACTTTTTACATAAAAGCAGAAATCCTTTCATCTTCTTCCATTTTTAGATGTTCATACCTGACTCGGAAGCTTTCAAGTTTTGCAATTTTGACTGTGGAACCCCCTTCATTCAGTGTTTCCAAATGATCCCAAATAGATTTTGTAGTGGACCTATCTGATAATCCCATGATTTGTTGATATGATAATGCGCTCAAAAGTGCTTCTATTGCTTTGCAATCATTTTCTTCATCTTTAGCTAGAGTAGTGGGAGCAGTTTGACTAGCTACAGTAGCAGTATAACCATTCTTAGTAACTTCCCAGATGTCTTTACCAATGCAATTCAGATGTGTCTCCATTCTTATTTTCCATATCCCATAGTTGGTTCCATCAAGTTTAGGACTATCCTTTCTGAAATAATTAGTAGACATTGGATCTCCTCAAGTTGTTAAACTTCTGCAAAAAGAGGACTAGGCTCTGATACCAATTGTAGGTCCCGGAGACAACTGAGAGGGGGGGTGAATCAATTGTCTAATAAATTCAAACCAAAAACTTATTAACCAACTTAATACTTAATACCAGTAAATCAGTTAAGTATGCCGATAAACAATGTTAACAGAAAATTACTATACCGATAAGAATTAATGCATGAAACATAAGCACAAAGTCATTCACAACATATGACACCAATATTTGTACGTGGAAACCCTGTAAGGGGAAAAACCATGGTGGGAAACCTTACCCACAATCAGATGATACTACTGCAGATAGTAAGTGTACAAAAAGGGGTCTGCACATGCAGAAAGGCCAACAGCCTAGAGCTTACTGCTCAATCACAAATGGGAGTCAAACTGACTATAGTTGGATGGTTAAATCCAATAAGAATGTACTGCACAAAATAGCATCTTCATATGTTGGATTCAGTACCAGTGTAATGCTGATATGCTTCTACAAAAACCTAACTTCACCTTCAAATGATGTCTTTGTGTATATCCCTACTAGATCTCGCATATACCCTTTCTTAAATCTTTTTCGCATTCCACACTTGATCTTACAAATAAGATATTACATTTATACCATACCCTAAGACCAATTTTAGTAGGTCAGCTCTACAAGATATTATAATAAAAACCTTTTACAAACAATACAATATCCGATGCAATAACTGATTGAACATGTCAGCTTAATGCATTTACAACAATAATAAATCATCTCCATAGTGTGCCATGCTAATTTGGAAAAGATAAACCTGCCAGTGTAACCCTAGATAACCTGGACCTATTTGTCAGTAAAAGCAAACATGCAAATAAGAATATACAAAGTGATTATTACTTCAAAATAAAGTGTCCACATGATGTCTTCGACATTACCAGGTGTCTTCCATGTCATTCCAGGTACCAGTGAACATTATATCCTGTCGGTTAACCATATACCAGTAACTGTTGCACAGTTTACTGTTTGCCGGTGAATGTTGTTGGATCTCCATAGTAGGTGTATTTAGTAGGTGTTGACATCAATGACAAAACCATACCAAAATACCAACACAAAATTATGATTAGGATGGTCAAGGTGGGAAGAAAATATAATAGACAACTAAACAATAATGTAGAATAGATTAGGATATAAAACATAAAGAAAGGAAAGAATGATATTGCTACAATTTTGGAATCTAATCTAGATCAAATGGTCAAGGACCTAGACTCTACCTTTTAGATTCTATTATCTTTTAAATGTTCTATTTTTTGTTTACTAATGTTTATGTTATTTTGTCTTTAAATTTTGTTATTTCCAAATTATTGTTAATAGTTAACTAGTCTATTTAGTTGTTTTTCCTAGATTTGATAGTTTTTATAATGCTCTATAATGGTTGGAGGTTTTTCCTCTGCTTACCTTAAAAGAAAAAAAAACTACTATAGAGGAGAAATGTTCAAATCTAGAACAAAAGAGCTAAATTAGAGTCACAAATGAAAAAAGATATGATTTTTGCTTACCAAAATTTAACTATAAATGTATTGAACGTGACATGTTCATATATATCATTATGTAAACCATAAGTTCTAAAATAGAACACTTGCATCAATTTGGGTGGTTTTCATGATAAAATAAATGGTGAGGGTAAAAATATGCCAAAGGATGAAAACTTACAAATAGGAGGTCAAAAATGATGGTTGAAATACAAATTAGGAATCTCAATGGATAGAAGAAACTCTAGAAGAAGAGAAAATAAGGCCCAAAAAATAAGAAAAGATAATGTTAGAGACAAAATATAGAGATGCAAATTTAGGAAGTAGAAATGATACTATATTGCAATCTAGTTTATTAAATTATATCTCTTTACAATTTTGCTCTGACTTTAGACCCACTTTGGTAGTTGTGCCTAATGTACCTAATTAATGTTTTATTGTGCTCAAATTTGGGACCATTTTTGGAAACTTAATTTAATTCTATACTCACAACCATTTTTCTAGCTCAGACTACTTAAAACAGGGTCCCCAATGCCCCTATCCTAGAATAGGGTACCTAACACCCCTATCCAAGTAGTTTGGCCTTAAACTTTGTATTATGAATTTTAGCTTTACAAGTAGCAAGAAACTATACCCTAATGTAAACCTTTTGAAAAAAATTAAATTTAAAAAATGTGCAAATTGTTCATATAAATATGACTCCCACTCTCCTTCAAACTCTAAGTGATCTCTATCTTTTTAAAATATTCTTATTGAGAAAAAACAAGTAAATTGAGTATAGATCTGCAATCAAGGATTGAAGCATTCAAGTTTTAGTAATCATGACTAATCATATTTTTTTCTTGTATGATGAAGGCATGCATTAACATCATTCAAGAGATATAAAACCTTATTTGAGACTTCAAGCTAGGGGTTTCATATTCAAGGCAACATTTGTCAATTAAAGTATTACATTATGGCTTCATCCTATATCCTTTCTAACCTAATAACCTCTCTTTGAATAAATCATTTCTATAATGTAGGTTAAAACAATAGTAGAGGGTTTGGATTTTAAGGCAAGCTCCTATACAACACAAATATTTTTCCTTTTTTGTTTGTGCAATTTTAGATCCAACCATAGAGAGCATTACAAGTGTATAGAGAAGGCAATGATAGATGATCCAAGATTTTGAACAAGAAAAAATATCTAGATTAGGATGCCCCCCAACTGCATTCAACACTTTTTAGATAAATTTTGAGAGACAAAACTATAAGACCTCCTCATCAAGAATATATGGGACTTTTTTGTGTGTACAAACACACTTGGATTGGGGCACCCTCCAATACTATCTAGAATTTTCTACTAAAGATTGTAGCCGCAAGTTCCTTTATGTCTCCTCTTTCTAGATATGAACTATTGTATTGGTTTTTGGTTATTTATTTCACTATTATTACTGAAAGTTGTCAATTTATATCATTTAACCTAGATCTTTCATTTTAATTTTAATTTTAATTACAATATCATCTCAAAGAAGGAACAATAAATCAAAGTGTTTAGCTCTCATATCAAGACTAAAGTTGAATGTTGCTCATTGTTCCCTAATGATCTTCTGTGGAAAATTGAGGTCTTATTTTATATAGCTAGGTGGGGATCAATTTCCTCACCATTTTAAGTATAAATGAAAAAGCATGAAGGAGATGTGCCTAATCATAATGGAAGTTGGGATATACACAAAGAATATACAAGACAAACATTAGATATGTAATGAAATAACTATGTAATCATTAGATAAATCCTTACGTAATCAATTTAAAAATATATCAGAATATTATAAAATGAAGAAAAAAATGATGCTTTAGATTTTAAAGGGAAGTGTTTTCAAAGAAAAGTTAAAAAAATCAAAACAAAATCTATTAAAGTTAGAGTGTCTAATTAGAGAATATATTATATAGAGCAAGAGTCCCCAAGAGTATCAAACTATATCAAAACATACAAATTTAACATTACTACACCAAATATACATTAGATATATTTTATATTGCACTAAGAAGATGACAATAAGAAGTTATTCCCAAGCACCAATAACATTATTTTTGCACTGAGACTTATCCTCTTCACAGTGCCTAAGAGGTGGTTTGATCATGTGAGGGTCAACTTATGGAATCATGTACTCATCTGTAGTCTTCTTTACTCTAGGTTCTTAATCTTATCTTAGTTTTGGGATCTTCTTCTCCTCCAAGAACTTTTTAGGAAGTTGCAACTCCTACTAATTCAAGTTGTTTGTTCCATTGGAGAAGAAGTCAGTAGAATTGATCTTTGTGTTGTAAATAAACATAATTCCTTCTTTGAAGTGGTCTTTAGGGATCTCAAGGGAAATAAAGACCTACAACATAATAATCAAATAGGTGAGTTCACATTTCAACTCAGTAATGTGTCTTCTTAAACCCTAAAAATCTATGCATTTCTCTTCTTCTAGATAAACCAAATATTCGCTTAGTAAAAATAAACCAAACTTTACTCAAATCAAGGCTAAAAGCATCAAAATAACCAACCATAATTTCATGCCAAGAAAATCTACAAGTATCATTCCAACTAATAGGCAATTCAAATAAAAGAGAGAAAATATCCTTAGCACACACACATTCAAAGAAAAGATGTTCAAATGATTTAGGGGTTCCATAAATGTCACACATTCTAGACTCTAAACCATAGGAATGTAAAATAGTGCCAACAACCAATTTTTAAAGCAATAAAAGAAAATGAAAGCAAAATATTTTACACTTCACAAAGATGTGCGATATATGCAACAATTTATTAGCTCAATTAGAGTCTAACCAATTAAAGTTCCAAGACATAACTCTATTATAAATCTCTCTCAAGCTAGTAAGAATGTGTGACAAGATGTGCACTCTTGGCCTCGTTGTGTTGTGTAGCACAACACTCAAGTTTGTGACATGGCTTCACCTCCTCCTATGGATTCTATAAGTCTAGTAGTTGTATCGGGCATTAACAGGTTGATTTTTGGTGCAATGAAAACCATACTTCTAACAAGTGTAATTAGAGCTTGGTCAAGGGTTCAAACCCCTTGCTTGCATTAGAGGGATTGTTGCAAGGTGTGAACCCTTGGTCTCCTTTTGTTGTGTAGAACAGTGCTTGAATTTGTGACATGGCTTAACCACCTTCTATGGATTCTATAAGTCTAGTGGTTGTATGGGGCATTAACAGGTCAATATTTTGGTGCAACAAAAATCATACTTCTAATACCATGGTATAAATTTTGTGACATATATGTCATGAAGTTTGGAGTCATCAACCCATCTAATGCTATTATGAAGCTTTGTATAAATCATCAATTTTAGATAGAAGGTGTCTCCCAACACTTTTATTAGCATGGAATATGTTTTCTTTCAAGATTGCGAGATACGAAGGTGAGCAAGCAATTTCTCAAAAGTCCAAATTTTGTGATCTATAATAATGTCCTATAAAAAACTCACTCCTAAAGAGTTATAGTATTATATATAGAATCAATAAGACACAACTAGAGGCTTGTCATTTAGAACTAAATTCCACCAAAGGGATCTTTTATTAACATAGAAGAGCCAAAAATATTGACATCAAACTAACCAAACATAATTCCTTGAATATGAATGGGGCCCCAGTGTTTTCATTTCTTAGGTCTTGAGAGGAGCAAGTTGTTTATAGCTAGAATTTTCCAAAGCCTTGAAGATCCGTTTTGTAGCGAATCCCATACCCTATATCCTAAGATATTTGAGGCTTAAACCTCCCATATGTTTGGAGAGCCAACACAACTCCCATTTAATATAATTCCATTTTTTATTAACTCCTTCAGCAAACCACAAAAAGTCACTTAGTATTTTTTGTAAATATTTACATTCTAGACGTAATGTTGTCAAAGTTCTCCTTAGTCAATTCAAGAAATGAGGAAGTTTCATTTTTTTAAATTGGACATTGAACAATTGATCATGATTAGGAAGCCTATTGAATTTGATAGAGGGCAAGATATAATTGATTCTATAATAAATCAAGTAGGTGTAATAGGGCATCATTTCCATATCTATAAATTTGAAGCGGGATAGGTTCTATACGTTCACCATTAAAATCAATCTAAGTGTAGGATTCCTTAAATAATATTTTAATTTGTCTTCAAAAATAGAGAGAAACCCAAAGGATTTTAGCATATCAATCACAAAAAGCCATTCAATCCCATCATAGGCCTTCTCAAAGTCAAGAAGAACCATAGCAATATTTGGTCCATATTGTTTAGCCAATTGCATTCCCTTCAAACTAGCAATCAATTTCTCTAAAATATTCCTACCCTTAATGAAGCCACTTTGACTGATTGCGACCACTTTTATTAGGACTTTTCAAAGTCTCCTATAAAATCTTTTAGTAATTATTTTATAGGATACATTAAGGAGAGTAATAGGCAACCGATTATTAATTATTTTTTTGTGCCTCTCCTTAGGAATTGGCCTAATAATCTCTTTATTTATAGTGGGTTCCAAGGAATTAGATTGAAAAGAATAATCATATAGCTCTAGTAATTCATAGCTCATCCATTCAAGGTTGGATTTATGAAATTCAACATTTAAGCCTTTAGCCCTTGGTGACTTGTCATTGGCTAGTGATTTGATAGTTTCCTCAATTTATACAATAGTAATATTGTTTTCCAAAATAGAAGCAACCTCTTCACTCATGTTTCAAGGGATAAAATTGATTCTCAACCTTCTAGCTTGAATTTCACAAAGGAAAAAGATTCTTGAAGAATAAATAAAAGGCCAATTTGATAAAGGGAGGGTCTTTTTGTTGGCATTGTTTTGTCATTGATGTCAACCAGTATAGGATGTTACCAATATCATTGACATTGATGTCAACTAGTGAACAAAATATTGTTGGCATCAGAGTTTGATATAAATCGGAATAGAATATGGTCCGGTATGGGAGAAGTGTTGTTGTGTTATCATTAGTAACAACTAGGTGACCATCTTCATGTAGAAGAAACAACCGGTGTGACTGGTATGTTGGAGATGCAGTAAAGTAACAACTTAGTTAAAGGGTTGTTGATATAGTGTTGCATACAACTAGGATGAGGAGATTTTAATGAAGGGAATTGAGTGTGCTGAAGTGGTAGAATGCTATTTTGGTTCACATCAACATCGGAGGAGAAGTATGAGCAGGCCACCAAATTTCTAGTGTAAGGATAACTAGTAGGACTCCCACCGGATGAAGAAGCTATCCTAGGCTAGGTGATAGGTTGAAAAAGTATGTTCCCTCTGTGTGGAGGATGATGTATCCTCTCTTCAGTAAAGTTACACATGTAATGACAAAATGTTTCCCTAAGATAGACAGGTGATTGAATGCAAAGACCGGATGTACAAGTGAAAGATGAGGAAGCCTCCAAAGCATGACATAAAAAATGCACATCGGATAAGAAAGTGAAATCAAGGTGTACTACTAGGACATTGAAGGAAGAATCAGGAGTTTAGATGGTGTGTTTGTCATCTTGACAAATTAGTTGGTAGGAGAATTGGTTTGATGGAGAAGGATGCTAGTGAGTCTACAAGAATATACATGGTGATCTAGGGATGCTAAAGGAACATTGATGCAGAACAGTTGGAGTGTGATGACTTGGTGTCATCAATGTGTCTCACTAGAAAGAAGGAAAGTATGAACATCTACTAGAATCTGCATGGGTGATAGTTAACATGTTATGTCAACTAGTGAATCATCGAAGAAAGAAAAAAGAAGATAAGGTTCTCACTTGATAAAGAGGAGTGCATCAAACTAAAGTTTAAGGAGAGTGTGCTTGGAGATACACACCTGATAAGAATTTTAAGTAGGTGTGTTGAGTTGCCACCAATACAAATTAAATGGAGGATGATGACTTTGAGTCATCTAGGTAATTACTAGTAAACAAGGACACCAACATGCAGCTGAGTAAGCAGTGTGATGAGGTAGATACTAATAGTGATGCCATGTGAAGATGAATTGGCAAACTTGCATGAAGTGGCGGATGAAACATGCACAGTTCGGTGAAGTAAGGTTGATGAGGTAGTTGAGGTTTGCCCAACATTAATGGTGACTACAAAGCTTGAGGTAGATGATAGTTCTGATACTTAATGTAAGTACAGATCCAATAGCCAACAAGATGAGGGGGGGGTGAATCATACAAACTTAATCTTCCATAAAAACATTAGATTCAACCTTGGTAACATATACTTTAGTAATATAACAATAACTGTCAAACATGCAAACTCAAAAGCATAGAAACAACATAAACCTCATAACACTAGATTTAATGTGGAAACCAAATAGGGAAAAACCACTGTGGGATTTCGGACCCACTAAGAAATATGCTCTTCTAGAGCATGCTCGGTTAAAAACAAATCCTGTTAAAGATTACAAACAAATTGCTAGATGTGACCCGGTTAAGGGATTTCCCTTAGATCTATTAGGATCTTCACCTTGTTAGAAGTGACCTTGTTAAAGGATTTCAAACACTCAATCAGAATGTCACCTTGCTAGAGGGTTTTACAAATAAGACTATCAAGTCCACTCGATTAAGAGATTTTCTATCACTTTCACAAAATAACAATAATAAAAATCTATCTGCAACTTCACATCTAAAATGCTAAAGCAGATTCTTATTTGATCAATACAATCTAGACATAGAACTAATCTTGTCCATCTCCTGGGCTTCTATACTTTGTTATTCAAACAGGTCTTCAAGCTTCTATGCTCGATAATCACCATGTAGCATCCCTATGCATACACTTGTCATCATACATTGTTTATCAATAGTTCCCTATTTATAAACAATTAGGTAACCGCTTAATCTCTTTGATCACATTTCCCATGATCAATCATAGCCATCAGATCTTCAAACTTGTCCAAGTTCAATGCATCTTTTGATCTGAAAATGTTTTACCCCACCTAGGAACTTGCATACATTTCTTGGAACTTGTGCTAGGGTATTGTGGTTCAATCTAAACTGTAGATCTTCATGTCGACTTTCCTTTGCCATAGATTCATTAACAAACTATATTTACGGCATACCAATCATTCAATAAGTTCCAGCTCATCACCTTCCTTCATTAAATAATGCATGTAACCATTTAATGCATTCTGTTATAGCTCGGTTACAACTTGGTTACAACTCGGTAAATACTGAACTTCACTTGCTAGACATTCTGCCTTCATTAATTGATAGCGATAACCTTAGGGTTTACTGACTAGGTTCTTTGCTTGATAACATAGTATAGTATTAACCTTTATGATTTACAACATTTGTATGATGTTAAAATAATCTAAACATCATGATCTCATCATTGTCTGACTCAGTAATAGTTGCTCATTGAATACCTTATTCATCCCCTTATTCATCATATTCTTTTTGTGCCTTTTACCAACATCTTTATATTCTTCAAATCATACTTCTCAAGATATGGCAACATCATACTGAGTTAGAAAATCAATTTCTTGACATCAATGACAAAATAATAATCAGTAAACATCCTCAATTAGTTATATCCATAATCATCAACAATCTTCTCAATGTTTGTTATAATGCTATATTGCCAACAATCTCCCCCTTTGGCATTGATGGCAAAACCAATTGATTTGACCTTAAAAGATTTGGATTGCTGTCATTTTCAAATGCTGAAAATGCTCTCTTGTTGTCATCAGACTTTCTCTCGCATACATTAGTCTTCTCCCCTTTTTATTACTCTTCTTCCCCTTTGACAACAATGCTAAAAAGTAAAGAACTAAAACATAATTTCTTCCTATATGAAGTGATTTCCTTCTGTTATGTATCAATGTATTCTTGGTCAGAGCATTTTGTCTTCAATTCCTTTTCCCTATAATATTTTCCTGTAATATTTCCTGTAACATTTCCTATACACCTTTAGAAAACATCCTAAACTGTATAAATCAGCATCAACTCCCAAAAGATATTTGATAGAGTCATCAGATTGATGCTTTCACTGAACTCGGTCAGTGAGTAGAAGATAGGGGTAGGACCCCTAACTTACTTTTGAGATATTCAAAGGTGTCCCTTGGTAGTGGTTTGGTGAAGATATCTGCTATTTGTTCCTTTGTGCTAACATACTCCAGCACCACTTTCTTCTCTTGAGCTTCTTCTCTAAGATAATGATATTTGATAGAGATGTGCTTTGTCTTACAGTGCATAACAGGATTCTTTGAAATATTAATGACACTAGTATTGTCACAGAATATAGTTACTGGCTCAGTAACTTTCTTATTTATACCTTCCAACAGTTGTTTGATCCATGCAATGTTGGTACAATTGAATGTTGTAGCAACGTATTCAGTTTTTGCTATTGACTGTGAAACACATCCTTGTTTCTTGCTAAGCCAACTCACTAGTCTTTCTCCTAAAAAGAAATCTCCTCCACTTGTGCTTTTTCTATAATCAATGTTGCCTACCCAATCAATGTCAGTATAAACTTTTAAATCAAAATCGTTTTCTTTCTGATATACTAAGCCATAATCCTCAGTGCCTTTCAAGTATCTAAGAAATCTTTTGATTGTTGTTGTATGCGGGAAAAGCGGGTCGATAGAACATAATATATGAAAATATTCCAAAATACTTGTCCACACACACACACAGGACTTCTTGGTGCAAGCTATGGAGTAACGAAGTATTATTCAGCTTCCCAAGGTGGGTCCCATGGTTCTTTCTCTCACAATGTCCCTCAAACCAATGTTTTTTCTCTCAGATCACTGAGCAAAATGGTTTAGGGATGGCAAATGAAAGAACGAGGGATGCTTTGATAGATTTTAAAATGAAATGCATCCTAAGCTATGCATGATTCTAAAAATGCAATAAACTAACTATAAGATGACAAGGTTAGCATGAATACTATCCTAACATGATATATTAGTCTATGATTGAGTTAAATGATAAAGAAAGTATTCTAAACATGCATATTTAGACTAATTCCTAGTTAAAAGAGAGGCTAAAATGATGACCATAAAATGAGATATGAAAGCTTGAATGTATTTGAGCATAAGTGTGATGCTACAAACTTGGATTCTGATTATGGAGGAATGAGAGCTTTATTTATAGCAAAACTAGGGCAATGGATGGTCAGGATTGAAAGGTTTAATCAAGGGTGGAGTTTGAAAGTTGGGAATTCATGTTTTCAATTTGCACCAATGAAATGGTGACAAGTGTCAACATAGGGTTGGGTTGAGAGAAGGGGTTGGAGGCATTAAATGCCTGAGAAGACCTCATGGTTATCTTAGGGGGTAAGGATTAAGCTTAAGTTAGGCTTACCCAATGGATTAAGAGTTAATCCAAGGATAAACCCTTGTGCAAATGATTAAGAGATAATCATGGTCAAAGCATTAAAGGCTTGATGAGACCCTTGGGTCGGATGAAGTTTGAGTTAAAAGAAATTCTTTAACCATGTAAGAGGGTTTGAGTTAACTATTAATGGTTATGAAGACTTTGGGGAATTAAGTGGTTGAAGACTTGAAGCCTTTAATGGTTATCAAAGACTTTAAGGGTTTGAGAAGTGACCTCCCCTTGCTTAGGGATGTGGCAAAGTTTAGAAGATGGGTTAGGCTAATTAGAATCGATTAGAAGAGTCTAGAAGGGATTAGAAATAGGTTTTAGAATGGCAAGTGGGAGATGTAGGAGAATGCAAGTGGATGGAGGGATAATAGGATTTAATTGAAATAAAATTAATTTAATTCAATTTGGTTGTAATTTGGGGAAATTAAATAAATTTGATTTATTCAATTTAGGATAACTATTTAATTAAATTTGAATTTAATTAAAAGTGGATAGGGGGGATTTAATTGAATAAAATGATTTATTCATTAAATGGGTATAATGAATTTAATTGAGTAAAATACTTAATTAAATAGAGGAATGTGGGTAATTTAATTAAATTGGATTTAATTAAATAGAGAAATGAACATAAAATATTCATTTAGGAATATGGTCATTTTTATATGTCTACATTTTGCCCCTCTTTGAAGTGACGTGTGTGCACATGTTATTTCAAAGAAAATGATGCGTTATCATGATTTATGATCAAATGCAATTTTTGTGTCACTTTTATGATTTGCAAGTCGTGCCCTAGATTTGATTTGATGCATGATGCCCTAGATTCGATATTTGATGGTGATGCCCCCTCGGGAGATGAATCAATATTTTGAAAATTTTTGAATGGATTTGATGAGTTGTGTGTGGTGTGTAGGATTTTGTCTATATGAAATGTTTTAAGTTGATTCATCTCCCGATAATGTACATTATGGAGGGTATAGGGGAGATCGTGACCACATTACATGTCCGGATGGCTAACCCTAATTTCATTTTTCTCCTATAAAAGGGGAAAAGGGCTTTGATTTTATTCATTTTTGCATTGTTGACTTTGGAGAAAGAGAATTTGGTCTGAAGTCAAAATGCCTATTCCATATTCCAGACATCGTTTTGAGTGCATTCGGAGGTACTGGAGACCTACAGCGTATGGACCACCAGTAAGTCAACATTTTTGACCCTCTTTTGATTTTTGATTTGGTCATTTTTGTTCATTTTTTTTATTTTTAAAATTCGGTTTTAGCGTTTTAACGTGTCAAAGTCATAGATTAGTGCATACGAAAATTTAGATAGCGCATCAAGCTTATTTTAGGGCTACGTCCGAAACAAAATAGGGTAGCGCATAGGAAATTTAGGTTAGTGCAGCGAGTTAAAATAGTGCATGTCGAGCGTAGGGTAGTGCATTAGGTTAGCAGGGTAGCGCGTAGGGTAGACCTAGTGCATAGGGGTCGCAGGGGTTCGCATGGGTAAGGGGTTTTAGCACATAGGATAAACCTAGTGCATAGGGTCAAACAGGTAGTGCCAGGGAGGTATAGATTAACGCGTAGAGTCAATCTAGTGCATAGGGTGAATAGATTAGTGCGTAGGAAAAATAGCCTAGCACGTGGGTGGTTTTTAGCACAGTGGAAGTCTGTTCTAGTGCATCTGAAAAAATTTTGCAAGATGAGGTGATTTGTGAATTTGTTGTGTCATGTTGTCATGATTTTATGGATTTGTCCAATATGAGTGTCGATATAACTTGTTTTGATGTGCGATATTTCAAGTTATGTATAGATATCAATGTGGTGTTTTGATCAAAATATGATTTGTTTGTGCACTTTGTTTCAAGTTCAATATGTGAAGCCTGGTGTGTGTTACAAGCTGATATGGGTTGGAAACTTGAATTGTGTTACAAGCTGATATGGATGGGAAACTTGAGTTGTGTTACAAGTTTTGATATGGTTTTTGATAACTTGAGTTGTTTTACAAGTTGATATGAAATGATAAGATTTTGAACTTGATGTAGATGAGCAAATTGTTTCATGTTGTTGATGTGAGTTTTGATTTTGATATCTTTGTTTTGATGTGGAAACTGATATTGGATTCATTTTGCTTGTTTGACAGGAGCGATTGGGTGTGGTTCAATCACGGGAGAGATTTTTGAGACCATGGACATTGATACCATGGTTGACTCAGGCCAACCTTGATATCATTGAGAGATGTGGGTTGACATCCCTTTTGGATATGCCTCAGTTCACTATGAACCGAGGGCTACTTATAGCACTTGTAGAGAGGTGGCACAGCGACACAAACACCTTTCATTTTGCTACTGGAGAGATGATAGTCACACCAGAGAACTATTATAGGATCTTGTGCATTCCCGTAGTAGGTGTACTACTACCATATGAGCAGTCAGAGGAGGGTGGTACAGAGGCACTACGTCACATCTTTCATGATGAGACAGTCTGCAGTTATGAGATCCCATGGTAGGAGTTCTTAGACCTAGATTATGCACCCCTTCCATCAGTACTAGTAGGGTTTATTGGTGGATTCCTTTGTCCTGATCGTAGGTCAAAGGGATTCTTTGTGGGATGGGGGTTGATATTAGAGGAGATGGTGACATAGGTCCGAAGGTTTTCATGGGGATCAGCTATGCTGGCCCATCTGTATAGGGGCCTACATGAGGTGGTATACCTTGGTTACAATAGTTTGTCAGCTGGCGTGACATTGTTATAGGTATGGTACTGGGAGCACATTCCAGCTGCGAGGCCACTAGTAGATAGAGACAGGCCTATTGGAGCGGCAGATGCATATGGATACAGGGGTCTAGTTGTCCAGCGGAAACTGGGCAAATTAGAGCATTGGAGGAGAGTGTTAGATGATATCGATACGGTCACATGGCGTCCATATACAGGTTGTGAGGTGTGGGCAGAGGATGGGCTGGAGATGCCCTTTGTATTCATGATGAGATATTAAATCGGGAGGACCCCATTTGTTATAGAAAGGTTTGTGGTGACCAGAGTTTTGATATAGTTTGGTCGTCAACAAGGTATACCTCAGGGAGCTTGCCTATATGCATGGCGGAGGCAGGATGTAGCCGATTGGGGCCTGACCATTGATAGCGCAGTGGTAGTGGAGGAGTTTGTCAGGTTGGTAGGGTAGATGTGGGATTATGCCTCAGAGATTTTGGATGTGGGCATGACCGATGAGTTTGCGAGATTGTTTACTATGCGGGCGGTGGCTAGGATATCTGATTTGGAGGAGATGCGGCCAACTTTTGATGATGATGATGAGGAGGGAGAGGGAGATGATGAGAATGATGGAGATGATGGAGGAGATGGAGCACAAGGATGAGGGAGAGGAGATAGAGGTGTGGAGAGAGCGGTTAAACAGGGGGAGAGGTGGTTTAGCTATTGGAGTTGGTGGAGAGGGGAGAGTGGGGGAGGTGCTAGCTGCAGTGGGGGGTACTGATGAGGTGAGGCAACCAACGCAAAGGAGGAGGATAGATGTGCTCCCACCTCCAGCACCAAGGATAGGCAGAGTGGGAGGGGTTGCCCCTGCACAGGTACCACTATGGGTTCGGGTTCGTACACATGTTGAGGATGCTTAGATTCGGACCCTGCAGGTGACTGTACAGCAGCTGCAAGCACAGGTGTTGACATATCAGCGGTAGATTGCATAGTTGACTTTTGAGCGAGATACATAGATAGAGCAGAGAGGCAAAGCAGAGGAGCTGGTAGCCAATATGCAAAGAGCAGCAACGGGTGGTCCGATGAGAGACACCCTAAGAGAGCTGGCATTGAGAGCTCAGGAGGAAGAGTACTATTGGTGGCACTATGAGGTGGCAGTACCCAGGGATCGTCGAGTACAAAGCTTCACACAGTCAAGATCCAGTCAATCTCGAGATACTGGGTCGCGATCTGAGAGCCAAGGTGTGACAGGGCCACTGAGACAGGACCCTCCTGGAGATCTAGGGGTGGGGACATCTGGAGCTAGACCATCTCCATCAGGGGATAGTCATACTTGAGAGACGTGGTCTCTGTTGTATTTTGTATCATTGTATTCTTTGTATGGGACACAGTGATGATATATTTTGTACATTTTGACCATTTTTGAGATATATATATATACGACACCATTTTCTTTGATCATGTGTGTGTGTTCATATGGATGCATGTTATGTGGGATATTTTTTTACTTTATGATGATGCAATGCTTAAATATATGATATAATGTATGATGCAGGATGTATGTTTTGATATGTTTGTGAGATGTATCTTGAAAATGAGATGTATGATTTGATATGTTGTGAGATGTATCTTGAAAATGAGGTGTATGATAATGATATGTAACTAAATGTAAAATGATATGCAATTAATTGTAAAATGATGTGCAGCTATTTTAAAATGATATGCAATTAATTGTTAAATGATATGTAATTATTTTTTTGGTAGCATCCTCATTCTGTATTTGCCATCCGATGTAGCCATATGTTGTTTGCTTTCTTTGTAGGTATCATCATTGAGCATTGATTTGTTTAGGATATGTTGAAAATTTATACAAGCATAATGGTATAATTGAACCATAATGACCTAAGAAAAATTTACATGATGTTTGATTTTGCAAGATAGCACAAGCATCAAGGTATAATTGAACCAGGATGACCTGAGTGCGTATTGCGTAAACAGACAAGATTAAATCATTTGTATGCATGAAGTGGAATCAGGCCTTCAGTGATATTCAATGTATCATGTCTTGAGGCAAGTATTCACATAGTACAAGTGATCGCTTCCTAGATAGAAGACTAAGAAAATATTGGAAGTTCCCCATGATCTCTAGCTTTGAAGAATTTAGTGAGAAAAGGAAGAGAATCCAGTAATTTGAAAAAGTTCAAAAATGCAAAAATAGTCAAGATTTTTAGGCAATAATGCAGCATTTAATACTTCAGAAAATCATCCATCCTTGGTATTTCTTGAATTGTGTTGTTTTTGTTTTTGCGATGAAGCATAGTTGTGGTTGTTGGATGTCATGCTTCTCTCATGTCTTGAATGTTTGCAAGTTTTGGATGATTTTAATGCCCCTAACTGAGTGTGTCTCTTGATGTGAATATGTACAGTGATTTCCAAGCCATGGTGGAATGTGGTAAGAGGATATATATGGATAACCTAGGATAGTGACTACACTAAGTATGTCCTGAATGGATATGTGCTAAGTGTCGGGCGATGGCCAATAGTGTTTTGAGGATATGGATAAAATGGTATATAGATAGATAGAGGAGCCATTCTTTCACAAGAGCGCCTGTTTACTAGGTTTTCACCATTTATTTTTATTGTTCTTTGTGTTTTTGCTGTTTCTATATTTTTTGATTTTTTTTCTTTTTTTGGCTTTTTCCGTGCACTAGGCTACTTAAGTGTAGTACTTCTTCAGATGGATGTTGTTAGTTGGTTCGTCGAGCATATCTCCTTCTGAAGTTGTTAGCTGATAGCCACCTAATCCATAGACTAATATGATGACATAGAGACCCAACTAGTTGGGTTCAAATTTCCTTTTCTTTTCTCGATCTTGTTGATTTCTTGGATTTTCTTTGAGGACTAGGTCACCAACTTTGAAGTTTCTGGGAATGACCTTGTGATTGTAGCTCCTGCACATGCGTTGCTGATATGCTTTGAGATGAGTGTAAGCATGTTGGCATCTTTCATCTAATAGTTCGAGTTCTTGCAGTCAGTTAACTCAATACTGTTCATCTGGGATTAATCCTTTCAAAGAGACTCTGAGAGATGGGATTTCTACTTCCAAGGGTAAAATGGCTTCTGATCCATATACCAATGAGCATGGTGTTGCTCCTGTAGGTGTGCAGATGCTAGTTTTGTATGCCCAAAGTGTTGGATTAAGTTGTACGTGCCAATCTTTGCCCGCATCATTCACTGTTTTCTTTAGGATTTTCAAGATTGTCTTGTTGGATGCTTCTGCTTGACCATTTCCCTGTGGGTAGTATGGTGTAGAAAACTGATGTTGGATTTTGAATTTTTCATATAGTTCTTGTACATCTTGGTTTTTGAAAGGTCATCCATTATCTATGATGATTGAACTTGGAATACCATATCTGCAAATCAGATAATTTAGGATAAAAGAGGCAATTTGTTTCCTAGTCACTTTGGTCATGGGGATTGCTTCGATCCATTTGGTAAAGTATTTTGTTGCAATTATAATGAACTTGTGTCCATTTGAAGATGAAGGATGAATTTTGCCAACTAAGTCTAGTCCCCACTGACAAAAGGGCCAGGATGTTGTAAATGGTTGTAGTTCCTATGCTGGTGCATGTATCAGATTACCATGGATTTGGCATTTAGGACATTTCTTGGTGAAGTGGTATGAGTCTTTCTCCATTGTAGGCCAGTAGTATCCCATCAATAGAAGCTTTTTAACAAGAGTAGTACCACTTAAATGTGTGCCACAAATAGCTTCATGAAGCTCATGTAAAGTAGAATCGGAATCATTACGATCAAAGCAACGAAGAAGAGTACCATCTAGACCTCGACGATACAAAGTATCAGCAGTAAGGGTGTAACGGGCAACTTGTCGTATAAAGTTACATTTTTGGTTACGGGATTGGTCAATTGGTAAGATATTGTGCTTGAGGTAGTCGTATATTGGTCCATATAATAGAGAATTTGAACCAGTCAAGGCATAGATAACATGTGATTCAGAGTGGTCATAGGCGGGGGAGAACAGTTGCTCTACCAGAAACTCATAACGACTCTGTTGCTCTAGAATTTGTAGTAATGAAACAATAGTAGCCATTGCATCAGCTGCTTTGTTGTTCAATCTTGGTATTTGCTCAAAGGTGATGTGCACAAAATACTGTTTGAAGTCATCCACCATTCACTTGTAGGGTAGTAGCTTGTCATCCTTTGTTTGATAGTTGTTGTTGATTTGATTGATGACTAGTTGTGAGTCTCCATAGACCTTTAACTCTGTGATTTTCCATTCTATGGCCATTTTGATACCTATAACCAATGCCTCATATTCAGCCACATTATTTGTGCATGGAAACATAAGCCTATATGATCTTGGTATAGTGTGTCCTTCAGGAGTGATGAACAGAATGCCAGCACCTGAACCATGTTGTGTGTAGGATTCGTCAAAGTATAGGGTCCATTTTTTGGTAGAAAGAGAAAGAACGTCCTTGTCTAGAAATTCAATCTCCATGGTTTGTTTTCTTGGTAGCGGTGCTTCAGCCAGCTGATTTGCAATTGCTTGTCCTTTGATGGCTCATCTTTCTATGTATTGGATGTCGAATTCACTGAGAATCATGACCCATTTAGCCAATCGGCCTGTAAGAGCTGCCTTGCTGAGTAGATATTTGAGAGGATCAATTTTTGCGACTAGCTTAATGGTGTGTGCCAGCATATAATGTCGAGACTTCTGAGATGCGAAGACCACTATTAGGCAATCTTTTTCAATGAATGTATAGTTGAGTTCATAACCATTCAATGTCCTACTGATGTAATATATGGCTTGTTCCTTTCCTTGTTGATCTTCTTGTGCTAATAGTGCCCCCAACGATATATCTATTGTTGAGATATATAGGATAAGAGGCTTTCCTGCGATTGGTGGTACTAGAACTGGTCGATTCATTAGGTACTGTTTGATTTGGTAAAAAGATTCTGCACACTTGGTCTCCCATCTAAATGGTACATTTTTGTGTAGTAAATGGTTAAATGGTAGACTTTTATCTGCTAGTTGAGCGATGAATCTCTTGATTGATTGAAGTCATCCTTGTAGAGATCTAAGTTGACTGATATTCTTTGGTGGTGGCATGTCCATAATGGCTTGTACCTTTGCTAGATCTACCTGGATACCTTTAGCTGAGACTATGTAGTCTAGTAACTTGCTTGATGTAACCCCAAAGACACACTTCTTAGGGTTGAGCCTAACTTGGAATTTCTCTAATCGATCAAAGATCTTTGTTAGGATGTTGAGATGTTCTGCCCTGGTGAAGGATTCTGCTAGTAAATCATCCACATAGTCTTCCATAAATGTGTGCATCATGTCATGGAATATTGTTGTCATTGCTCTTTGATAAGTGGCCCCTACATTCTTTAAGCCAAAAGGCATAACATTCCAACAGTATGTTCCCCAAGGACAGGTGAATGCAGTTTTATCTTGATCTTCTGGAGCTATTTTGATTTGATTATAGCCTAAGAAACCGTCCATTAGTGAGAGCATTGCATGGCCTGCTGTGAGATCTACAATTATGTCGATACTAGGCAGAGGAAAGTCATCTTTTGGACAAGCTTTGTTGACATCTCTGAAGTCAGTGCATATTCTGATACTACCATCTGGTTTCGATACTGGAATGATGTTGGAAATCCATTCTGCATAGTCAATGGGTCAGATGAAGTCGACATCTAATAGTTTCTTTAGTTCAATTTTGACCATGAGTGCCACCTGTGGATTCATCTTCCATAGCTTTTGCTTGACTGGTTTAACTCCTGAAGAAATGGACGAGTGATGCATGATTAAGTGTGGATCCACTCTGGGCATATCAGCATATGACCAAGCAAAGTTAATTTGTTGTTCTTTAAAGAAAATGATAAATGTCGATCTTTCTTCCTCTGTCAGAGATTCTGCAAGGTGTAGGTTTCTGACTGCTTCTGTGGTACCAATGTTGATTGATTGAGTGGGCTCAATCAATATGGGTGATTGCTCATGAAAGTGCTTAGGAAGAGTGTCAAGTCTCCCATCGTTAGGTGCTTTAAAAAGGTTTTCACCCTTAGATGAGTCCTTTATTTTTACTCTTTTGTGATCTAGAGTTGCCATTGACTAGTTTTCAACATTAGATCTTTCTTGTGATTTATTTTTGCGACTAAGAGACTTGGCACTCCCTGATTGGCAGACATCATTACTTTGTTCACTGGTAGAGCTTGTTTCTAGATTTATGATACATAGGTAATGGATAATAGATTCATCATCTGGGAAAATTGGTATATCATGGATTTTGGGTTCATCCCAGTCGATGAGGTCAGGAAAGACAAGTGGTAAGGAATCCTTAGGTGGATCAAGTTTTGCTACTGTAAGCGTTAGGACAGAGTTTTCATCATGATTGTTCTTGGTTTTAAAGAAGTCCAGGATTTCATCGAGGTCTTCGATGGTATTATCTTCCGCATAGACTTGTTCATAATGTTTATGTTCGCTTTCCTTGGTGTCATAGATATTTTGTGGTCCAAATTCAAGAGGTCTCTCTTTTGCGTTATGTTCTTCTTGAGAAAGGGATATAGAACCAGTATCATCAGGGATATCTATAGTAGTATTGGAGCAAGTACCCCATTCATATTCATTGGAATCTATCTCTGAGGCCTCATCCCAAATTCTATTAGTGTTATAAACAGGTATGTTGTATGGTGAAAACAAATCTTTGATTATGGATACCATTTTGATAGTTTTTGTTGATTCTGTGTCAGATCCGGCTTCTATTTTCTGTATTTGTTCATAGACTATGCTTCCTCGGGAAGGAATAATGGTATCCAGAGATGATATTTTTTGTTCTTAAGATATTGGTGTTGGAATACAAGCTACTAGTGTAGATATGGCCTTTTTGTGGTTTAGAAGCATTCCTTGATGTATCTTCTGGTCTTGACATTCCCATGCCTTGTGGATTGTTTCTGCTGATTCAAAGAGTACTTCCTGCTAGGATTCTTCTTTGTACTTCTTCTTTACTTTCCATTGAGGTTTTGTAGTTATGTTGGGTGGCCGTTTTAATAGGAAAGTGAGCTCACAACCCAATCTGACTTTGTTTCTAGTAGGCTGTGAAGGAAGATCTATAGGTTCAGTGACTCCTTTGCGTTTTCCAATAGGTCCTTTACCGTCATATCCCATTTGCTGCATGATTAAGTATCCTTTTCCATATAGGTGTGTTGGTAGAACAATGTCCCAAGGAGCTGCTCTATTATCTTCTTCCTCATCTTTGTATAACCAGCTAAGAACATCCTTGTCTTCTGATTCATGTGCTAGAGTGCCCAATTGGATGAAGGTACCATCAAATTTGGTGATGGGTTGAGTGGCCAGATGTGTTGATGTAGTAGGCAATCCATGAGATCTAGGTGATGTTGGTAATTTGGCCAAATATAAAGGCTCCAAAGTGTATTCTCCCATACCTTGGTCTTTGATTTGCATTTTCTATTTGAAATCTCCAAATAGAGAATTGGGCTTTGCTGTTTGTAGATCTAATGTTAAAGATCGCTGCTTTTCTCTATTATGAGGAACCAAACTGTCTTGGGTTGCCACCATTGCATTGCAATGTTGAAATGGATTGTGATCAGCAGATATGGAGATTTCTTGTCCATCATAAGGAAATTTGACACACTGGTGATACATAGAAGGTACTGCTTGCATTTCATGTATCTAGGGTTGCCCTAACAAAATATTGTAGGCGAGATCTATGTCTAAGACCTGACATATAGTATCTTTTTGCATTGGTCCCACTTGAATAGGTAATATCACAGTTCCTTTAGAGGACCTTTCCTCATCATCATATGCCTTTATGGTAATCTTCTTGCAGGGATTAATAGACTCTTCTAAGAAGCCTAATGCATGAATGAGCTTTAAAGTACATATATTAACCTCCATCTATTAAGACTCTTTTTACTTAGTGTTTGCAAATAATGACTTCAATATGGAGAGGAGTATTATGCGGATGACTCAAGGAATTATTGTCATGCTCTAAGAAGGTGAGGTTATGAGGTCTTGTCATATGGGTGACCATGGCTTGAAATCTGTCTGTATCTAGATTTTAAGGTTCATTGGTTTCCAATAGCGCTTGTTCCAATATGTCTTTGTGCCTTGGTGATAGTTTCAACAATTCTAGTATAGATATCTGAGCTGGAGTTTTGCTTAGTTGGCTAACCAAGTCATATTGGATTTTTGGTGTAGTAGTTGTAGGTGTAGTATGTCCTTTCAAGACATATTTCTGAGTGTGGGTTGTTGCATTGATAGATTCATGATCATGCTGATCTCAAATGGTGATGACATTTACTTGATGATCTTTAGCTGATATGTGGTTTATGGTGTTGTTGTAGATATGGTTGATACGAGCTCCATGTGTATCATCTGAGGTTGAAGCTCCATTTTTATTGTAATTTGGGAGAGGATTTTTAAAGGCTCTATGATCACCATTTGTTTTGAGACCATCTATTGTTAAGTCACCTCAATCAATCATGTCCTACACCATGTGTTTCAATCTCATGCAATCGTTCATTCGATGATCCTTGTTACGATGGAAATCATAATAGTGTGAATCATTCCACCAAGGTGGTTTGATTTGGGGTTCATAGTTGCTGATTGGAGGCAAAGAAAGAATCTTGTTTGCCAAAAGTTCTCTAAATGCTGATTCTAGTGATTGCCCCAGTGGTGTGAAGATACATTTTTGGAAATTGTTCGTGTTGTTGCGTGAATTATTGTTAGGTCCTAGATTCATGTTTTTGCTTTGAGTATCATTGGTGTTGTTTGTGTTGAGTTGTCCTTGATTGGTGTTTGGTGCATATGTGTTAGCATTTGGATTAGCATTTTTAGGATTTTTCGTATTTTGAGGATTTCCAGATAATGCAAGCACTGGTTGCTTGGATTTGGGATCATATGATTCATTGTTGCCTTCGTTTTTATTTTGAGTCCAAAATTAAGATTTGTTGAGGTTGGTGTTGTTTTGGTTATTGTAGTTTGATGAGTTTGTTCCTTCCTTATAGAATTTGAGTGTTCCCTTTTTGACACATGCTTCCTCTACTTGAATGCCATTTTCAATCAATTTAGCGAAAGATGGTATGCATTGAAGTTTTAGCCTATAACTCATTTCACCATTCAAGTTATCAATGAAGATTTCCATTTTCTCCTTTTCGGGAATATCTCAAGGATATCTGGATATCATACGTCGCCAGCGTTGAAGGAATATCATGAATGTTTCATTGTTCTTTTGTTTGGTGTTACAAACATCTACCATGGTTATGGCATGTTGAATGTTATAGGAGTATTGGGTTATGAATTTGTTAACCAATTCGTCGAATGATCTGACAGGTGGTGTAATTTTGGATAACCATTCCATTGTTTTCCCTCCCAGGCTTCTTGGGAATAACCTCATCAGATAGGTGTCATTAGGAGCAAACTCAAGACTCATGGTGCAAAATTCTCAAACATGATCTCGAGGATCGCTTTTTCCATCGTATTTGTCAAATTTAGGTACATCTGAGTTTGGAGGAAAAGGAACCATGTTCAATCTTCTATCAAATGGATAAGGACAAATTTCATTTAAAGAGTACCACACTGTTGTCCCTTGTTGCATGTCCTGTATTTGTCATTGTAACATTTGCATTTGTTGAGTAAGAGCAACCAAAGGCACATTATTTTGCAGAGGGAAAAGTTCTTCCCTTGCATTAGTTCTCATTTGAAAAGGTGTGGCAAATGGTATGTTTTGTTCTGGAGTTTCTAGCTCAGGTATACACATTTCTGGTATACGTTGTTCTGGAATGTGTTGCTTAGGTATGTGTTGTTCAAAGTTACGAGTTTCTTCTTCTCTTTGTTGTTCTTGATATACATATTGTCGAGATCTGGTTGTAAAGATGTTTGTGTCTAAATCTTCGAGAAGTTTAATGCCTTTACTTGTGAGCATGAGCAGATACTTTTCTTTGTCAGTTTCCATAAGCCTTTCTACAAGTTTTTGGAATGAAGGGTTTTCTTGACATTCCTGAAGAAGTGTTTCAGAAATTTTTGTCTCTTCTAAGTGTGGAACTTCAAAAGGATTTGACAACCTTCAATTCATACTAGACTCTACGTGTGTCTCGCTTTGTTGGTTTCTTTGAGAGCGAGTAATAGGCATTTTAGTAGAAACTTTTTGTGACAAAGGGAACAAAATCCTCTTCGATATGTTGCTCGGGGGTTGGTGGCTCTAGTTGAGATGTGTTATAAGTGATACACTCATCGGGCAAGAATGCCGGATTGGTCTTTCCTCCGCGGTTTATGATTTGATTAAAAGCAAACTTTTGACAGTAGGCTCTTGTCTTCAAGGGTTCTTTGTCAAATTTGTTGGATTTGTTTTGGATATAACGTTTGACGTGATGAAGGAATACCCGATGAGATTTGAAGAGTTGACGATTGATGTATAAAAACTTATTTCTCTTGATGAACTTGGAAAAACTAGGTTGTTGTTTCTTCAATGTGATGTTATGATAAAGGTTCTTTCTTCTCAAAATATGGGGATTAGTCATGCATGAGTGATCAATGGTTTCCTTTAATTTGTTCAGAAAATTTCAAATCTTACTCTATCAAAGTGAAGGTTTAGATGCCCCTTCACGACAAAGCATGTCAAATGATATGGATAAAAGTCTCTCGATATGGAGACTTGATTTGACAACTTGAACATTTTAAACAAGTGTTTTTGATATGAAATTCGTATGATGGTAAAGGATTTTGTTGATACTGATGATGAGGTTTCTGGATTATGATAAGATAGACATGTTTTATCGTGTGATTTATTTAGGATTTTTACAACGTTTGTTTTGACACAAATTTAGCTCAAGAAATAGTCTTAACGATTTGTTTTCGCTACTCCGTTTTGATGAAAAATGGTGCTGATAATGAGAGGCTTTTGGAAATATTTTCAAAAATTTTAAAATTCCTCATTGTTTTGCCCTCTGTTTATACGTTTTTGATCATGCGCTAAAACAAAAACTATATGCGCTACCAAAATTACCCCATGCACTAAAATGATAACCACACGCGCTAGGCTGCCCCCAGACACACGCTAAAGTTTTGACTGTTCAAAAATTTGTTTTCTAGCTGTTTAAAAAATCATGCACTACCCTGGGCCTACCACACACTAACTTTTGAACTTGATGCGCTAATGTTTAGCTTCCATGTGCTAAGCTAATGCTTCCATGCGCTAGACTATTTTTCTGATGCACTAAATGTTTCAATACTAGTTTTGACTTGGGATAAAATGCTATTGTTTGGAACCAACATGCTAACCTGATGGTTTGATGTGCTAACAAAAGTACCTCACACGCTAAGAGGTTGCTCTTATGTGCTAAACTGCCCTGATTTTTCCTTTGGTTGGTTTTTTTGTAAATTTTGAATTTTTGTTGTGAATTTTTCAAGTTTGATGGATGATTTTATGAAGTAGTAAATGCAAGCACGACACAAAAAGTACAACCATTTTTCCTAATCTAACAAGAAGTGTATGTTCTGCAAGGATGTGTTCAAATCCCCAATGTTTTAACAGGTTTGGATACGAATAATACACTTCAGAAAGACTCTTTATTCAAAGGTCATAAATAACATCATAGCCCACTAGTCTCAATACTCCATCAGCTTAAACAGTCGTGTCACCTCCTAGAGGGCACCCATTTTTTTGCCTTTTGTCATAAATTAACTCAATGTGAATTGCTTCACAGTTGAGTAGTTATCTTGGGAGATATATGGTGAGTAATCTTGGGGGTGGATTCTTCCCCACCCTTGCATTATGATGTTATAAATGTCTAGTTACTAACTTGGTTCAAAGCTTCTATTTCTATGGTTCATAATCAAGCTTCCCGTTCTCCCGTTAGTGATAAACTCCCTCAGGAGGCTTCCCAACCTTTAGAACAAAGGCTTTATGTATCTCAAGGATACTGGGGGAAGGCTAATTGCTGCGCGCAACCGTTGAAAAGGACTTTCATCACTTTCCACGTTTGATTATAGTGGGTTGGAATTCTTGGCATCAAAGTCATTCCCCACTTAGTTTGTTCCCTTCACACTGGCCATAAACGACTTTAAGAGTTGATTCCAACTCCTCGGGAAGGCAGGTCTGCTAAAGGTTTTATGCTTAAAATACAGAAAGCTTTAAGAGTGGTCTGGATTTTTGATCACCCAATTAAGGGGAGAGCATATTCCTTCCACTTTCGAGACAAGGTAATCAAGTTGTTCTTTTTAGCCTTTAAGACAATGATTTGCTAACTTCTATTTGGAGATGTTGCTCCAACAAGCATGATGTTCTTTTTAACCTTTCATAGCAAAGTGTGTATTTCAAAAACTTTTGTAAAACAAGCCTGGTCAACAAAGTAAATCGTGATGTTTGGTCAACAAAATTAAAGTCGATGGGGAAAGTTTTCCCTCTTTTCTTTGCAAAAAATGAAGATGAGGTTCTTTTTCCTTTTGCAATGAATTGAGATTGATCCTTTTAGGCACCAAAGGAAGGTGAAGTTTGTTTTAACCTTGCTAAAAGTAAATTTGCTTGTTCTTTTTAGAGGGTCCAAAATGAAGTGTTTTTCCTAACTTGCAGGAATGAAAGGTTTGCTTTGTTGTTCTTTTTACCAAGCAACAAAGAAAGATGAATTTTCTTTTAAAACACCAAAAAAGAAGGCATTAAGTTCATTTTATGCATCCAAATGAAATGATGAGGTTTATTTTAAGATTTTGCAAAAAAAGAAAGGTGAGTTCTATTTACTAACTTTGAAAGAAAGCAAAGAAAACTAGACTAATTCCTTTTGTTCCTGTATAAAAATGTTAGAACCTGCACATAGTCAGTTAGCAGAAAAAAATCAAATCATCATGGTGGGCTTCACAAGCCTAATTTTTAACTTTCGGTTACAATTTTATTTCCTGTCTACGATGCGTTATAGAACAGACTATACGCGTTACAATATACCCTCGATGTGCTAAAATAAAGTATCAACGCGCTACACTGTTTGCTGGATGCGCTACTCTGTGCACCGAAAGCGCTGCTCTGGTTTTCTCCCGTGCTGAGACCTATAGGAAAATTAGTGATTTGATGTGCTAATATATAGACTTCACGCACTAGATGATGGAATCCATGCACTGAACAGTGAACCAAATGCGCTATGTTGTTTACCAGATGTGCTAAATAGTTAACTTAACACGCTAATTCATTTTTCCCGCGTGCCTGCAAAAGTGGTTGAATTTAAAAATTGATTTGATATTTGGGGTTGGGCCCCATAGTGGGCTCCAGAAATGTATGCGAGAAAAGCGGGTCGATAGAACTCAATATATGAAAATATTCCAAAATACTTGTCCACACACACACACAGGACTTCTTGGTGCAAGCTATGGAGTAATGAAGTATTATTCAGCTTCCCAAGGTGGGTCCCATGGTTCTCTATCTCACAATGTCCCTCAAACCAATGTTTTTGCTCTCAGATCACTGAGCAAAATGTTTTAGGGATGGCAAATGCAAGAACGAGGGATGCTTTGATAGATTTTAGAAAGAAATGCATCCTAAGCTATGCATTATTCTAAAAATGCAATAAACTAACTATAAGATGACAAGGTTAGCATGAATACTATCCTAACATGATATATTAGTCTATGATTGAGCTAAATGATAAAGAAAGTATTCTAAACATGCATATTTAGACTAATTCCTAGTTAAAAGAGAGGCTAAAATGATGAGCCTAAAATGAGATATGAAAGCTTGAATGTATTTGAGCATAAGTGTGATACTACAAACTTGGATTCTGATTATGGAGGAATGACAACTCTATTTATAGCAAAAATAGGGCAATGGATGGTCAGGATTGAAAGGTTTAATCAAGGGTGGAGTTTGAAAGTTGGGAATCCATGTTTTCAATTTGCACCAATGAAATGGTGACAAGTGTCAACATAGGGTTGGGTTGAGAGAAGGGGTTGGAGGCATTAAATGCTTGAGAAGACCTCATGGTTATCTTAGGGGATAAGGGTTAGGCTTAAGTTAGGCTTACCCAAAAGATTAAGAGTTAATCCAAGGATAAACCCTTGTGCAAATGATTAAGAGATAATCATGGTCAAAGCATTAAAGGCTTGATGAGACCCTTGGGTTGGACGAAGGTTGAGTTAAAAGAAATTCTTTAACCATGTAAGAGGGTTTGAGTTAACCATTAATGGTTATGAAGACTTTGGAGAATTAAGTGGTTGAAGACTTGAAGCCTTTAATGGTTATCAAAGACTTTAAGGGTTTGAGAAGTGACCTCCCCTTGCTTAGGGATGTGACAAAGTTTAGAAAATGGGTTAGGCTAATTAGAAGCGATTAGAAGAGTCTAGAAGGGATTAGAAATAGGTTTTAGAATGGCAAGTGGGAGATGTAGGAGAATGCAAGTGGATGGAGGGATAATAGGATTTAATTGAAATAAAATTAATTTAATTCAATTTGGTTGTAATTTGGAGAAATTAAATAAATTTGATTTATTCAATTTAGGATAACTATTTAATTAAATTTGAATTTAATTAAAAGTGGATAGGGGGGATTTAATTGAATAAAATGACTTATTCATTAAATGGGTATAGTGAATTTAATTGAGTAAAATACTTAATTAAATAAAGGAATGCGGGCAATTTAATTAAATTGGATTTAATTAAATAGAGAAATGAACATAAAATATTCATTTAGGAATATGGTCATTTTTTTATGTCTACAACTGTCATGTGTGTTTCCTTAGGATCTGTAGAGAATCTTGCTACTATACCTACTACATGTGTTATATCTGGTTTGTTATGAAGAACATATTGTAACTTTCCAATCATGGATCGGTAAAATGTATCATCAATAGATGCAAACTCATCATTCTTTGATAATTTACAGTTGGTAGTCATAGGAGTACTTACTGGTTTTGAATCCTCCATTCCAATTTTCTTCAAAATTTCTTTTATGTACTTGGATTGAGTAATGAAAATCTCATTTTTCATTTGCAGAATTTGTAAACCTATAAAATACTTTATCTCACCGATTAATGACATCTCAATTTTTTTGCTCATTTCATTTCCAAAGTTCTTGCATAAAGAGTCTTTCCACAAAATATAATATCATCAACAAATATGGTTAAGATCAGTATTTCATTTTCATCATTCTTCATGTATATATTGATGTTCTCATTTGTCCTTATAAAACCAATCTTAATCAGATAAGAGTGCAATCTTTCATACCATGCTCTAGGTGCTTGTTTCAAACCATATAAAGCTTTATTCAATTTACATACCTGATCTTTATTCTTGTCTTCAACAAATCCTTCAGGTTGTTCAATAAAAATTTCTTCAACTAATATTCCATTTAGAAATGCAAATTTGACATCCATTTGATATACCTTGAAGTTTTTGAAAGCAGAAAATTCCAACAATGTTCTTACTCCTTGAAGTCTAGCAACAAGTGCAAAAGTTTCACCATTATCAATTCCTTCTTCTTGAGCATAACCTTTGTAAACTAGTCTTCCTTTGTTTCAAATGACCTCTCCTTTTTCATTTAGCTTGTTTTGAAAATCCACTTTGTACCAATTACATTTTTGTCCTTTGGTCTTGGGATTAGTGTCTATGTGTCATTCTTCTTGATTTGATCAATATCTTCTATCATAGCATTTATCCAATCTTCACTGTTAAATGTCTCTTTCACTATTCTTGGTTCAAATTCAGATATCAAACATGTGTTCTATCTCAGTTTGTTCCTTATCATCATTGGATCATCCTTGTCTCCTATAATCTGACTTGGTGCATGATTTCTTCTGACATACTTGGCTAATACAACCTCGATAGGCTCTATATGCTCTTCTTCATCACTTGATAACTGGATATTCTCTTCATTTTCTTCAATAGTCTTCTCAGTAAGACTTCTCAGTTGAACATAGACAAATTCATCATAGTCTTTTAGTTCCTTGGAATTTCCTTCACCATTTCTTTCTGCAAATTCATCAATTTTCACATTTGCACTTTCTACTATTTTGTTAGATGATTTGATTAGACAGTTAAATGCTTTGCTTCTGGAAGAATAACCTAGAAATGTTCCTTCTTCACTCTTCTGATAAAACTTGCCATTTCTATCATCTTTGCGAACATAGCATCTACTTCCAAAGATTTTAAAATAACTTACATTAGGTTTCTTATCATACTAGATTTCATATGGTGTCTTCAAAGTACCTTTCTTCAATTGTACTTAGTTCAGGGTGTAAACTATTGTGCTTATTTCTTCTCTCCAAAATGTTTGTGGTACCTTCTTTTCAATCATTAGTGTTCTAGCACAATCCACAATAGATCTGTTTCTTCTCTTAGCTATTCCATTTCGATGTGGAGTTCTCGGTGCAGAGACTTGTCTTTTAATACCATGATCATTGCAGAATAAGTTGAATTCATCAGATGTGAACTCTCCTCCTCTTCCTAATCTAAGACATTTCAGTTGTCTTCCTGTTTCATTTTCAACTCTTGCCTTGTACCATTTAAACATTTGAAAAGTTTTTGATTTATCTGATTGCATAAGCTGGTAGAAGGGTTCTTAACAACTTACTTGTTATATCCTTTTCTTCAATAGTTCCACCTGCTCCTTTGATTTGATTTACAATCTCCTTTAGTCTTGTACTGTACTGAGTTATGTTCTCACCTTCATTCATCCTCATAGACTCAAGTTGTCCTCTTAGACTACCTACTTTTCCTCTTTGAACATGTTCATCTCCTCCATACACTGATATGAGCTTATCCCGCATTGCCTTTGCATCATTGCAGCCTTCTAGATCATTAAACTCTGAATCAGTCAATGCAGATGTTATTTCAATCATTGTTTGAGTATGTTCTTGCTTTCCCTTTATCTCTTCCATAGTCAATGGATAGGTGTTCGGTGTAACAAAATCATTCTCCAAATAGTATACAACATATTCTCCAACTCCTGATAGATGTAACTTCATCCTTTTCTGCCATGTAGAGAAACTTGACTTGTTCAGCTTCGGTGCATCCCTCTTATACATCTTTGGATCTTTAACTCAGGTGCCTTTAAACTTTTCTTTTAGTGTCCAAAGCTCTAATACCAATTGATAGTTCTGATACTTAATGTAAGTACAGATCCAATAGCCAACAAGATGAGAGGGGGGGGGGGCTGAATCATACAAACTTAATCTTCCTTAAAAACATCAGATTCAACCTCGATAACATATACTTCAGTAATATAACAATAACTATCAAACATGCAAACTCAAAAGCATGAAAAATCATAAACCTCATAACACCAGATTTAACGTGGAAACCCAAATAGGGAAAAACCACTATGGGATTTCAGACCCACTAAGAAATATACTCTTCTAGAGTATGCTCAGTTAAAAGCAAATCTTGTTAAAGATTACAAACACATTGCTAGATGTGACCCGGTTAAGGGATTTCCCTCAAATCAATTAGGATCTTCACCTTATTAGAAGTGACCTTGTTAAAGGATTTCAAACACTCAATCAGAATATCACCTTGCTAGAGGGTTTTACAAATAAGACTATTAAGTCCACTCGGTTAAGAGATTTTCTATCACTTTCACAATATAACAGTAATAAAAATCCATCTGCAACTTCACATCTAAAATGCTAAAGAAGATTCTTATTTGTTCAATACAATCTAGACATAGAACTAATCTTGTCCATCTGCTGGGCTTCTATACTCTATTATTCAAATAGGTCTTCAAGCTTCTGTGCTTGGTAATCACCATGTAACATCCTTGTGCATACACTTGCCCACATACATTGTTTATCAACAGTTCCCTATTTATAAACAATTAGCTAACCACTTAATCTCCTTGATCACATTTCCCATGATCAATCATAGCCATCAGATCTTCAAACTTGTCCAGGTTCAATGCATCTTTCGATCTGAAAATGTTTTACCCCACCTAGGAACTTGCATAAATTTCTAGGAACTTGTGCTAGGGTATTGTTGTTCAATCTTAACTGTAGATCTTCATGTCGACTTTCCTTTGCCATAGATTCATTAACAAACTATATTTACGGCATACCAATCATTGAATTAGTTCTAGCTCATCAGCTTCCTTCATTAAATAACGCATGTAACCATTTAATGCATTCTGTTATATCTTGGTTACAACTCGGTAAATACTAAACTTCACTCGGTAGACATTCCACCTTCATTAACCAATAGCGATAACCTTAGGGTTTACCGACTAGGTTCTTTGCTTGATAACATAGTATAGTATTAACCTTTACAATTTACAACATTTGTATGATGTTAAAACAATCTAAACATCATGATCTCATCATTGTCTGACTTGGTAATAGTTGCCCATTGAATACCTTATTCATCCCCTTATTCATCATATTCTTTCTATGTCTTTTATCGATATCTTTATATTCTTCAAATCATACTTCTCAAGATATGGCAACATCATACTGAGTTAGAAAATCAATTTCTTGACATCAATGACAAAATAATAACATCAAGATAGTAAACATACTTAATCAGTTATATCCATAATCATCAACAATCTTCTCAATGTTTGTTATAATGCTATATTGCCAACAGTAGAGTAGCAGAGGTGTGCGGCTTGAGATCCAAGACAGATTGATTGTGCAGAAAAAAAGTTGGTGAAGGAAATAGTTGATCCATTTATGGTGATTGACTGAGATGTGCCAATAGACTGGAAGCAAATTTTCAAAGATAGAAGGCATGATCAAGAAGGCATGTTAATGGTAGAGTTGTATAATTGGCTGTTTGGGAGATCAGATCGGGTAAGATCTATTTAGATTTGGTTTTCCTCAAGGATGATGAGGAAACCCAAACTACCTAGATTTGAATTGGGCTTTGGTAGGAAAACCAAGCTATAAATAATGTAGCCAAATTCATTAAAGGAAGCTGTTGGATAGAAGAATATTGTGCTGCCACAAAGTGTATTACTTTTTCATGTGAGAGAAAATCAGCCAAGTGCTGAACAAGTATCTTAGAAGAAAGTGAGAGTGAGGGAGAACCTTGTTGAAGTGTTCAATTGGTAGAAGAGAAGAACCGATAGTGTCCATATCAGTAGAACAAAGGAAGGAAGTTGTAGAGTAGGCAAACATAGAACTGGCAGAGTGTAGTACTGGTGAAGAGAAGAGAAATGAGGAGGAGATTCAGTAAGAGCATAACAGAAGAGAGTTGAACCGGTAGAGTTTACCGACAAGCAAAGTAGCAGATAAGGTATCTCACTAGCAGAGTAAGGTATAATAATGGTTGCAAGATTCACTTGTAACAAGATAACTACTTTTTTAATTGATATTTTCATTGTGATCACTGAGTTGTAGGTCGATGCAGGGGTCATTGCTCCTTTGGGTTGTAGCCCATAAACAAGTTAGGGGTTGGTGCTCTTTGGGTTGGTGCCCTAAATTGGGGGTTGGTGATCCTTCGGTTGGTGCCCTAAATCAAGGGTTGTAGCTCCTTGGGTTGGTGCCCTAAAAATTGTAATAGAGTTTTATTGTGAGGCTGGATTGGAGCGGTAGACTCCTGCATCATTTCTCACTGAGGTTTTTCCCATCTTGGGTTTTCCTCGTACATATTGGTGTTATGATATGTCTTTTGTGTGTGATTGTATTTGAGTTGGTCTCCCCACTAAATGGTATGTCTTCATTGAGCTTGATCTGTGAATCGGTATACTCACATAGGATAGTTAAAGGGGAAAAGATTAATCATTGATTCACCCCCCTCTTAGTGGTATATTATGTTTAAAATTTGGTATTAGAGCATAGGTTGCCAGTCAGACGAGCTTTCTCTAGCTTGGGTAGATTCTGGCTTAAGGACACAATGGTATGTTCAGTATCAATCCCTGCTCCTATGTTTAATGGATCTAACTATGCCATTTGGAGTTGCAAAATAGAAGTGTACCTATCCTCCCTAGGTTATGATGTCTGGATGGCTATTGTTAATGGTCTCTCTAGGAATGCTAGTCCTCCTAGTAGTCTTGAAGAAGAAAGAAGATGAAAGTGCAATGATGATGCTGTGAAGGCTATTTTATGAGGAATCACCAGTGATATTCCATCATAGGTGGATAAGTGTATATAGACAAAAAATTTGTGGGATAGACTAAAGAAACTATATGGAAATGAACCCTGCACCACTAAATCAGCTTGTGAGAGTTAGAAGAACAATGCAGCAGATACATGTGCAGATGACAAAGGCAGTTTATACTGTTGCAGTAGCATTGGTGATGTGGAGTCTCATCTCGGCATGGCCCATGAGATAGACATTGAGAGTCACACATCAAAAGGGGATAATGCAGATAGATCCCACCGCTATGATGTGTTTGATAATGACACTAGAAAGGAGGAAGAAGAAGGAGACAAGGTAAATAGATCTAGCCGACAACATCTATTTGGAAATAATGATGAAGAAGAAGAAGATGCAAAAGTAGATCTTGAGTGTGAATTGGTAAGTGCTCTATAAGAGCTGCAAAATGTTAAAAATGAATCTAAAAAGTACAAAAGATCAGTTCATGAAGATTGTAGCTAGTTGAGAACCTTCCTTGAAGAATCAAACCAAAAGGTTGGTTTATTGACCACTCAACTAGAAGAGGCAAAAAGATTGACTAATGACTTGAAATCTATCTTGGACTCCAAGGAAAGTGAAATGGAGACTATGAGGAAAGAATACAATATGTTCAAGAATGCTTCTATTATGGAACAAAACCAGTTAGTCAATAGTCTTGAACAATCAGAGTTAGCCCTTTCCAATTTGAAAGCACAAGTGATTGATGCTAAGAATGTGAATGTGAAATCCATATTAGATCCGGACACCAACAAGTGTAGGTGCAAAGTGTTAGAGCAAGAGGTGGAGACTAAAGGAAAGGAGTGTCATGCTCTTAACAATGAAGTTGCAAAGCTCACATTAGAGTTGAATAAATTCCAAGATGAGCTTAAACTAAGAAAGAAATATGATGGTGGCATTGAATCCTTGGATAGGATGTTAAGCCTGAAAAAACATTCCAAGGGAAATGGAGGACTAGGATGTGGTGCCGGTGAATGATCCACTAGAAAGGAAACTTCTCAAGAATATATTCAGTTTATCTCCTCAAATGGAAAAAGAAAAGGACAAACCTTCACAATTCGATATGCTACAAGAAGGAATCATATAGATCTGAAAGGAAAAGAAAAGATGAGGGAAAACAATCTTACCGGTAGCATGAATAGGAGAAGACCTCATACCGGTAGAAGATAAAGAAATGTTGTTGCCACCAAGTCAAGACATGCATGGCAAAAGAAGAGATCAAATGGAAGATCTACAGAGAATGGACAACCCTAGATACACTCCCAGAGAAGCAAAAATGCAGATGCCAAACTGGTAAGAACACCTCATGTTTGGCTAAATAAATTTGTAAGTAATAAGCCTCTTTTCTCCAATTATTATTTTGGATGTAAAGATTATGGCCATAGCACATAAGAGTGTAAAATGAGGTTTATGAATAAATAGTGTGTGCTTCCTAGGTATAATAAATCAAATGGCTATAGATTTCATGCATATGAGCATAATGCATCTAAGGGGAAAAGAATGCATACCCTCTCTCCTAGTTTTGCAAATGTTGTATGTTATAACTGCAATAGACCTGACCATAGAAGTTATGATTGCAAGAGGAAGAACATGCAATCCTATGGAAACCAGAGGATTAATCATGTTTAGAGAGAGAGCAGTTATAGGGGATATGAGCAACATAGACCTGCATGGAACGTGAGGATAAATGCTCCTGCACAATCAAGGAATTCAAGGAAACCAGTAACCAACCAAAATGGCATGGTTAGAAAAGGAAGAAAAGACTTGCATGTTAGAAGGTTTCCCAGTCATGAGATTGACATGGATGTTGTATGTCACTATAGCACTATCTACAGAGAAAAGACCAATGAGGAGAAGAAGGTCAATCCTACTGCCAAGACTGTAGATGTGGAAAGGAAAGAAATCAAGAAAACATGGAGGAAGAAGCCGGAAGATAAGAGCATGGACTGGAATTGTGTGTTCAATGTACAAGTCATATCTTCTATGGCTTAAAGGAAATGCAGGTGATAGTTTTGATACTTAATATAAGTACAGATCTAATAGCCAACAAGATGAGAGGGGGGGGGTTAATCATACAAACTTAATCTTCCATAAAAAACATCAGATTCAACCTCGATAACATATATTTCAGTAATATAACAAATAATTGTCAAACATGCAAACTCAAAAGCATAGAAACATCATAAACCCATAACACCAGATTTAATGTGGAAACCCAAATAAGGAAAAACCACTATATGATTTCAAACCCACTAAGAAATATACTCTTCTAGAGTATGCTTGGTTAAAAGCAAATCTTGTTAAAGATTACAAACACATTGCTAGATGTGACCTGGCTAAGGGATTTCCCTTAGATCTGTTAGGATCTTCACCTTGTTAGAAGTGACCTTGTTAAAGGATTTCAAACACTCAATTAGAATGTCACCTTGCTAGAGGGTTTTACAAATAAGACTGTTAAGTCCACTTGGTAAAGAGATTTTCTATCACTTTCACAAAATAACAGTAATAAAATTCTTTCTGCAACTTCACATCTAAAATGCTAAAACAGATTCTTATTTGTTCAATACAATCTAGAAATAGAACTAATCTTGTCCATCTGATGGGCTTCTATACTTTGTTATTCAAATAGGTCTTCAAGCTTCTATGCTCGGTAATCACTATGTAGCATCCCTGTGCATACAGTTGCCTGCATACATTGTTTATCAACAGTTCCCTATTTATAAACAATTAGGTACCCACTTAATCTCCTTGATCACATTTCCCATGATCAATCATAGCCATCAGATCTTCAATCTTATCCAGGTTCAATGCATCTTTCAATCTGAAAATGTTTTACCTTGCCTTGGAACTTGCATACATTTCTTGGAACTTGTGCCAGGGTATTGTGGTTCAATCTACGTTGTAGATCTTCATGTCAACTTTCCTTTGCCATAGATTCATTAACAGACTATATTAATGGCATTCCAATCATTTAATCAGTTCCAACTCATCAGCTTCCTTCATTAAATAACGCATGTAACCATTTAATGCATTTTGTTATAGCTCAGTTACAACTCAATGAATACTAAACTTCACTCGATAGACATTCTACCTTCATTAATGGATAGCGATAACCTTAGGGTTTACCGACTAGGTTCTTTGCTTGATAACATAATATAGTATTAACCTTTACAATTTACAACACATGTATGATGTTAAAACAATCTAAACATCATGATCTCATCATTGTCTAACTTGGTAATAGTTACCCATTGAATACCTTATTCATCTCCTTATTCATCATATTCTTTCTGTGTCTTTTACCGACATCTTTCTATTCTTCAAATCATACTTCTCAAGATATGGCAACATCATACTGAATTAGAAAATCAATTTCTTGACATCAATGACAAAATAATCATATCAAGATAGTAAACATCTTCAATCAGTTATATTCATAATCATCAACAACCTTCTCAATATCCTTATGAAATGCCAACAATCTTTCATTGTCTATTATAATGCTATATTGCGAACAATCTCCCCCTTTGGCATTGATGGAAAAACCAATTGATTTGACCTTAAAAGATTCGGATTGTTGTGATTCTAAAATGTTGAAATGTTGTCCCCCATACATTAGACTTCTCCTCTTCTCTTCAGTCTTCTTTCCAATCTATAGTCTTCTTAGTTTTCTCAGTCTTCTCCCCCTTTCTTTTTTATTAGTCTTCTCCCCCTTTGACAACAATGCCAAAAAGTAAAGAATTAAAACATAATTTATTTCTGTATGAAGTGATTTCCTACTGTTGTATATCAATTCAGTCTTGGTCAGAGCATTTTATCTCTAATTCATGTTCCTTGTATTGTTTCCTGTACACCTTTAGAAAACATCCTAAAGGGTGTAAATTAGCATCAACTACTAAAAGATATTCGATAGAGTCATCAGATTAATACTTTCACCGAACTCGATCAATGAGTAGAAGATAGGGGTAGGACCCCTAACTTACTTATGAGATATTGAAAAGTGTCCCTTGGAAGTGGCTTGGTGAAGATATATGCTATTTTTTCCTTTGTGCTAACATACTCCACCAACACTTTCTTCTCTTGAGCTTCTTCTCTAAGATAATGATATTTGATAGAGATGTGCTTTGTCTTAGAGTGCATAATAGGATTCTTTGAAATATTAATGGCACTAGTATTGTCATAGAATATAGTTACTGGCTTAGTAACTTTCTCATTTATACCTTCCAACAGTTGTTTGATCCATGCAATGTTGGTAGAATTCAATGTTGCAACAATGTATTTAGCTTCTACTATTGATTGCGAAACACATCCTTGTTTCTTGCTAAGCCAACTCACTAGTCTTTCTCCTAAAAAGAAAGCTCCTCCACTTGTGTTTTTTCTGTCATCAATGTTGCCTACCCAATCAGCATCAGTATAAACTTAAAAATCAAAATCATTTTCTTTCTTTTATATACTAAGCCATAATCCTCAGTGCCTTTCAAGTATCTAAAAATTCTTTTGATTATTGTCATGTGTGTTTCCTTAGGATCTGCAGAGAATCTTACAACTATACCTACTACATGTGCTATGTCTAGTCTGTTGTGAACAACATATTGAATTTTTCCAATCATGGATCGGTAAAGTGTCTCATCAACAAATGTAGATTCATCATTCTTTGATAATTTACAGTTGGTAGTCATAGGAGTACTTACTAGTTTTGAATCCTCCATTCCAAATTTCTTCAAGATTTCCTTTATGCACTTGGATTGAGTAATGAAAATCTCATTTTTCATTTGCAGTATCTGTAGACCTATAAAATACTTTATCTCACCAATTAATGACATCTCAAATTATTTGCTCATTTCATTTTCAAAGTTCCTACATAAAGAGTCATTTCCACAAAATATAATATCATCAACAAATATGGCTGAGATCAGTATTCCATTCTCATCATTCTTCATGTATATATTGATGTTCTCACTTGTCCTTATAAAACCAATCTTAATCAAATAAGAGTGCAATCTTTCATACCATGCTCTAGGTGCTTGTTTCAAACCATATAAAGCTTTGTTCAATTTACATACCTGATCTTTATTATTGTCTTCAACAAATCCTTCAGGTTGTTCAATAAAAACTTCTTCTAATATTCCATTCAGAAATGCAGATTTGACATCCATTTGATATACCTCAAAATTTTTGAAAGCAGCATATGCCAACATTATTCTTACTCCTTCAAGTCTAGCAACAGGTGCAAAAGTTTCACCATAATCAATTCCTTCTTCTTGAGCATAACCTTTGCAAACTAGTCTTGCTTTGTTTTGAATGACCTCTCCTTTTTCATTTAGCTTGTTTCTGAAAATCCACTTTATATCGATTACATTTTTGTCATTTGGTCTTGGGATTAGTGTCCATGTGTCATTCTTCTTGATTTGATCAATCTCTTCTGTCATAGCATTTATCCAATCTTCACTGTTAAATGCCTCTTTGACTATTCTCAGTTCAAATTCAGATATCAAACATGTGTTTTGTCTTAGTTTGTTCCTTGTCATCATTGGATCATCCTTATTTGCTATAATCTGACTTGGTGCATGATGTCTTCTGACATACTTGGCTAATACAGGCTCAGTAGGCTTTGTATAATCTTCTTCATCACTCAGTAACTGGATATTCTCTTCATTTTCTTCAAAAGTCTTCTCGGTAAGACTTCTCGGTTGAACATAGACAAATTCATCATAATCTTCTAGTTCCTTGGAATTTCCTTCATCATTTCTTTCTGCAAATTCATCAATTTTCACATTTGCACTTTCTACTATTTTTTTAGATGATTTGATCAAACATTTAAATGCTTTTCTTCTAGAAGAATAACCTAGAAATGTTCCATCTTCACTTTTCTAATCAAACTTGCCATTTCTATCATCTTTGTGAACATAGCATCTACTTCCAAAGATTTTAAAATAACTAACATTAGCTTTCTTATCATACCAAATTTCATATGGTGTCTTCAAAGTACCTTTCTTCAATTATACTCGGTTCAAGGTGTAAACTGTTGTGCTTATTGCTTTTCTCCAAAATGTTTGTGGCACCTTATTTTCAATCATCAGTGTTCTAGCACAATCCATAATAGATTTGTTTCTTCTCTTAGCTATTCCATTCTGTTGTGGAGTTCTCGGTGTAGAGACTTGTCTTTTAATACCATGATCATTGCAAAATAAGTTGAACTCATTAGATGTACACTCTCCTCCTCTATCTAATCAAAGACATTTCAGTTGTCTTCCTGTTTCATTTTCAACTCTTTCCTTGTACCATTTAAACATTTGAAAAGCTTTTGATTTTTCTTTTAAAAACATTACTGACATCATCCTTGAATAATCATCCACAAATAATATGAAATATTTATCACCATAATAACTTTGAACTTCCATAGGACCACAGATATTAGTGTGTACTAGATCTAAAATTCCCTTAGAAGTGTAAGACTTACTTGTAAAGCTTGATCTTGTCATCTTACCCATCTGGCATCCTCAGCACATAGCATTCTCAAGTTTTTCAAGAATCAGTAGACCTCTTACTCGGTGCTTTTTGCTTATTTTGATCAGATTATCAAAATTTACATGACAAAACCTTTTATGCCATAACCAGGTATCATCTATCTTTGCATACAAACACTTATTCCGAGTTGAGTCAAGGTGAAATGTGTTACCTTTTATTTGTGTCCCGGTAGTAGCTAACTTTCCATGCTTGTCATGAACAATTGTTGTTTAGTTGTGCTACACTCAGCAAATTGTATTTCAAACCTTCAACCCAATAAACATCATTGCATTTAGCATTGTTAAGAAGTGTTATGGATCCTTTACCTCTTACCGGACATGGTGTATCATTACCAAATCTAACATAGCCTCCATCATAATCTTCTAATATAACAAACTTGTGTTTATCACCTGTCATATGATGTGAGCATCCACTATCTATGATCCAAGAATCATTAGTGTTTATGTGAAATATTAGGGCTTTTTCTTCATACCTTTCTTGATCTAATCTATCTTTGATAGCCACATAAACTACTTCCTCTTTATCAGTCTCATCTGATTTATCATCATTGGATTCCTCATCAGCTATTAAACATGTCTTTTTATCTCTTTTTCTGAAGTCTCGGTGTCCTTTATAATGATTATCTTTCTATTTGTCATCTCGGTAATCTCTCTTTTCAGTAGAATCTTTGTCAGGACAGTTAGAAGCCATATTTCTTATTTTATCACAATTGAAACATTTCAAAGGTAGTTTTCCTTTATACTTACCTTTGCCTCTCGGTAACCTTTTGGCTAATAGTGCTTCAAACTCTTCTTGCTTTCTGATTTCCTCATACAGTTTGTGTACTTCCTCCATGTTCTTACGAAATCTTTCACTTGCTCCATTGTTATCTCCTTCAGTGTACTTATACTTTCTTTCATTGAAATCATTAGATTCATCAAGATGAAAAGAACTAAATGTAGATTCAACTTTATTTACCAAAGATCCATTGTTATCAATGTTACTTAATTCAAATGCATGTAGCTTACCAATAGTAGCATCTAAAGAAACTGACATATTAGGTATAGACCTCAATTCATTGATTACAAAGACTCAGATTGCATAAGCTGGTAGAAGGGTTCTTAACAACTTACTTGTTATATCCTTTTCTTCAATAGTTCCACCTACTCCTTTGATTTGATTTACAATCTCCTTTAGTCTTGTACTATACTGAGTTATGTTCTCACCTTCATTCATCCTCATCAATTCAAGTTGTCCTCTTAAACTATCTACGTTTTCTCTTTGAACATGTTCATCTCCTCATTACACTGATATGAGCTTATCCCACATTGCCTTTGCATCATTGCAGCCGTCTAGATCATTAAACTCTGAGTCGGTCAATGTAGATGTTATTTCAATCATTGCTTGAATATGTTCTTGCTTTGCCTTTATCTCTTCCATAATCAATGGATAGGTGCTCGGTGTAACAAAATCATTCTCCAGATAGTATACAACATATTCTCCAACTCCTGATAGATGTAGCTTCATCCTTTTTTGCCATGTAGAGAAACTTGACTTGTTCAAATTTGGTGCATCCCTCTTATACATCTTTGAATCTTTAAATCAAGTGCCTTTAAACTTTTCTTTTAGAGTCCTATGCTCTGATACCAATTGATAGTTCTAATACTTAATGTAAGTACAAATCCAATAGCCAACAAGATGAGAGGGGGGGGGGTGAATCATACAAACTTAATCTTCCATAAAAACATCAGATTCAACCTCGATAACATATATTTTAGTAATATAACAAAGAACTATCAAACATGCAAACTCAAAAACATAGAAACATCATAAACCTCATAACACCAAATTTAACGTAGAAACCCAAATAGGGAAAAACCACTATGGGATTTTGGACCCAGTAAGAAATATACTCTTCTAGAGTATGCTCGGTTAAAAGCAAATCCTATTAAAGATTACAAACACATTGCTAGATGTGACCCGGTTAAGGGATTTCCCTCAGATCTATTAGGATCTTCACCTTGTTAGAAGTGACCTTATTAAAGGATTTCAAACACTCAATCAGAATGTCACCTTGCTAGAGGGTTTTACAAATAAGACTGTTAAGTCCACTCGGTAAATAGATTTTCTGTCACTTTCACAAAATAACAGTAATAAAATTCTATCTGCAACTTCACATCTAAAATGCTAAAGCAGATTCTTATTTGTTCAATACAATGTAGACATAGAACTAATCTTGTCCATCTACTGGGCTTCTATACTTTGTTATTCAAACAGGTCTTCAAGCTTCTGTGCTTGGTAATCACTATGTAGCATCCCTGTGCATACACTTGCCTGCATACATTGTTTATCAACAGTTCCCTATTTATAAAGAATTAGGTAACCGCTTAATCTCCTTGATCACATTTCCCATGATCAATCATAGCCATCAGATCTTCAATCTTGTCTAGGTTCAATTCATCTTTTGATCTGAAAATGTTTTACCCTGCTTTGGAACCTGTGTCAGGGTATTGCGGTTCAATCTGAACTATAGATCTTCATGCTGACTTTCCTTTGCCATAGATTCATTAACAAACTATATTAATGGCATACCAATCATTTAATCAGTTCCAGCTCATCAGCTTCCTTCATTAAATAACTCATGTAACCATTTAATGCATTCTGTTATAGCTCAGTTACAACTCGGTAACAACTCGGTAAATACTAAACTTCACTTGGTAGACATTCTACCTTCTTTAACCGATAGCGATAACCATAGGGTTTACCAACTAGGTTCCTTAGGGTTTACTAACTAGGTTCTTTGCTTGATAAGATAGTATAGTATTAACCTTTACAATTTACAACATATGTATGATGTTAAAACAATCTAAACATCATGATCTCATCATTGTCTGACTCGATAATAGTTTCCCATTGAATACCTTATTCATCCCCTTATTCATCATATTCTTTCTGTGTGTTTTACCGACATCTTTCTATCCTTCAAATCATACTTCTCAAGATATGGCAACATCACACTGAATTAGAAAATCAATTTATTGAAATCAATGACAAAATAATAATATTAAGATAGTAAACATCTTTAATCAGTTATACCCATAATCATCAACAACCTTCTCAATATCCTTTTGAAATGCCAACAATCTTTCATTGTCTATTATAATGCTATATTGCCAACAACAGGACTCAGTGGGAGTTACATATTGACCAGTTCATTCACCCCTTAGTTGAACATTCATAAGGAGATGAACAAGCTACTGTTGGTAAGAGGAACAAAATATAATGGTAGTATGTGTAGTTACCCTGACTACTCATGAAAGATGGCTTACTACTATAGATGAAATGAATTATGGTAGAGGAAATTGGAACCGGGAAATAAAGGTAAAAATGAAAGTATCCTGAGACCAGTATGAGCAGCATGTTACCAGTGTTATTGAAAAGGGCCTAAATGAAATTTATTTGTCTAGTAGCTGATCTTATGTGCATACATCTTTATGAGTTAACCGGTTGGATATGTGACCTACAGTTATCAGTGTGGTCATGATGGTAGATGTTGTAGGTATTGAGGCAAGTACCATTTTGGAATCAGATAACTAAGAAATGAAGACTAGAGATCTGTGGTTCAGGTGGAGTTCAGAGTTATATCCTTAGATTGATATTAGATATACTAAACAAAGAAGCAGATCGAGTAGATGCTCAAGAAGGAGAGAGACCCATGTTAGTTGTTAAGGGTTGTTTGGTACCTGAGCTTTTCATCTCAAGTGTTGATGATTGAGATGATGTTGTGCATAATCTTCAAAGGGGGAGATGCACTCGGTAACAAGGGGAGAATGATTCATGTCAATGCTCGTTAGATACAAGGAGGAATTTTATCCTAACAGTACCCTTTTCCATTATTGTCAAAGGGGTAGAAAGATACTGTAGTATACCGAATACTACATGTGTTGACATCAATGCCAAAGGGGGATATTTTTTGTATTGTGTTGTCATTGATGTCAACCAATATAGGATGTTACCAGTATCACTGACATTGATGTCGACTAGTGAACAAAAGGTTGTTGGCATTAGAGTTTCATGTCAATTGGAATAGAAGATGGACTGCTATAGGAGAAGTGTTGTTGTGTTGTCATTAGTAACAACCAGGTCACCATCTTCATGTAGAAAGAAGAACCAACGTGTACTCATATGCTGGAGATGCAGTAAAGTGACCACTTAGTAAAAGGGTTGCTGATATAGTGTTGCATACAACCAAGATGAGGAGATTACATGATAGGCATTGAGCATGTTGAAGTGGTAGAATGTGTGTTGACTTGAATTTCATCCTTAGAATGCTACCTGCAAAAAGTTAGTTTCAAAAAATACAAATGGAAATGCTACAGGAAATCCAAACTCAACCAATGAAACTACATCAAATACATATGAAATAAAAAAACTAGTATTACCTTCATGGTTTGTGTCTCATTGTGTCCTAACTCCACTCTTCTTGGTTGCAGATGGTGTGCTCTCAGACAATGCACTGATGGCTTCCAAGAGGGCATATGAAGAATGGACTGATAACTGGTAGTTAACTGATGCTATGATATGCAATACTACATGATTATGCTAAAATGATTATGCTAAATGAAAATTGCTATTTGCTTCAAGATTAAAACTCCCGGATGCCTAAGTTTCACAAATGATTTGGTTGAAAATGCACATGAAGTCTCTTGAATTCTAACTCTCTCTCAACTGAAGCTCTTGATTTTATAGACCCTAAGAGGATTAGATGATGTGGCTCAGATCAATGGTCATGATTAGATCTGCAGATTTGGATGGTTGTGAGCAAAGGTGAAGGTTGAGAGAAAGGGGGGAGGAGAAGACAAGTGTCACTCATCTCACCTTGACTGGGTTGTTGACTGAGGGAATCTAGGGATGGTTGGAGGAAATTTAGGCATGAGAGGACAAGTGGACTCAAGTCCTTCCTAAGATGTACGGGGTGTTGGAGAGAATACAGAAGATGGTTATGAAATATGTGTACCTACACAATATTCATTAATTTTGGTGGTTGAAGATAAATAATGAATTAATATTTAAGAAATATTAATTTCCTTAGCCACATGTTGGATGAGTTGGCAAAGGGAAGATGAAGTGGAGATGGAGGGTGAGTTGGAAAAGGGATTTTAAATAATTTAAGAAATTATTTAATATTTGAGACTATAGGATAGGAGAATAACTATTAAATATTAGATATTTAATTGTTTGGAGGAGATAATTAAATATTTAGATATTTAATTAACTTGGTTAGAGGAATAATTAAATATTAGATATTTAATTAATTAAAATAATATGATAGATGAATTAATTAATAATATATTAATTAATAGAAAGACACGAAAATGAATTAAATAAATTAATCTTTTCAAATTAACTATTTAATAGAAGAATAATCATTAAATAAATATAAAATATTTATTTAATTGCTCATAGCCATTTTTATGTGTATACATTTTGCCCCTCTTTGAAATGATGTCAAAACAACATTGTTTCAAAGATTAAATCAAATCTCGATAATGTGCCTGATGAAGATGAAAATCCTGATTGTGTGCCCCCTCAGGAGATTAATCATGAATTTGTTGAAAACTTTGGGTTGAATGATTGATCTCATGATAATTGATAAAAATTTAGTCAATTAAATTCATTTGTAAAAAACAAATTAAATTGCCTCATTGAATAGCATTAATTACTCTTCAAATAGTAAATATAAAATTTAACTAGTCTAATTTTAATTTCATTGTTATCCTTATCAGCTTGTGAAGAAAATATCCTTGGTGAGGTGGCGAAATGGTCATTCCTATGGAGAACCATCGATTGGATTGTGTACGACGATATCAATGACCTCCCGAGTATGGGTATCTAGTATGTATCTTATCCCAAGCTTTGTTTTCAACTTGTGTAAATTTTCATGGTTTTAGGCGCATTTTTTATTTTTTCAAATTTTTTGCAATTTTCAGTTTTAAATTAGTGCTTTTGCATTTAGTTTTAGTGCATATGAAATTAAGTTTAGTGCATTTGTTCAAATTAGTGCATATGCTTGTTAGAATAGCGCATATGTTAAGGATGTTAGCACTTTTTCATAGGATAGCACTAGTGAATTGTTTGTTTGTGCTTTTGCAGCCAAAGTTAGCGCTTTTGCTTTGTTTTGCACATATGTTTGTAGGTTTAGCGCATTTTCTCAATAGGATACAACAAATGTTCAAAATTGATGTTTTTGATAAGTGCAAAAACTAAATTCACTTTGATGATTAGATTTAATGTGTTTGATGTGCATGTATGATGAATAGGGACTTGATTGATTGATTGATTGAGTAGCTCTAAGAAACCAATTTAGTTTCTAGTGCAAGACCTTAGCAAATTTTTGATTGAACTCAGTGACTGATAGAAAACCATGATTGATAAGTTTTAAAATGATTTGATAGCTTAATTTTCTTCAATTTGATTTGATAAATTTGATAGTGTAAGTTGGCTTGAGTTTGATTTGATAGATTGATAGCATAGGTTGCTTGAGTTTGATTTGTTAGATTGATAGCTAATGATTAATTTGATAGATAGATAGATAGATAGATGATGATTGATTTGATAGATAGATAGATGATGATTGATTTGATAGATAGATAACTGATGATTGATTTGATTCTCTTGATAAATAGGAGAAACTTGATGTTCTCTAGTGTCAGGAGAAATTACCGATAGTATGACATTTAGTGCCAAAGCTGACACAGGAAGAGGTAAGACATATAGATGTCTATGGTTTACGCCATCTGTTGTATATGCCTGAGATTACACATAATAGAGGATTCTTGATGGCGTTAGCCGAGAGATGGCATAGTGAGCATAACACTTTCCACTTGCCCACTGGTGAGATTAGTGTGATGCTCGAGGATGTCTATAGGATTTTGCAAATCCCAGTGACTAGCGAGCTAGTGCAATATGATTTTAAAGATTGTGTTGGGACAAAGGCTTGCAGAGTCATTTTTGTTGATGAGAGCATCTCTAGAGGAGAGATCCACTGGGAGGATATGGTGATGTATTATGAGACTCTTCCTGTGATTCTTGCTAGTTTGATTGGAGGATTTATTTATCCTAATAGGCGATCATGAGGTTTTGTTGTTGGATGGGGTGAGATTCTCTTGAGTATGATGCAACATCATACTCGATATGCTTGGTGTGTTTGCATGCTTGCACATTTATATCATGATCTTCATCAGGTGGCGTATGATGAGAGTGCTAGTTTGTATATAGGATGCACTTTATTGCAAATCTGGTGTTGGGAGCACATTGTTATTACTCGACCTATCCATCACAGAGTTCATGGAGAGAGGCAGCCATATGTGTATTTTTATGTAGGTATCCTTACTCAACATAAGTTGGGTAAGATGGAGTATTGGTGTTGGGTGATTGATTCATTGGATAGCATTACTTGGAGACCATATGTTGATTGTGAGCCATGGATGGATGATGCACAAACATTACCATTTATCATGCAGAGTAGATATCTCATTGGTCAGACTCCTTACATTGTTGAGCGACAGTTGATTAGTCGCATTCTAAGAAAATTTGGGATGATCTAGCCTATGCCTATTGGTGTGATGATATATGCTCAGTAGTATAGAGATAGGCAAGATTGGGGACCTTCATTGTCATTTAAGATTGCTCATGCAGAGTTTCTTGCTACTCTGAGATTGGCTTATGATATGAGATTGCACATTCTTGATCCTGGGGTTACTGCAGAGTATGCTCAATACATACTAGCTCATCCATTTCCTCACATTACTGATCTAGCAGATCCTCCTCCCAGCTTAGGAGATGATGATGATGATTTAGATGATCTAGGTGTGAGGAGACATAGATAGAGATGAGAGCTCAAAGCTACTGAGGAGGCTGGAGGAGATGGAGATGAGGGTGGGGATGGAGGTGTTGGTGGTAGGAGACTTGGATGGAGGGGAGGTCGCTTGAGAGTCCGTGGGGGACCATTTCGACCAGTTGGTAGGATTGGGAGACCACATCCTATGGGTGGGAGGGATGTTGGATGGATTAGGAGGGAGCAGGGCAGGATAGGTATGAGATCACCAAGAGGGTTTCCATTGATAGGAGGAGGCAAGGTGACTGGAATGGATGGGGGTTGTGGGAGAGGCATTGATTTTGGTCAGATTTAGCTAGACCCTAGGGTTATTGCAGCTCATGGTGGAGATGACAAGGATCCTAAGGATCATGTTCCCCTTATTAGATGACGAGTTCAAAGAGTTACTCAGACTGAGATTTCAATAGTTGGATAGGTTGGTGGTGAGGAGGAGATTGGGGTTCATGCACCACGATAGGATTTGCCAGAGCAAGATGCACCAGTGCATGATATGCTAGAGCGGGATGTACCAAAGCATGATGTACTAGAGCTAGAGACCATTGATAGTCTTAGAGAATAGATTGATCAACTTTGAGCACAAGTGCAAACTCTTATGGTTGAGAGGGATAGAGCTGTTACGAGGCTACAGGATACTCAGGGCCTTCTTGATCATATTCAGTAGGTTGGATCAAGTACTCTCTTGGTTGACACTATTAGAGAACTAGTTTAGGTTGGGAAGGAGACTTCCCACTAGTGATGATGATATGAGGAGGTAGTTGTAGAGAGCTAGAGAGCAGGTAGTTGTCATACCACCGTATTGATGGATACTAGCAGTGGTGGGGTCGTGGGACCTCCTCAAAGGAGTGGTGATCATGGGAGATAGGCATCTGGAGGATCTTCTTACCCACAGCCACAGAGATAGATAGAGTTAGGTGGTAGTGGTATAGGACAACCATGACTTGATTTGAGGCACTTGTATTATTTATTTGATATCATTGTATACTTGGACTTTTATTGTTTTATGATGATCTATATGCAGACATGGACTCTATATGATGATGATCTTTCTTATATGCATGTTACTCTATTTGATGATGATTATTTATATGCAATTATTACATGGATGCAGTGATTAGATGGATAATGATCTTTATGCATGTTACTTTATTTAATGATTATGATTTATATGATGATGCCATGATAAATGCTTTTGTTTGATTTTTGATTTTGATGATCTTGGATGTAAATGAAAATGGTTACTAACTTAAATGATATGCAAATGATAAAAATGTAATGATCTATATGGAAATGCAAATGAATGATTTCTTTAATGCTTATGATGATGCAAATGATCTATATGAAATGTTTTTGATTTTATATGTAATGTTTATGAATCTAAGTGCAAAGATGCAACTAAATGATTGTTAATGCAATGATAATGCAAATAATAATGATGATACACTACATGATGATTGAAATGCAAGTAATTGAATGCAAATTACTGCAATAATTTAAATGTAACTAAATGAAATGGATGATGATTAAAATGATGCTAAAAATGAATGCACCTACAATGATCAAATGCAAATTGTTTTTGTTTATCCAAGTATACTCAATCTTTATTTATGATCATTGATCTGTTAATGAATTGAAATTCTTATAATGTAAGTGACCATGAATGCTTATAATGTAGATGAATAATGAGCTAATGAAATGATCTAACTAAAAAATGATACTCCCATTCTTCATATGTGTTCTTTGTAACAGTACTTTGATTTCATCATTGAGCTTAAAAAATATTGTAAGAAAATACAAGCAACTTGACATAATGATTCAAGATGACCTAAGTATTCCTTACATGGATTTTGATATAGCAAGTTAATACAAGAAACTTGATATAATGGATCAAGTTGACCTGAGTATTTCTTGCAGAACAAACAAGGAGTATCTCCTTTCATGCATGACTTGGAACGTCCTCCTTGATCTTTTGTTGATCATATCCTGAGACAATTTCATACCATAGTAAGAGATAAACCACAGACATCAATCAAAGAAAAATAATCATGCCCCATCATAGCTTCTTTAGTCATGGACATCCTTGAGTTGCATAGAGTACATGATTAGTAAAAAAATCAAGATATAAACATTGAATCTTGTATGTCATTCACATGTTCTCATGGTCATTAACTGATATAATCATCTTGATGAATGATATTTGATAATACTTTATTACTTACTGATTGATTCTTCATTTCTTGAGTTTATGATTCAGTTGTTGATGAAATGCCTTGATTTTTTGTTGCTTTGTTGCTCGTTATCTATTTCAAAACCCTAGGTGTTTTTGGTTTTTCTAAGTTTTTTGAATGTTTTGGATTTTCAAAGATTCAAAAGATCACCTTAGCAAAAGAATTTGGATTTTTCCCTCAGCGGAAACAAAAATTTATTATGGATGTATGAATTGATCAATATCCCTACCATGGAGGGATACTATGTAGATATGATTGATTTTGATAAAATCTAAGATAGTGACTATGACAAGTATGTCAAATATTGATAACTATTGGTAAGCTGCATATTTTCCGCTAATGGTTCAGAGCAATGGATGTGAAAGATGGAATGGATAAGGTAGGATATGATGGGAGAGATAGATTGGATATGATAAAGTGGATAGGTGCACAAAGCGATCTCATAGATGAAGGAACTCACTTTTTAGATGGCACCTATTTACCAAGTGTTCACTATCTAAATTTATTGTAGTTTTGCCATATTTTGATTTTTTTAAGACTTTATATGCTTTTTGTTGATTTTTTCTGGACTTTATATGCTTTTTGTTGATTTTTTCAAGACTTTATATTCTTTTTGTTGATTTTTTTAGGACTTCATATCTCAAGCATAGAATTTCTTGAGATGGATAGAATTGATAGGTTCATCAAACTAATCACCTTCAGGGGTAGATAACTTGTATACTCCTAATCCATATGTTGCTACTATGACAAAAGGTCCTAGCTAATTTGGTTCAAATTTTCCCTTCTTTTCTCGATCTTGCTGATTTCTTGGATTCTCCCTTAGAACTATATCTCCAATCTAAAAAATGTGTGGCTTGACTCTATGGTTATAGCTTCTTGCCATTCTTTGTTGATATACTTTCAAATGATCTATTGCATTTTGGCTACGTTCCTAAAGTAGTTTTATTTCCTGGAGTTGAGAGACTCATTGTTCTTCTTTTGGTATAAGACCTTGCAAGGTATCTCTACTTCTATAGGTAATATACATTCTGATCCATAGACCAAACAATATGGAGTTTCCCCTGTTGTCCTCAAAATCTGATTCCCTTCAATGTCCTTAGAATAATATGATCTAAACTGGGTGCAGAGAAGACATCAAAGATAAGGAAATTCCAGAGACAACATATGACAAGGTTTGATTAGACCTTCTACACTTTGGGCTTCCTTGGAGCCCAGGTGGGTATACCTTTGTGAATTAACTTCACACTTTCAAACAATAAACCCACAGCAAACCAGTCCAGAAAACTAGTGGGATTTTTCACCTTGAAATCAACTGAAAACAAAGAATGGAAACTATACTTAACTTCAGCATTTTGATCAACAAAGTATGCAATAAACAACCTCGATTAATACCAGTGCCTTATCCAAGGTTACAGAGTCACCTAAACTCAAATAAAACTCCTGAAACAATATATCTTTATGCTTCCCGTCGGCTTGGTTTCCACTAGTCCTTATATATGCCTGACATATACAAGAATTCAATCATTCCAGACTAAGCTATGGTCCTCAAAATTCAAAGTTCCTTCCAAAGAATTTATTGGTATGAGTGATCCCGCGTATTTAATTTCCCTCCTAAAGAGAAAAGCTAACAAACACTTATACTGAGATTGCTTTGCAATTCCATTCAAACTAAACAACCCTGGATTATTCAAAATAGAGACAGTAAATAAATTTGTGAACAAACTTGAAGACAACACAAAGCTTTACTCAAAACCGATGGCCTGTATATTGATATTCATTTCAAGAAATATTACAAGAAATTCTGATTCTCCATTAAACTTTGGAAAAGCTCAGATAAATTTCTGCAGCGTTCTCTTACAAAAATTTTGTGATCCCCCTCCCTGTAGTCCTGGTATCCATTTATAAAAACATGGATGCACAAATCTTTGGACTTCTCGAAGAGAGTTTGTTACAATTATTTCAAAAATTGAAGAGATTACAATTTTTGCGTAAAAGTAGTTATGCACTCTTTTCAGCTTCTGCAGTTTGTTCAACAGGCTGTTCGGTTGCAACCTCTTCTATCTTTTCAGGGGCCCTCTCCAACTGCTCCGGATCATGGGTGGAATATTTAACTTCCCACTCATTATATGTCTCTTCTATCAGCCATGAAATATTAATCACATCATCCTTAATTTTAGTCAACCTTTTCCAAGAATTTCTCAGTTTGTTGACTTCTGAATTAAGAAAACTATAATATGATTTAATTTTTTCTATTTCCTGTATTGTTATAACAAAGAAAGAGGTATCATCAAGATCAATGATTCCCTTAACCCTTGCTGACAATTTGACTTCTATCTCTTTAAGCCATATTTGCTTGTCTTTCAACTGATCCGGATTGGCAAAAATTCCTGGGAGCAACTCAAAAACTTGATCAGTGTATTCCTTCTTGCATAAATTGACCTTTCTATCCACATTATCTACATCTAGTGCCAATTGCATTAAAACTTTAGCGACATCAGAAGTGGATTTGATAATGGGATTGGCTCTTGCTTCATCACAGGATACACACATGAACTCTAGATCTTGCTCCCTAGGCCTCCATTTGTCAAAAATGGGTGTCAAAATGGCCTTATCTCTCCTCAGTTCATTCCAGATCTCCATAACTTTTCCCACATTGTTGTAAAGAAATGAGGCATTTATCGTATCTACAAAACTGGAGATTGTGGCTCTTACCTTTTCCTCATATTTCCCTGCATATAAAGCCTGAGCTTGTTTTAGGTTTTCTAGTTCTTGAGGAGTAATCTCAATCATTTGGGAGCTGGAAGGTGCTGGAGATGGTGGAAATTTGATGATAGGGCTTGTAGGTGGAGGTCTTGCAGGAGAGGAGGAAATCATCAATGTTGAAGGCTCACCATGTTGGTGTTGTCCCATCAACTGGCTTTGTAATCTAGCAATGATACTATCTTTACCTCTCACCTTCTCCTTGGCATTGTTATAGGCTTTCAAAACTATTTCCAACTTAATTTGGAGGGCCTCCTTTTCCTTGGCTTCCTTCTCAGCCACTACAACACTGAATTTTGCAGTTTCTAGCACAGTGCTAGCAGCCTCTACTACCCTTGTACTCTGCACTCTTTTTACCATCAATCCACCAAGGTGACTTGACCCTGGGGTGTCTTTGCCTTTCTTGCCCTCATTTCTCTTGAGGGACCACATAACTAGTGCATCATTATCCTTACTGAATGTAACCCCTTCCATGGGTTTAGTTTCTTTTCTTACTGCATCTAGCACCAGAGCATCAACAATATCCCACTCTGGTAAAATGAGCACTCCAGCTTGTGCTACTAGATCTCTTCCCTATTCAGGAGTGATGGTTTTGAATTCTTCCATCATCTCCTATTTTATTTCTTCCTCCACTGAGGCTGGATCTTTATTAGGCTGCTCAACCTTTCTTGTCTCACATCTAGCATTATATCTATTTATATGTTGTTTCCAAATGAGCTGCATGAATGCTTCTGATGTGACAAAGTTGTCATCAGCTAAAAAGGCACTACTTGCCTTTTTTATCTCAGGATCCCACTCCTGGCCTTTAAGTTCAGTTGAGGTAATGTTCATTTCAGCTTCAATGGGCTCTTCTGGCATCCCTTCTTCCACTTCATCATAGGTGTATGCAATTTCACCTAAGCTACCCAACTACAAGAGGTGTTCAGCTGCTGCTTGTTCATTTCCTATATGAATAGGGGATTGGGATGGGGAATACAAGGATGTATCTGATTGCACTTCCTTCCCCACCCTTTTCTTCTTTGGGTTGTCTTGGATGTCAATGACATCTTGTACTTTCCTCTTTCCTTTGGATGAAGAGGGCTCCCCTGTTGTAGGCACCAGCACACTATAACCTGATTTCTTATGCAAGGTGTAGTCACCAAGAGGAATTGCTTTGGTGGAAGCTGACTTGCTCAGGATCATTCTAGCCTTTTCAAGGTTACTCTTAATCATAGCTTCCCTCTTCTCCTTCAGTGTTTGCATCACATCTTCAAAGAAAACAATCAAAATTTTTATTTTTTCTACCAATGGGAAGAAGCTAGACAATGGGTCATAGCTAGCATCAAATTGATGCACAAAATCCAAGGCTTTCTTATAAGCCACCCACTTTTCTTTCCTTAATTCCTGCTCATCTAAATCAAATTCATTTTTGATGAGATCTTCAGGAAATTGGAATTGATGAGGCCTACCTCTGCATGCTACCTTCTTCCTGAACATACCATTCAAGAAGTCCTCTAGATCAGCACACCTGGACACTGCAGTGGATAAATGGTAAGGTTTGAGGAAATCCTCAAAGCAATTCCAGCCTCCCTTTGTAATTACGAATTGGTGGGCTGTGGTAGCTGCAGGGAAAATAGTCCCTTTACCTCTACCTGTTAACTCTGCCTCTTGTAGGCCACCAATTTGTCTAAGGATCTCAGCTATTCCCACTTTGAGAGGGACCTGGTAAGGTAACAAAAATGGAGTACCCCTGAAACCAAAAACTCTAAAAATCGTGGAGACTGGATATAAATACATGTCACCCCAGTTATGAACAATTTTGATGTTCTCTGCGAATTCTTTTGGCTTTATGAATTCCAGAAGAACCTTGGGGACTCTTGGGTTATCAGAGCAAAGGAGAGTCCTTATTTTAGATGCAAAATATTTATCAAACTTTAGGAAACTAGCATCTTCTCTATCCCATGACAACATAGTACTCCATAATTGTACTGGCATTTTCTCTTCTTCCTTCTCTTTAACCAAGTCTAGTCCACTGGCGAAATAATCACCACCTTTGAAGAGAAAAAGGTGCATTAAGAGTGAATACCATCTGAAAGGTCTATCCACCTTTCCATTTTTTATTCCTATCAACCCTCCATGGATAGCATCGGCAATGAAAGAAGCATAATTGAATGTGATAGCAAGAGAAGGATTCAAAATCTGAACAATCATTAGCAAGTAATGATTTAGCATATTTGCTTCAGCATCCTCTCCTAGAACTTGGCAAAGTGCCCAATACATTCCTTTAGCCCTCAAGGTAAAAATACTCAATGAAAAAGGCTCTTGTGTGTTGGGCCCTACAACTGCTAACCCTCCTATTTTCAGAAAAAGTTCTTTAAGAGGCCCATTCCTGAGATGACTCCTCTGTGCACTATACACTTGGGCTAATGATGTGAAATTTATGGGTTCTAGGAAGTTTGTGAACTCATTGAGCCCAAATGTTGTCCTTAATTCTTCCGCATTAATTTCCACAAGGGTTTTCCCATTTACATCCCGGATGCATCTCATGACTGAATCATAATTCAATGCCATTTGGGTTAGCAGGTCTGTATCCATGAATACCCCTGGGACTACTAATTTCCCAACATCTAGTTCCCAAATACTATTTTGAGGAGTAGGAGAATTTCTCATTCCAAATCTGACTCTAAACAACCCCAACCCAGATAGTCCAACCTGTGGGTCTCTTAGCTAATTACCTTTGTCATACAATCCTTCTCCTATCTTCAGATGGGGAGCCCTAGGCACTAACTCTTTGGCCTTTGATGCCTGGTTAGTTGACAACATCAACTGTTCTAAAAAATCATACATACACTTCTTTCTAAATAATTAAGCTTGCCAGAAAATTCCCTTTTAGGAGCCATTTTAAAATGCAAGAAAATGAATACACTCTTAAACAATCCTGCAACACGAGAATGATTTTACTTAAAACACCACACAAGAATTTCTACAAAACATGAGAGAACTTGATGCTTGCTTGAAGGAATTTGCTTTGCAACTGAACCACCTGCTCTGTATCTGAAAAAGATAACTCTGTGTCTACTCTTCTACAAAATCTTTTAAAAGATATCTTCACTTAGTTGTTAGGAAATCAAATACTTGTACTCAGGGCCTTAACTATAACATTGATTCCGCATGCTTCAGTCGTCCCTTCAAAATCGAATTCATACGAGAATTCGTATTTTTCGCTCCAACGGGTCACAACATTCCTGCAAGTGTTTCACTGTTACCTTTTCATTACTGATGGCTTTGTCTTTATTGTGGGTTCCGCTTTTCTATTGGTTACATAATACCACATGGTACCCAACCATTGGCCTTAAAAATCCCTTTGCATTCCACTTGATACTGGCCGCGTGTCTTTCTTTATACTATGGTGGGCCCACACCCTTTTCTTAGACCATGTCATCATCATGACACATGGACGGCTCTCATTAACTCTCGCTATTTCATGGGCCTAAAGAGTGAGCATTTTACCGTTGCGAAATAGCGCGGGCTGTTGGATCATCCCTCAAGTTGATCACCAATTAATCCTTTTAAAAGGTTCTTAGGAATGGTGGGTCCACTGACTCGTCATTAACACCTGGCATCCAGTCACCTACGACACTGATTTGTCACTCTATCATTTGCCAGAAAGAAACCACGGGGGGCCCCACTTTCGTCTCAATAGGTCTATCTCTCATGTCATCATCATGACATGTGGATAGTTCTCGTTCATTCTCACTATTTTGCAGGCCTAAAGGGTGAGCATTTTACCCTCGCGAAATAGCATCGACCATTGGATCATCTCTTAAGTCGATCAGCATTTAATCTTCTGAGAAGGCTCTCAGGAGAGGTGGGCCTGCTGACCCGTCATGGACACCAGGCACCTTGTCACTTTCGAAGCTGACTTGTCACTCTGTCATTTGCTAGAAGGGAACCACGGGGTCTCAATAAATTGTTAACAGCTGTACCTGCTAGGTCATTTCTGGGGCCTACTTTGAACCTTTAATCCTCACCCGTTGACTATGGTGACTTGTGCCACATGCTACCTTTTAATATGCCAGAAGAAAGCCACGGGACTCCAACCACCTTTGACAGCTACACCCTTTACTTCCTCTGTCATGACACATGGACGGCCCTCGTTCATTCTTTCTATTTCGCGGGCCTAAAGGGGGAGCATTTTACCCTTGCGAAATAGCGCCGACCGTCAGATCATCTCTCAAGTTAATCACTAATTATTGGGCCCGACAACTTTAGAAGGAAAGCATACAAGGCATAAAATTTTCAAATAGTCAACGTAACCGCCTAGGCAAATAACAAGGGGGGACACTTCCTACGACCCCACGACCCATAACTTAAGTGAATAAAGTAACGAAAGATTAGAAACCAGAGGGTTTAACAAAAAAGGATAAGATCTAAAAAATCAAAAACCCTTAAACCCCCAAGGTTTAGAACAAAGCTGAAGCACTTGGGATTACACCCTATTCAAAAAACTTCAAGGTACCATAGCCAATTATGGGAAAAGAAGAACCCAATTTTAAAACAGTGATAACATCCCCTATTAGAGTGCAGATGCTAGTTCGATATTCCCAAAGAGGAAGATTTAGCTAAATGTGCCAATCTTTTCCAGCTTCATTGACTATTTTCTTCAAGATTTTCAAGATAGTTTTGTTTGATGCCTTAGATTGACCATTTCCCTATGGATAATATGGAGTAGAAAACCTATGTTGGATATGAAATTGTTCACATAGCTCCTTCACATCTTGATTTTTGAATGGTCTTCCATTATCAGCAATAATGGTCATAGGAACTCCATAGTGATAGATTATATAATTCAAAATAAATGATGATATTTTCTTTCCTATCACTGTTGTTAAAGGCATTGCTTCAATCCATTTTGTAAAATATTTAGTAGTAATCAGAATAAACTTATGTCCATTAGAAGATGAGGGATTTATTTTTCCTACCAAATCAAGGCCCCATTGTGAAAATGGCCATGATCCTATCATAGGATATAACTCTTGTGTTGGTGCATGAATGAGATTCCCATGGATCTAACATTGTTTGCATTTTCTAGCATATATGAATGAATCTCTCTCCATAGTAGGCCAAAAGTAACCCATACGAAGAAGTTTCTTAGCCAATGTTAAACCACTTGAGTGTGTGCCACAAATACCTGCATGAACTTCATCAAGAACTTTTTTAGATTCTTCTTGTTCAAGACATCTTAATAAAGTACCATCTAGACCATGCCTATATAGGATATCATAAGTTATAGTATAGCGAGAGGACTAGTGGATAAAATTCCTTTTCTGATTATGAGATAAGTCAAGAGGAAGGATATGTTCTTTTAAATACTGATAAGTTTGACCGTATAAGGATTGATTGGTTCCTGATATATGAAAAATTCAGTAGGTATGTTGGGATTGAATGGTAGGGTCTTCCACGAGAAATTCATAATGTTGTTGATTCACCTTATTTTGCAAGAGAGATGCTATTGTAGCCATTGCATCTTTTGCTTTATTCTCATTTCTTGGAATCTGGGTGAATGATATTTCTTTAAAGTGTCCTTTAAACTTCTCTACCGACTGTTTGTATGGCATAAGCTTATTATCCTTTGTTTGATATTCATCATTTACTTGGTTGATGATAAGTTGTGAATTACCATAGACATGTAGTTCTTTGACATTCCATTCAATGGTCATTTTGAGCCCAATAGCCAATGCTTTATACTTTGCAGTATTATTGGTGCATGGAAACCACAGTCTATATGATTTCAGAATTGTGTGGCCCTGAGGTGTGATGAAAAAGATTCCTGCACTTGATCCATATTGTGTATAAGAACCATCAAAGTACAATTCCCAAAAGTTTGTACTTACTATCAAGATATCTGCATTAGGAAATTTGATGTGCAAAGGCATGTTATTTTGTAAAGGTGCATTAGCCAATTGATTAGCGATAACTTGCCCCTTGATAGCTTTCTGATCAACATACTCTATATCAAATTCACTCAATATCATAACCCATTTGGCTAGTTGCCCTATCAATGTTGACTTGCTCAATAAATATTCGAGAGGATCTATCTTTGCTATTAGTTTTACAGAATGAATCAACATATAATGTCGTAGCTTCTAAGTTGCAAATACAATAGCTAGACATGTCTTTTCTATTGAGGAATAATTTAATTCATAACCAACAAGCATTCTACTAATATAATAAATTGCTCTTTCTTTTCCTTCATCATCATGTTGGGCTAGGAGGGCTCCTAATGATACATTTGTTGCTGAGATATAGAGCAATAATGGTTTCCCTTTGCTTGGTGATATCAATATTGGAGGACTCATAAGATATTCTTTTATTTGCAAAAAAGCTTCTTCACATTTTGGATCCCATTTGAATGGAAAATTTTTTATGTAGAAGATGGGTAAATGGAGGACATCTATCTGCTAACTGACAAACAAATCTCTTGATTGATTACAATCTTCATTATAAAGATCGCAATTGACTTATGTTCCTAGGTGACTCCATCTCCATGATAGCTTTGACTTTTTCAGGATCTACTTCAATTCCACGAGCCGATATAATGTAGCCAAGAAGTTTTCTAGAGGTTACCCCAAATGCATATTTCTTTGGATTTAATCTCAATTGATAGCTTTCCAACCTATCAAAAAATTTTCTTAAAATGTTCAAATATTGTCTTGTATGAGATTTTGCAAGTATGTCATCAACATAGTCTTCCATAAATGTATGTATCATATCATGGAAAACTATTGTCATATCGCTTTGATAATTTTCTCCTGCATTCTTAAGCCCAAATGGCATAACATTCCAGCAATATGTTCCCCACGCACAAGTAAAAGTTGTCTTTTCTTAATCTTCAGGTGCGATTCTTATTTGATTATATCCTGAGAATCCATCCATTAATGAAAACATCTCATTCCCTGCTAATAAGTCCACTATGATATCAATGTTTGGTAGCGGGAAATCATATTTTGGACATGCTTTATTCAGATCTTTGAAATTTGTACAAACCCTTATGCTTTTATCTAGTTTTGATAATGGTACAATACTTGAAACCCATTCTGGATAAGCAACAGGTCTTATAAAACCCACTTCTAATAGTTTCTTCAGCTCGGTTTTTACAAGAAGAGCAATGTATGAATGCATCTTTCTTAGCTTTTGTTTAACTGGTTTTGCTTTTAAATCCACATTAAGATGATACATGCTAAGATCTAGATTAAGTCCTAGCATATCTGCATATGACCAAGCAAAATTTACTTGTCTTTTCTTAAAGAGTTCCATTTATTCTTTCCTCTCTTTTTACGATAATGAGGCAGCACAATGAAGTATTTTAGGATCCTTTGATGTACCAATGTTTAATGCTTCTATTGGTTCTATTAGAATAGCAGATCTCTCTTGAAAATATGTAGGAAGAATGTCAAACTTTCCATCTTCTGGCACCTCAAAGAGGTTTTTACCATCAGATACATCATTTGTTTTCCCTTTTGATTGATCTAGTGTTGCCATAAAATGGTTTTCAACAATAGGTCTCTTTCCTTGTTTTATTTCACTTTTGTGACTGGAAAGTTTGACATTCTCCTAACTATGAGAAACATCACTTGATTCTGCAATGGAAGATATCTTAGGTGGGATGGGTTCAACAACATTAAGGTACATAGCTAAGTGATGATTATTGGAAAAGACATTCAGTTCAGGGTTTCCTAAACTATCCCAATCAATTAGTTTAGGATGAAGAAGGGGTAAATCATAATCACTGTCATCATTAGGTGTTTCAACGTTCATGACATAATGATCATAACTTGGCATAGAATAGGTACTGTCATAGATTAAATTTTTTTGAGAATTGCCTTTCCCAAGCATCACCGAATTAGTTTCAACAAAATCAATATTAGCATTGTGTAGTTCACACTCAAGTGGTTCTTCAATTGACATTTGTCCCTTAAATGAATAGATCATATCAACACACACATCTTTAATACTACAAATTCCTTCTTGATTGACCTCATTTGCATTTTGGAGTTGACATACTTGTGTACATGATAAAGAGGATTCTTTTACTAGATTTTTTCTCCTTTCAAAATCAACTTCTTCTAGACTAATAGTCAATCCTACTTGACTATCTCTTAATTCTTCTATGGTTCTCCCATATCTGGATATATCTTGTTCCTCTTTTGATGAAAAACTTTGTATTTTCAGATGCTTGATCTATCCTTGTTTGCACTTCTTGTGGCATTACTTCTTTGTCTTTTTCATTCCCTTTCCTCTTTGCATATGCCTCTTTTCTCTGAATTCTGAGTTTTTCTTGTCTTGTTTCTAACTCCATCTTTTGTTTTGCACTTGGCAAGTCTTCTTTTATGATAGCTTCTTGGTCTTCATTGTGTTCCTTGATGTAGTAGATAAGACATATGGACCCCATTCATACTCATTTGAATTTGTCTCTTAATCATGATCTAGTACTACTCCACTATACCATACAGGAATGTTACATGGTGCAAAAAGTTCTCTGATTTCCACCATCTCTATTTTTACCACTGCTAGAATATCTTGTTCAGATTTTTCTTTTTTTTGTATGTCCAGAACTTGTTGACAATATTTCTCTTTATCCTTGATGGTAATCTCTGTCTTTCTTTTCATGTTCTTCTTTCTTCTTTTGTTTATTTGTTACTATTTTTGTCGCTTGATGTAGCTTTTCTTTCCATTTTTCTTCTTTAGAAATTGATTTCTTTTTCCACTTTTGCTATGGATGATTATGTTCCTTTTGATTGGATTTTAGATATCCAAGCCCAGATTTATCTTCTTTGGATTGCGAGTGTGGACAAATAGGTTTTGAAATACCTTGATGTTTCTTACCAATTGGTCCTTTTCCTTCATATCCCATTTTTTGCATGATTTCATAACCTTTGCCATATTGTTTTATGGGAATATTGACTTCTGCTGCTATTGCTATAGTTTTATCTTCATCCTTGTACAACCAACCAAGAATGTCTTTGTCTTCAGTTTCTTCTTCAAGAGTTCCAGCACTAACAAATGTCCCTTTAAACATATGTTTTGATTTTTCTGATGTCTTTGATTGAATATCTATAGGCTTTCTATATGACTTAGGGGAAAGTGGAAAATTATGCAAAGAATATTTTCCCATTCCTTCATCATTTAATTTGAGCTTTTCCTCAACCGTTTCCCATAACTTTTCTTGAATTTCTTTGGTAGGATATACTGATTCTCTGTTATGTGGAACTCTTGTATCTTGTGGTTGCTTCAAATTATTGTAATATTGACTAGAATCTGCAATTATAGTGATCTCTTGTCCTTCATAAGGAAATTTCACACATTGATGATATGTAGAAGGAACTGGTTGCATCTTTTGAATCCATGGTCATCCTAGAAGAATGTTGTGAGATAGGTTCAAATCTAAAACCTGACACAATGTATCCCTTTCCACAGGTCCTATTTTTATTGGTAGCACAATAGTTCCTTTAGAAGAATGTTTTGCTTCATCATAAGCCTTGATGGTTATTTTCTTTTTCAGGTCCACTGCATTTTCTGAATATCCCAAAGCTTTTATCAAACTTAATGCACAAATGTTTAAGCCAAATCCTCCATCTATGAGTACATGTTTGACAAAAGTTTTATTAATGGAGACTTCAACATGTAAGGGAGCATTGTGAGGATGTTGTAAGGATGTGTTAGAATTTTTAGAAAACAATAAGCAATGAGGAGCTATAAGGTGTCCTATCATGTTTTGGAACTGATCTATATCCAAATCTTTTGAAACTGTTGTTTCCAATAAAGCTTTCTCCAAAATTTCCTTATGCATAGGTGAAACTTTGAGAAGTTCCAGAATTGATATTTGAGCGGGTATTCTTTGTAATTTCTCTACTAAATTGTATTGTTGTGAAGTGGATGTTGGATCTTTTGCTATACCTAGAAAGGTAACCTTTGATTTGCTTCTAGTAATAACATTGATTGGTTTTGAAGGTGGATTATCTTTAACAATGTTCACATTTACCACATCATCATATGTATAAGTGTAATTCACTTTGTCTTTCCCCTTGTCATCTTTTAATTGTGATGGTTCACCTTTGTCATAATTTGGAAGTGGAGATTTGAAAGCTAGGTGTGATTCATTTGTCTTATGGCTATCCACTGTGATGGTTCCATTATCAATTAGATCTTGGATAAGGTGTTTCAATCTTTGATAATCATTTGTTAGGTGTCCTTTATTCCAATGGTAATTGCAAAAATGATTGTCATTCCACCAATTTGGCTTGACTGGTGGTTCATAACTTCTTACTTCTGGTAAAACAATTAATTTGTTGGCAAGTAGAGTTTTTATAGCTGATTCCAAAGGTTCTCAATATTTATGAATTTCCTCCGAGGATTGGAGAAAAAGGACTTGGCTTTATTGTTTTCTGGATTATTATTGCTTGGGATTTGACTTGATAGATTAAAAATTGGTTGTTGTTGTTTTGTAGTACTATTATTGTCATTTCCTTCATTGCTGACATTCCTATTCTTTGACTAGAACTTGGGTTTGTCATTGTTATTGTTGTTGTTGTATGAATTATTGTAAAGTTTTATTTCTCCTTTCTTTACCATTGCATTCTCTATTTTCAAACCATTCTTGATCATTTTGGCAAAAGAGGGAAGACATTGCATTCTTAGTCGATAACTCATTTCAATGATAAGATTATCAATGAATATGTCTATTTTTTCTTGATCAGGTATATCTTGGGGATACCTATTAAACATGTGTTTCCATCATTGTAAGAAGATCATAAAAAATTCACCATTATTTTGTTTAACATTGCAAAGAACCGGCATTGTTATTTCATTCCTTATATTATAGGAATATTGTGAAATGAATCTATTCATAAGTTCTTCAAAAGATTTGATTTCAAATGGTAACCTTGAAAACCATTCCATTGATTGTCCATTTAAACTCCTAGGAAAAAGATGCATAAGGTAAGTTTCATCATGAGCAAATTACATGCTCATAGTACAAAACTCCCTAATGTGATCTTGAGGATCAGATTTTTCATCGTATTTGTCATATTTAGGAATCTCGTCCTGTTGCAGAAATGGTATCATATTCAAATTCTTATCGAATGAATATGGGCATATATCTTCTAATGAATACTTCTTGGAGCTTGTTCCATTTTGCATGTCTTGTATCTGTTGCTACAGAGTTTGCATATGTTGAGTAAGGTTTGACAATGGATTATCCACATAGTTTCTCCTTGTTTCTTCGTGAGTTATTTTATCACTATGCCCTTTTCTTGTGTCATCCCTTTCTTTCCTTGTTTCTTCATTACTTTCTTTGTTTACATCTTCGTTATTTGGATCATCTATGTTTTGGGTGTTACTTTCCTCCACATCTTGTTTCAAGCTTTCTACGTTAAAGTCTTGTGGTAGCTTAGCTCTAGATTTTGCCAACATCAAGAGATATTTCTCTTTTTTCTTTGTCAACAATTTTTCCATTAGCCTATCAAATTTGAAATCTTGCTCGAGGTCTCTAATGGTGCTATTGACTACTTCTTCAACAACAATGGTAAATCCAAAAGTTTGGATTACACGATTATCTTCTTCCTCCATTTGTTGTTGTTTTCTAAGTTGCTCGTACTAGACTCTAGTCCAAACTGGCATGTGAAAATTATTTCAAAGTTATTGAAATTTCCAATGGACAAAGTCAATAGGTGATTATTGGTTTAGGAAGATATGCTTTATTGATTTTACCACTATTGTTTGTTCATTGGGATAAAGCATCTCTTTGTTGAAAAGCACGTCTTTGCAAAAATTCACTATCAAATTCTATACCGCAGCCACGTAAATAGTGACAAAAATGGTGTAGGAATGTCCTATGTTTTAATAAAATCTTGTGATTGATATATAAGAATCTTATTCTTTTCTGAGTAGCTTTATAACTAGGTTTTATTTTCTTAAGGTGGTACTTAAAAGTCATGTAAGCATTTGAGAATTTACAAGTTTGTTTGATTCCAATGTTGGTGCCATTTTGATTTTGATATAACCTAGGTTCAAAATAGGAAAGATATATCCAAGATATGAACCTAGTATAGATTGATCAAGCTTCGTGATAGAGGATTTGATTATCCTGATGAGAAACTTGATAATGATGTTGATTTTTTTGCATTTAAGATGTTTGAATCAATAGCTTGTTGAATGTTGATGTTTATAGAACTTTTTGGGAATAACTTGTTGGATTAGTGACATAGTTTGAGCTAGTTTGAAAATACATGATGGTTTAGAGACAAATCTACTTCAAGAATTATTTTGATACTGACATTTTGACACTTAGGTTTTGATCTAGTGTTTCAAGTGTTGGAAAGATTTTGTATTACCCTTTTGATCAAAATTTTCCAGCAATTTGTTGGATTTTTGCTCACTCTTAGATGATAATTTTCTTCAATTTTGGACCATTTGGAACATGTTATAGACATAGAAGACACAATGTTTAATAAACAAAATACACAAGCAAGTACAAATCTTATGGTAGGTTGAGACAATAGTTGTTGAATCTCACGTGGGGTTTCCCTCGAGGCTATGCTATTGAAAGCAAATATTTAGATGCTTGACCCCACTGACTGTGCCCTCAGCACTCACTTCTTTGGGGCAGCCAAGCATCAGTTTCCATGAAAACTCCCCATGGTAAACTTTATATCTCTACTAAGAACTGTATGTGTGTGAGTTGCTTTAGAGGTCCGACCTCCTGTGCCAACAACTAGAAGGAATTCGGCAACTAGTACAAGTGGTTTTTAGTAAAGGCTTCTGGTCATGTGGCCATACATGGTGCACTTTCAGCTCTATAAATACAGAAGGTTCCAAGCCTATAGAGGTTACGCTCCATAGGATTTATGGAGAAACATAGTGTCGGTATGAACTTATCAGCACATGTTGTTTGGGACTTTTGTCACAAACATGATTTATTTATAGTGGATTGGAAGGACTCAGTATTAGCCCATTTCTAATTTAGGTCATTCCCCTCTCATTGGCCCCCTCAAGGTAGCTCGGGAAGGTAGGCCCTCTAAAGGATTTAAATGCTTGAAAGTAAAGAAAGCATAAAAGAGTGGGTTTGGCTTTTTGGTCACCCAATTAAGGGGAGAGAATATACCTACCACTTTTGAGATACAAAATATAAGTGTTCTTTTTTAACCTTTTCAAAGCAATTGTTGGCTAAGTCCTATTTGGAAATGTTTCTCCAACAAGAATGGTGTTTATTTTAGCCTTTGTAAAAGTCTATGTGTAACTATTTTAGAGAAAATACTAAAAATGCAAGTTGAATGTTGTCAATTTGCCCTCTTAGTTAGACTAAATGAACAAAATATTATATGTTACTTACCAAAATAAGACTTTTAATTAACTAGATGAGGAAATGCATAAAATTTTCCTTAAACACCATCCTGCACATGCATGTTAGTAGTTTGAAAAATCTAATTTCTTGGACATTCAGACCTGCAAGGAATTTTTGTTAGTTTGGAAACAAAAGCTCTAATCTAACACATGCACTATCTTTTTCTTCAAAAGCGCTAACCTGCAAATCAAAAGCACTAACTTAGACTACAAAAGCATGATTCCTTTAACAAATGTGCTAATCTAGAGGACAAAAGCACTAACCTAGAAGACAAAAGCACTAACTGACAATGCTAATGTGTAGACGTTTGGACAAAAACGCTAACCTGCATGGAATATGCGCTAACCTATGATGCAAATGTGCTAACCTATGAGAAAAAGCATTGTCAGAGTTCACATATGCATGAATCTACATTACAAATGCATTAATTTTACTTTTTTGATATTTTTAAAGGTATATGCGAGATCCATGAGCCCCACGGTGGGTGCCAAAATGTGTCGACTTGAATTTCATCCTCAGAATACTACCTACAACAAGTTAGTTTCACAAAATACAAATGGAAATGCTACAGGAAATCCAAAATAAACCAATGAAACTACATGAAATACATATGAAATAAAAATACTATTATTACCTTCATGGTTTATGTCTCATTGTGTCCTAACTCCACTCTTCTTGGTTGCAGATGGTGTGCTCTTAGACAATGCACTAATGGCTTCCAAGATGGCATATGAAGAATGGACTAATAACTGGTAGTTAACTGATGCTATGATATGCAATACTACATGATTATAATAAAATGATTATGTTAAATGATAATTTCTATTTGCTTTAAGATTAAAACTTATAGATGCCTAAGTTTCACAAATGATTTGGTTGAAAATGCACTTGAAGTCTCTTGAAGTCTAACTCTCTCTCAACTGAAGCTCTTGATTTTATAGACCTTGAGAGGATTAGATGATGTGGTTCAGATCAACGGTCATGATCAGATCTACAGATTTGGATGGTTGTGAGCAAAGGTGAAGGTTGAGAGAAAGGGGGAAGGAGAAGACAAGTGTCACTCATCTCACCTTGATTGGGTTTCTAACTAAGAGAATATAGAGATGGTTGGACGAAATTTAGGCATGAGAGGACAAGTGGACTCAAGTCTTTCCTAAGATGTAGGGGGTGTTGGAGAGAATATACAAGATGGCTATGAAATATGTGTACATACACAATATTCATTAATTTTGGTGGTTGAAGATAAATAATGAATTAACATTTAAGAAATATTAATTTCCTTAGCCACATGTTGGACAAGTTGGCAAAGGGAAGACAAAGTGGAGATGGAGGGTGAGTTGGAAAAGGGATTTAAATAATTTAAGAAATTATTTAATATTTGAGACTATAGGATAGGAGAATAACTATTAAATATTAGATATTTAATTTTTTGGAGGAGATAATTAAATATTTAGATATTTAATTAACTTGGTTAGAGGAATAATTGAATATTAGATATTTAATTAACTAGAAGAATATGATAGATGAATTAATTAATAAAATATTAATTAATAGAAAGACACAAAAATGAATTAAATAAATTAATCTTTTCAAATTAACTATTTAATAGAAGAATAATCATTAAATAAATATAAAATATTTATTTAATTTCTCATAGTCATTTTTATGTGTATACAGAATGCTATTTTGGTTCACCAACAATGGAGGAGAAGTATGAGTAGGCCACCAGATTTCTAGTGTAAGGATAACTAGCAGGACTCCCACCGGATGAAGAAGTTATCCCAGGCTAGGTGATAGGTTGACAAAGTACATTCCCACTGTGTGCAGGATGACATATGTGATGTGGATGATCTATCCTCCCCTCAATAAAGTCACACTTGTACTAGAAGAATGATTCCTTGAGATAGACAGGTGATTGAATGCAGAGATTGGTTGTACAAGTGGAAGATGAGGAAGCCTTGAGAGCATGAGATAAAAAATGCACACCGAATAAGCAAGTGACAACAAGGTGTGCTACTGGGACATTTAAAGAAGAATGAGGAGTTGAGATGGTGTGTTTGTCTTCTTGAAAAATCAGTTGGTAGGAGAATTGGTTTGATGAAGAAGGATGCTAGTGAGTCTGCAGGAATATACATGGTGATATCGGGATACTAAAAGTTGATGCAGAACAATTGGAGTGTGATGATTTGGTGTCATCAATGTGTCTCACCAACAACAAGGAGAGTATGTTGTCTACCGAAAGACACATCTACCAGAATCTGCATGGGTGATAGTTAGCATGTTATGTCAACCAGTGAATCATCAAAGAAGAAACAAGGAAGATAAGGTACTCACCTGATAAAGAGGATTTCAACAAATTGAAGGTTAAGGAGAGTGTGATCAAAGATACACACTTGATAAGCATTTGAAGTACGTGAGTTGAGTTGCCACTAGTGCAAATCAAATAGAGGATGATGACATCGAGTCATCTAGGTAATTATTGATAAAAAAGGATATCGACATGCAATTGAGTAAGCATTGTGAAGAGGTGGATACTGACAGTGATGCCACATGAAGATGAAGTGGCAAACTTGCATGAAGTGGCAGATGAAACATGCACAAGTCAGTGAAGTAAGGTTGGTGAGGTAGGTTAGGTTGGCCCAACATTAATGGTGACTATGAAGCTCAAGGTAGAGTTGCAGAGGTGTATGGCTTGAGATCCCTAATAGATTGATTGTGCAGATCAAAGTTGGTGTAGGAAACAACTGAGCCATTTATGGTGATTGACTGAGATGTGCTGACAGACTAGAAGCAAACTACCAAAGATAGAATGCATGATGAAGAAGGCGTGTTAATGGTAGAGTTGTACAGTTGGCTATCTGGGAGATCAAATTAGGCTAGATCTAATTAGATTTGGTTTTCCTTAGGGATGATGAGGAAACCCTAACCACCTATATTTGAATTGGGCTTTGGTGAGAAAATCAGGCTATAAATAATGAAGCCAAATTCATTAAAAGGGGCTGCTGGATAGAAGAATATTGTGCTGCCGCAAAGTGTATTACTTCTGCATGTGAGAGAAAATCAGCCAAGTGATCAACAAGTATCTGAGAAGAAAGTGAGAGAGATGGAGAACCTTCTTGATGTGTTCAACCAGTAGAAGAGCAGAATCGGTAGTGTCCATACCGGTAGAACAGAGGTGAAGGAAACTGCAGAGTAGGCAGACATAGAACTGGCAGAGTGTAGTAATGGTGAACAGAAGAGAAGTAAGGAGGAGATTCAGTAAGAGAAAAATAGAAGAGAGGTGAACTGATAGAGTTTATCGACAATAAAAGCAGTAGATGAGAGTAGTAGAAGAATGAGTCGGTGTAGTAGAGAAGGTATCTCACCGATAGATTAAGGTATAAGAAATGGTTGCAAGATTCACTTGTATAAAGATAACTACTTTTGTAATTGATTTTTTCATTGTGATCACTGAGTTGTAGCTCAGTGTAGGGTTTGTAGCTCCTTTGGGTTGTATCCCATAAACAAGTTAGGAGTTGGTGCTCCTTGGGTTGGTGCCCTATATCAAGGGTTGGTGCTCCTTGATTTGGTGCCCTAAATCAAGGGTTGTAGCTCCTTGGGTTGGTGCCCTAAACATTGTAACAGAGTTTTATTGTGAGGCTAGATTGGAGCAGTAGACTCTAGCAGCATTGCTCATCGAGGTTTTTCCCATCTTGGGTTTTCCTCACACATACTAGTGTTATGAGATGTCTTTTGTGTGTGATTGTATTTGTGTTGGTCACCCCAGTAACTGGTAAGTCTTCATTGAGCTTGATCTATGAACTAGTGTACTCACATAGGATAGTTAAAGGGAAAAAGATTGAGAACCATTGTTTCACTCCCCTCTCAGTGGTACATTGTGTCTAACACTTTTGACACAATACCATTGTCATCTATTTGGCCACTTTTATCTCTCATTTTTTCTTTTCTTCAATCAAATTGAAAAAAAATACTTAGATCCCTTGTCTCCCTCATGAACACAATTCATTTTGGATTTGATTATTTGGCCTTTAAATTTATAATTTTGAACATTTCTAAGAAAGTGACTTAAATCTAATAAGACAAACTTTCACTTAAGGATTAAGACAATCATCTTATGCTTGAGCTTCATAAACTTGAAGGTTATAGTGTAGTAAACTCTCCAACTTATTTCTATCCAATGCATTCTTTTTTCCCACTATAAATTTCAAACAAGATCCTCCATAATATCACATTGAAGTCCCACATTTGGATAGGATCAAGGTTCTTGTTGAGTTTTTTTGAAAGAGAGTTAGCAACTTAAATTCCACTAAGGTTGAGATTATCATTCATAAGTGATCTTTTAAGCTTAAAATTGTAAGTTTATGGGGTAGACTACATAAAGGGAGAAAGAGAAAGCCTAATGGAGGTCTTAATGAGATAGTGGTTAGACATAGAGGTGCGTGGACAACAAAAAAGTTCTCAAAGGTCCTGTCATGAAAGGAAATATAATTTATTCACTATAAATTCTATCCAAGCTAGAGTTAAAAAATTTAGTAGGAGACTAATTATTACACCAAATTAACCAAATGGATTTAAAAGATATGTTTCTAATGAGGAGCTATGATAGAAGTTTAGCCTTCTTCTAAGGTTAGTGGGCTTTGTTCTCAATGTGCAATCAATCCCTAGGCACAAATGGGATTCTTCCAAACCTTTCTCCTATCTCCTCCTCTCTATTAAACACTATTTTCACCCTATTGTATTGGACATCACTCCTCCTAACCTTCCATGCTAAGGCATTCAAGTCTGAAATGAGGTCCTCTTGTGTGTCACCAAAAATGAACAAGTTTGGTTGTCCAACTGGCTGAATCTCCTCTCTTCCAGGAATGGGCAACTGTTGGAGAAACATGGTTTACCTAACCTTGTTTGCACCTTTAAGTATTTAAATCATATTAATGTGTTGACTAAGCATCTAAATAGGTCTGAAAAGTATGATGATTGTCCTTTACCCTTCAATAGTGAAGATATCCAAATTGGATGCAAAGAACGTAAGGTTACTCAAAGCAACTTTCTAGGTGCAAAAGGTCAATTTGATCAAATGGCTCAATACAATGCTTTGGATATTGTAGTAGGGTGTCTCAGGTGTCTACTCATCAATTTTGATGATTTGAAACAACCAATTGCTTCCCCTTCCTTACCGATTTCATGAATTGGTCAAATTTGCTCCAAAAAGGCTACTAGAATTAGCCCTACTTTTTAATGAAATTTGTTCACCCTGTTCAACCTGCTAAACTTCATGACAAACCCTTGGAGATGTGGTCATTTTATGTTGAAAGCTCAAGGATTTTTGCTATGGCAAGTACTGTACGGACTATTTTAGTGCTGTCCCACAAAATAGGCACTTTTCAAGGGTTTTTGAAAGTTTTAGTGAGGGTTTGCAATTTACAAGTTTTCTTCATGATACTAGGCCAACTTAAATGCTTCAATCCTTTCTTTAACATATTCCAAATACCTCCAAAGATTCAAAACTTATCTTCTAATATTGTCATTATATCAAACAAGTGTCATACTGCTGCCCTTACACAGAAATAATAGTCTAGATGACTGGGACAACAACATTTTTAAGATTTTGCATACACTTTGATCATTGATAAACCAAATACAATGAAAGTATGTCAATTAGGGATGTAAAAATGGTTTGATATCAGTTGGAACACCATGCACAGTAAATAAGAATGGATTTTAGAACTGCTGTTCATGCACAGTCAACACTGCATTTTTGACAGCAATAAGGTGCATTTTTGACAGCAACTTCCTTTCTTTGTTTTGTTTTCTTCTTTACTCTATCCTTGATCTACAAGAAGGTGTTAATAACAAGTTAAAGTAATACATGTATCTTCTTTAAGGATCTTATGAGTTTGAACACTCAAAAGATGACACAAAACATAACAGCCATATAAGACTGTGACAAGGAAATACAACTTTCTAGGATCCTTATTTAGGTCCTTTACAATCAAATGGTGTACCCTATCTTCTTAACCTTGAAAACACTTAAAAATAAATTCCCATGATGCATAAAGAGAAATCCATCATGCCATGCTATCCATTTGGGAGGTTGGCAATGAGGTTTTATGCATGAAACAGTGACACACTATTTTTACAATCTGATTACACCTTTGCTTCTTGTAACCAACCAAGTCATGAGAGAGACAACGATGGTGGAATAAAATGAAGACTCTTTCCAATTTAATTCTTCATCAAACTATCAAAGTACAGTGCTATGAACAACAAAGTACCATTCAAACAACTTTAAGGATACCCAAGCCAAGTTGCTCACTCCACATACTTGCCTTGGGTTTACAAACACTTGTACATTGCTAGAAAAGGAAAATGGATGTATGGTATAGTATGTATAGATCCAAAAAATTCCTTCAAAGCCATGGATGAAGAGACTTTGAAGAAATTAGTTGGACCATGAATAATCTTCCATTGGAACCACAAAACAATGCCTTTTTCAAGAGCACTTCAAACACAACTTGTTCCAAACCCCAAGAAAAGATTAGAGATCACTACTAAAACATCAAGAGAGATCATAGCAATGAAAACAGGAGTAGCAGGGACTCATGGAGCCATGGTACGGACTGTACTCTCAAAAGTGCAGAAAATTAGTTAAAAACTCACAAAAATGAGAGCAAAGTAAGTATTTCTCTTAATTTTCCAAAATGAAAAACCCATACAATGATTGGAACATGGTTTATATACATGTGCCAACTTGTTGAAGCTATTGTATGGATAGGTACAAGCTGGAACTAACCAAAACCACCAAAAACCACTTTTTTGATAACTTTTGTTGCTCAAAAATTGCATTTTGACTTCCGGTGACTTGGCACTCAAACCAATGACTCAAAATCATCTAGAAACACTAAATAAACATGCTCCAATTCCTTCCAAGGCTTTCCAACATCAAAAATTCAAAAATGCTCATTTGGACCCAAAATTGACAATTTTTAGCCTGCCGAGCAAAAAAACAAAAATCTTGGAAACTCTTAAACACAAATGAGTTCCAAGCCTTATTAAACCACAAAAAAAACCTATTAAACCTACTAGAAGCATAAAATAAACACACATGCTTAATTTGCAATAAAATGTTATACCTGCTAGGATTTGAGCATTCAGGTGCTCAGGTGCTCCTGCACCATACTCCCCTAAGGACAAAGAAGTCATGTGACTCCTTTGGGAAGTAAAGAAAGAGGAATTACAGATTTGAGAAAGTCACGTTTAGGTATCCATGTGGCTTCAGATGCTGGTTTATCCTTCCACTTGATGAGATGCTCCAAGTAGGTATGGTGTCTTGTCTTTTTGATGATTCTTGAATCTAGTACCTGTTGAGGAATGGGAGTAGAAGAAGAGCGGAGAGAAAGATCAGAAAGGGAATGAGAAAGATCTGAAACTCTTTGTGAATCTATTGGTATCTCGCCTTTGAATGGCACCAAATCTGCAACATTGAAAATAGGAGACATAGAAACTTCATTAGGCAAATCAACTTTGTAAGTATTATGGCCATATTTAGCCAAGATTTTGCATGGTCCTACTCTTCTCATTTGCAACTTAGTAGGCACTCCTTTCTGTAACTGTGACTTGTTGAAATGGACCATCACATAATCACCCACTGAAAATTGAACATCTCTTTTTGAAGCATCAACTCTCTCCTTAACTTTTTGAGTAGTTTCTTGTAAAGACTTCTGTACCTGCTCATGAATTTCTTTCATAGACTGTGCCATATCTTCTACTGTACCACTCACTTGCTGCAAATTAGTTACATCATTTAACTCAAAAAAACCTCTAGGATGCATTCCATAAACAACCTGAAATGGGCTCTTACTAGTGGATATATTTACACTGTCATTGTATGCAAACTCTGGTTGATGGATGAGTTGATCCCAACTTTGCCCATATTCTTTGGTAAGACATCTGAGTAGATTACCCAATGTTCTGTTCACCACTTCTATTTGGCCATCTGTCTGTGGATGGTAAGCTGAGCCAAAAGACAAGTTAGTACCCAATTTCTTCCATAAAGTTTTCCAAAAATGACCCAAAAACTTAGCATCTCTATCAGATACAATACTGGATGGCAAACCATGAATTCTTACAACTTCCTTAAAGAAAAGAAAAGAAATGTGACTAGCATCATTAGTAGTTTTGCAAGGTATGAAATGTGCCATTTTGCTGAATCTGTCAACAACCACAAAAATAGTATCACACCCTGCTTTAGTCCTGGGCAAACCTACCACAAAATCCATACTGATACAATCCCAAGGCCTAGAAGGTATGGGAAGAGGCTGATACAAACCAGCATTAGTGCTAGTACCCTTGGCTTTCTAACATACCATGCATTGCTCAACATATTTCTTGACATCTGCCTGCATCTTAGGCCAAAAATAGTGCCTCTGAACCAATTCCAAAGTCTTATTAAGACCAAAGTGACCACTCAAGCAACCATTGTGCTTTTCCTATATCAGATTCTCCCTCATTGAACCTTTTGGCACACACAGCTGTCCACCCCTAAATAACAATCCATTCTGCAAAGTATAGTCAGCATATTCACTATGAAAAGTATTCTGAAAATCTTGACGAACTTTGTAAATATCAGCAAAATCAGAATCATGTGGATATAAATCCTTAAAACATTCTATACCAATACTTCTAATCTGAATTTCTTGAACAGTAAGTAACCTTCTACTCAATGCATCAGCTACTTTATTGTACTATCATTTCTTATGCTTCAAAGTAAAGGTATATGCTTGCAAAGACTCTACCCATTTAACATGTCTGTGACTAAGCTTATCCTGTGAATTGAGAAAACTAAGTGCCTGGTTGTCAGTGTAAACCACAAATTCTTTAGGAAGAAGGTAATGCCTCCATTTCCTAAGTGCCTGAACCAAAGCATACATTTCAAGATCATATGAAGAATATTTCTTCTTAGCATCATTAAGCTTTTCACTGAAAAATGCAACATGTCTATTATCCTGACTCAAAACAACACCAATAGCAATATTACTTGCATCACACTCTAAGGTAAACAATTTGTCAAAACTAGGTAGAATCAACACTGGTTGGGTAGCAACTCTGACTTTCAACAATTCAAATCCCCTGTTGGCTGCTTCTGTCCATTGAAATTTCACTTTCACACCACCCTTAATGGTTTCTAACATAGGTGCACATATTTCACTGAAACCTCTAATAAATTTCCTATAAAATTGAGCAAGTCCATGAAAACTCCTAACATCACTAGCATTCTTAGGGGTTGGCCAATTAACTATGGCTTCTACCTTATCTGGATCCATCTTCAAATCACCCCCTGAAACAACAAAACCCAAATAGACCAGCTCTTGCTTGAGGAAATCACATTTTTCTAGGTTGATAGTAAGTTGTTCATCATTCAATCTTTGTAAGACAATCTGCAAATGTTGGAGGTGTTCTTCCTTGGTTTGACTAAAAATTAAGATGTCATCAAGGTACACAACTACAAACCTACCTATGAAGTCATGTAACACCTCATTCATCAATCTCATAAATGTACTGGGTGCATTTGTTAACCCAAATGGCATGACTAGCCATTCATACAACCCCTCATTTGTCTTGAAAGCTGTTTTCCATTCATCTCCCTCTTTGATGCGGATTTGATGATAACCACTTTTTAGGTCTATCTTACTGAAATATTTTGCTCCCCCTAAACAATCCATAAGATCTTCTATCCTAGGAATGGGGAATCTATACCTAATTGTGATCCTGTTTATTGCTCTTGAATCTATACAAAGTCTCCAAGCCCCACCTTTCTTAGGTGCTAACACTGTGGGTACTGCACATGGACTAATACTTTTTCGAGTCAATCCTTGGTCTAATAGCTCTTGGATTTGTCTTGCCACTTCCTGATTTTGTTTAGGTGTCATTTTGTAAGCAGCTTTGTTTGGTAAGGATGCACCTGGGATGAAATCTATTTGGTGGCTAATGGCTCTCTGAGGAGGTAGAGAGGTTGGTTGACCATCATTAACAATTGACTTAAACTGATCTAGAAGTTGCTGCACCTCATATGGGATTTCTACCTTCTTTTCTTTCTTTTCATCAACTGGTTTAGTTACTAATGCAAAACCTATGCCATCACCTTCTTTTAGGGTATGAATGAACTCCTTTTCACCAACTAACAAAATGTTGGGAACTTTTGGTTTGCTGCCCTCACTCTCTTCATTAAGGGACTGAATTTAATAGTTGATACCATTCTTGAAAAATGAGTATGAGTTCTTTTCTCCATCATATTGTGCTTTCCTGTCAAATTGCCAAGGTCTTCCTAAAAGCAAATGACAAGCATCCATAGGTAGTATATCACACAAAATCTTTTCTTGGTACTCACCTATGTTAAACTCTACCCATGTTTGTTCACTCACTAATACATGTTGCCCTTTTTCCAACCATGTGACCTTGTAGGGCTCATTGTGCTGTATTCTAGGTAGATGAAGTTTTGTAGCAGCTTCTTCTGATATGATGTTATTAGTTGATCCTGAGTCAATGATAACTTTGCACACCTTTCCTTGGATCTTACATTTGATCCTGAAAAGAGCTTTCCTTTTTGACATATCTTTCTGAGATGGCTCTTTCATGAGGATCCTCCTGATCATGAGGTTTTCCCCTTCTTCTGATGGTAGACACCTTTGAGTTGGTGTGGTTTCCTCTTGCACAAAATGGACTCTCTTATCACCTCCTTGAGATGAGCTTGGCTTTTTTGGGCATCTATATGCTGGATGGCCTAGTTTCTTACAGTTGTAACACTTCATGGTGGAGAAGTATGAACCTCTTCCAGGTCCATTAGATCTACCCCTTCCTAGGTTGCCTGATCCCCTACCCCTATAGTTGGGTCTGCTCTGAGAATCCCCGCTTCGCTCAATAAGCTTAGACTCTCCCTGGGACCTATGATCTATGTATCTTCCCCCAAAACTGCCTCTATGACTGCCTTTGTTTCCTCTACCTCTGCCTCTACCATTATGTTCTTGTTTCTTCTTGTTTCTCTCTTCTACCTTCAATGCTAATTGATAACACTTCTGTAATGTGTTGGGACACCATAGGCTTAACTCTTCCTGAATATTCCATCTTAACCCATTGAGATACCTAGCTACTCTGACATTTTCATCTTCTTGTACCTTAGATCTAAGGCTTAGTTTTTGGAATTCTTCAGTGTAACTACTGACATCTAGGTCTTTCTGTCTCAAGTTTTGTCTCTTTCTATGCAACTAGATTTCATAATCTTCAGGCATGTAGGTGTCTTTGATCTTAGTCACCATTGTCTTCTAGGTGGTTATGGGTTTCTTTCCCTCTTTCACCCTTTCCTCTTGAATGAATTTCCACCAGGTCAAGGCTGCCCCTCTCATTCTGGATTTGGCTACCTTCACTTTCTGTTCTTCAGTAATGCCATCACATTCAAAGTGATTCTCTAGACCCTTTATCCACTCCATTAGTGCTTCTGGTTCCATCTTACCACTAAAAAGGGACACTCCATCTAGGGCCTTTCCAGTCAAAGCTTTCAAAGCTTGTAATAAGGTTTCTTGTTCTTTATCCAAGATTGGATCTGGTTCTGGGATTTCTTCCTCTAAGGTTTCCTTCTTATCTTCAGCATTTTCTACTCTCTCACTGACTTCTTTGGTCTTGACTTCTACTTGGTTCAACTTTCTTTCAAGTTGTTGTAATCTTTCCCTAAGGAGTCTATTTTCTTCACCTTGATCCTCCATCCTCTTTGCTAACTCTACATTGGTCACCATGTTGTCGGTGTTGTCTCCCACTGACTCACTACCAGACATATGCTAATCTCTCAACCCAAATCTGAATTGGCTCTGATACCACTATGATGAGGAGGTATGATAGAAGGTTAGCCTTCTTCTGAGGTTGGTGGGCTTTGTTTTCAATGTGCAATCAATCCCTAGGCACAAATGGGATTCTTCCAAACCTTTCTCCTATCTCCTCCTCTCTATTCAACACTATTTGCACCCTATTGTATTGGACATCACTCCTCCTAACCTTCTGTAAAACGGAAAATCGCGATCGAACCCAAGTTGCTCTCCCCTCTTCCAACTCTAAGGAGAGAGAAGGGAGGTCGCTAGGGTTGATGGTTTTCACTTGGGAGACTTTACATTCAAAAGAGGGGTTGAAACCCATAAGATCCAATCCCACGCAATGCAAGATTGGATGCTAAATGAGTTTCAAGGGTTATGACAGCAAGGCTACCCTCTTTTGTAAAGAATGTGCATAGAAGAATTAAGCTAGGAATGCATAGAAAGTGAGAAAGATTCGCTTATAAACTGAGATAGGAATACAGTATGAAGCTGCAGACCTGGAATTAGCAGTAAAATGTCGATATGGTGCTGTCCTGCAAATTTGAGCGAAAGTTGCTGGGACGATGGCGCTCAAGCGCCACGGTCCTCCGAAAAATCCGCGAAACGAAGGGGGATCTGTTCGTCTCTGCACAAGGATTCCAGATCTTCAATTTCAGCCACGTACCTGCAACCTACACACAGAAAAGTGAAGACGATTGGGGGGTTAGGGATTAGGGGTTTGCCTTTAGGTCAAACCCCGGTTTTGGAATTAACCAAGAAATGAGCAATGCTGTAAATGTAAATGTCTGTAATGTAAAACAAGGACTAATACCTTGTTGTAAGGATGTTTGTATCGTTATGTGCGAAGGTATAGATGTTGTATGTTGTATGTTGTAGTAGTATGTTGTAAGTGATCTCCTCTTCAATGGTTGAATCCTTGTCTTGAATGCAACACTTAGCCTTGAATGGAGACTTGAAATGATCAATTGCTTGAAGGAATGCTTGAATGCTTGAATGCTTGAGTATAGTTTCCACGCTTGTACACATATGACCTTCTTACCTAAATGGGAGAGGAAAATGTAGTTTATATACTTGCCAATTAGGGTTAAAAGACTGATTTTTCCAACCTTAGGCCGACCAGGAAATATTATTTCCAATTTGCAAACAAAAAGACCCGAAGTCCCATAGGAGACCGGACCCAAAATAGGGCCAGGGACCAGGGCGCTGGGCGCCATGGTCTTGGGGGACCAGGGCACTAGGCGCCTTGGTCCTGAAGGACCAAGGCGCTGGGCGCTCTGGTCCCACCTCCCGGGACAGCAGGGTGCAAAGGAGGTTCAGGCCAGGGTGCTTGAAAATGCAGTTTTTGGTGTCGTGGACAAGTTTCAGGGTCTCCATTCAGGTTCCGTGTTGCGTCACCATCGTGAAGACCGAAATGCAGTCAAAATTGCAAGTGTCACAATTTTAGGACGCTACATTTAGCCCCCACTTTAGCGGGAGTATGTATGCTCATACTTCCGGTAAAGTACAAGGAAACAATATTGAAAGACTTTCACCACATCAAGGAGGCAAGACACACCAAGCCCCCAGTGGACTAAGGATCTTACGACTTCGATTGAAAAAGTAAAAGGGAAGATCATGAGGGAGAACCATGACTGCCAGTAGTAAGGTTCCCTCACTATGAGTCATGCAAGAGAAATACCGAAAATTTTCAAGGCAAAGCTGAGTTCTCCAAGAAATTTTCATGTATCCTGAAGGGATAGACAGGGTGTATGCCCCCCTACGTTAAAGCGATCGCACACGCCTCAACGGGGGTGATTGTTTTAACGTAGTGATACACATAAGATGTGAGAAAGGAAAGGAGCACGTTATCGCAAGGATTTAGCCCCCAAGTGTGAGATAAACCCAAGGATAATAGACACAAAACACAAAGCATGAGGTGACTTCACTTTCCTCGGGGTCAGTATGCTGTATGATAATTCATGTATATATATCATATGTATGTATGCATAATTGTTCTTCATTCCCCAATCAAGGAAGGTCACCTAGAAGAAGGGAACACATGTGTCTTTTGAGTCAACATGAGAGAGACCAAAAGAGATCTCAATGCTTTGCATCGTCCTCAAGTAGACAACACCAAGGACAACAAATAGAAGAATGAGAATAACGTATAGAAGAAGTAACACAAGAGAGGAGGAGAGAATCTGCTATGCTAATGTAACTAGTCTAGCACGTCATCTACCCCCCGATCTTGCTGATCAATGTTTCGGGAAGGCAGGGAACACAGTAGAGGAGGAACATTCAACATAGCAGATGGAGCTATCACAAGATCCAAACAAGGGCTATGTTCATGTTCCAAGCCACGTTGTTCTTGTCTAGGAGCTAGGATAAGTGCTTTAGAAAATTCATTAGATAAATGGCTATCAATATCAACAAGTTCATATTCACTATCAGAAGCAAGAGGAGTAACATTTTCATCATGAATAACATTTTCATCTATAGCATCATCAAGATTTATAAAAATAGGGTCTTTAATTCGCACAGGATCAAGACCATCATGCATCTTATGTCTTGGAGATTTTGGAGAAAATGGAATAATGCTTGTTGAAGGTGTTTTTGGAGATTGCGAAGTTTGAGAAGCAGTTGCTTGAGCTCTAAGATGATGCTTTCGTCGGCGTTCACGTGCAGAACAATTTCGTCTAGTCTTAGTAGGAAGTGAAGAAGATTGAGGAGGAGGAATGTTCTCATCCTTATCACTTGGGTATTTAGGTTGTGGTCTCTTAGGCTGGATAATAGGAGAAGAAGAAGGTCTCTTCTCTCTATAAAAAGAAGGAGGAGGAACTGCTCCATATAAGGGAGGAATATTTGGTTTAGGAAGGAGACCAAGTCCATCATGACGAGGAGGGATAGGTCTACTTTTAGGAAGTTTATTAGATATAGACATAGTCACATCCATAGGGATGGGTTGGGAATCTTCTTGAGGAAAGACATTAGTTTTATCTTTCAAAGGAAGAACTTCCTTCTCAAGAATGATAGGAATGTCAAGTTTGGGTGTTCTAGGTTCACTTAGAGATAGGATCATGTCTGTTTTCCACTTTTGATAAGATTTGAAAAGATGATCACTTCACAGAGGAAGAGATTGGAATTGTTTAGGCCAAAAGTAATCAATAGGAACGCTAGAAGTTCTTTCAGCTGGTTTAAAGAGACTATGATTGACAGTAACAACTTCACCATTATGGGGAAATTTCAAACACTTATGAATAGGAGAAGCAATAGCTTTCATGGAAGATAGCCAAGGATAGCCAAGCTTCACACGAAATTGTTCGGATGAAGGAATAATAGCAAAGTTCACATCAAGGGATTTGTTATGGATCTCAATAGGAAATGTAATAGAACCAATTGCAGGAGAAGAAAATGCATCAAATAGTTTCACAATCACATCTGTTTTGTTATATATCACTTGATTCAATTGCAAAGTAAAAAGAAATTCTTTAGTAATAACATTAACCATGCACGAAGGATCAATAAGCACTCCATGGCAAGGTGTATTCTTGACTTTTGCAACTATGTATAAAGGACCATCAGGTGCCCTAATGGTTTCACTAGAATCAAATGTGATGGAAGGTTCTTTAGGGTTTTCTTACTGCTCTACAAAGTTAATCACATTTGGAGTCATAGACACAAGACCATCAGATGAAAGAGAGGAATCATTAGTCTCAATCGCATTAGAGGTATGAGAAGGTAATGGATCAGTGAAAATCTGAAGATTTTGATTAGGAGGAGCTACAGATGTATTGCCTTTATCATTCACTCCAGAAACAGAAATAGTATTATTATCAATCAAATCTTGAATTTTACCCTTTAAAGAAAAACATTTTTCAGTATCATGCCCAGGCTGACGATGAAATTGACAAAAAGATTTGTTATCAAAATAAGGTGAAGTAATCTTTGTAGGATCAATTTGTCTTATAGGAGGAAGAGTAAGCACATTTTGTTCCAATAACTTATTCATAATACTATGCAATGATTCATTCAAAGGAGTATACTTTCTTTCTTTCTTGAAAAATTTAGAAATAGGAGGCACACCTGATGCTGCATTCACATTGTTGTTGATGATGTTTTCATTGAATTTGATGAAATCTCTATTCGGTTTAAACTTCCCAAATGGTTGTTGACTGCTATCACCCTTATCACTCGGAGCCATAGGATGTGATTGTTCCATTTGACTCACAGTCAGTTGATAATTGTGAAGAGTTGCACACAACTGTTGGAAAGAAGTAAACTCAGAAAACAGAAGTTTGTCTCGAATATCTTTTTGTAAATTAGAAATAAAGATTCTTTGAATATCATTGTCAGGCACTGGAAAAGAAATTTGAGCATACAAATGCTTATATCTACCAATGAAATCAGTCACTTTTTCTTTAACACCTTGTTTACAATGCATTAAATCAATCAAAGTAACTTTAGGACTTATATTGTTTTGAAATTGTTGAATGAAAGCATTTGCAAGTTGTTCGAAAGAAGTAATAGAATAGGAAGGCAATGAGCAATACCATTGTAGGGCTTTGTCTCTTAATGTTCTAGTGAACAGTTTTGCAATCAACCTTTGGTCATAAGCAAAATCAGTACATATTGTTTGAAAAGTCTTAACATGTGTTAGAGGATCACCTTTACCATTATAAAGCTCCAAATGCGGGATTTCAACATGTTTAGGAGGGATAGCTCGAACAATGTCAAGAGAAAGTGGGCTCGCAACATCAAATGTGGGCACACTAAACTTAGATTGATTCATAGAAGTAATTTGTTGCTGTAAAGAAGAGACAGTTTGTGCAAGATTGTTAATGGTTGCTTTAGTCGAAGAGTTCATATTAGATGTGTTAGATTGAGATGGAGGTGTTATGTTATTGAAAGAAGGTAAAGAGTAAGGTGGTGTGACCCTATGATAATTAGTCATAGGAGATGATTGGACAGGAGGAACACTACAAGGAGGAATGGAATGATTGAATGAATTGCCCCCTTGCGTCATGTTCATTTGTGGAGATATAATAGGGACACTCATTGAAGGAGTGAATGAAGAAATCGGATTGAATGAAGGAAGAGGGTTAATTGAAAAGGAAGGATTGCCCCCCTGATTGGTGATCACAGGAGGAATGTCTTGTGTAGAAGTAGCCATTATGTTTGATGTAAAGGTAGGTATGCTAGCAATAGAAGTCATCAAAGGAATAGAATGATTGACTTGAGTAGGAGGTTGTGTATAACCCAGATTTTCAGCACAACTCTTCATAGGCATCACATTCGAATCCACAATGTGTGCAATACCACGCAAAATATCAATTCCATTCTTATCACTTTGAAGCATATGTTTTAGACCCTCAATTAAAGGAAGAGCTTGACTATCGGGGTATTCTTGAGACATCCATTGTCGAAAATCGTCAAATTGGTTATCCAATTTCGAAAGTTGTTCTTCAGAAACCTCATGGAGAGCTTCTTCATCATTAGGAGGATTAGAGGAATTACCCATGTCCTCGTTAAAAAGGCTATTCAAATTAGGTTCCATCTCTTCGGTAATTAAACCTCGGAAAGACTTAATTCTACGGCTTTGTCTAACGGGAATAGTGTAAGTAGGGCTTATTGTTGTAAAACTCATGCACTAGAGAGGGAGAGAAAATTTTGATTTTAGAGGTAACAATTTTCAGTAAAATCAGCCAATCTTCTGGATTTAAGCTATTAAATACAATCAGGACAATCTCCCGAAATTTCAAAAAAAATGTCAGGGACCGTGGCGCTTCGGAGTGCACACGGTCCCGACAACTTTTTTCGAAATTTGCAGGGATGAAAGTTATGACGATTTTAGAGCTAATCTGAAAAAATTGAGTGGTTTTACGATCTGTAGATAGGCCAAATTAAAGTTGCAATCTCGAAATTGAACCCTACCAAGATTGTCGAAAAATGCAAAAATTTGAATTTTGAAAAAGAGAGGGAAACTGAAATTTTGAATTTTATGATTTTAGAGGGAATGTCAAGAGCAATGCAAATTTTGAAATTTAAAAATTGACTCAATTTCATGCAAAATTCAATTTTGAAAGCGGAAATTAAAGTTGTTGTAATTAAGCACTTAATTTCAAAAGTCACAAATTGTAAGAATTTGAATAAAGCACTGAAATTTCAAATGAATGCAAACACACTTTTCAGATTTAGGACAGTAAGAACACAATTTTGACACAAAATTTCAATTTCGATGATTTTTGAATGTTTAGAAGCCTTAATCCAAGCAATCACAAGACCAACTTTGACTGTAATTTTGAAAGTGTTAGATTTGATAAAATCAGCCAAAATTCTGGATTTTAGCAGGAAAATACAGTAAGATCTAGCTCCCGAAATTTCAGAAAAAATGTCAGGGACGATGGCGCTCGGAGTGCACACGGTCCTCGCAACTTTTTTCCAAATTTTCAGGGATGAAAGATATTGTGATTTTATTGCAGAATCCAAAGTTACAGCTGATTTGGAGATGTTTTGATCAGTGAAATTGTCGGACAAAGGTTGAATCAAGAGGGTTTTAAAAATTAGGGTTTTGACACTTAACCACTTAATTTTCAAAATTAAAGCATAGATATGAATTGATAATTTGTAATAGAAGGGCAAATCTGAAACAAGCATTAACATTTAGACATTTCACAAGTTCAATTACTAAAAAGAAAATTTAGGGTTTTTATGCAATCAACCTCTAAAATTTGCAAAAGATCAAACATGGAAATGTAATCAAGGAATCCAATTTTCAGATCTAACCATGAATAATCAGAAAGGATGTTCACGTAGGGTTCACCAAAATGTAAAGCGGAAAATCGCGATCGAACCCTAGTTGCTCTCCCCTCTTCCAACTCCAAGGAGAGAGAAGGGAGGTCGCTAGGGTTGATGGTTTTCACTTGGGAGACTTTACATTCAAAAGAGGGGTTGAAACCCACAAGATCCAATCCCACGCAATGCAAGATTGGATGCTAAATGAGTTTCAAGGGTTATGATAGCAAGGCTACCCTCTTTTGTAAAGAATGTGCATAGAAGAATTAAGCTAGGAATTCATAGAAAGTGAGAAAGATTCGCTTATAAACTGAGATAGGAATACAATATGAAGCTGCGGACCTGGAATTAGTAGTAAAATGTTGATAGGGCACTGTCCTGCAAATTTGAGTGAAAGTTGCCAGGACGATGGTGCCCGAGCGCCATGGTCCTCCGAAAAATCCGTGAAACGAAGGGGGATCTGTTCGTCTCTGCACAAGGATTCCAGATCTTCAATTTCAGCCGCGTACCTGCAACCTACACACAGAAAAGCGAAGACGATTGGGGGGTTAGGGATTAGGGGTTTGCCTTTAGGTCAAACCCCAGTTTTGGAATTAACCAGGAAATGAGCAATGTTGTAAATGTAAATGTCTGTAATGTAAAACAAGTACTAATACCTTGTTGTAAGGATGTTTGTATCCTTATGTGCGAAGGTATAGATGTTGTATGTTGTATGTTGTAGTAGTATGTTGTAAGTGATCTCCTCTTCAATGGTTGAATCCTTGTCTTGAATGCAACACTTAGCCTTGAATGGAGACTTGAAATGATCAATTGCTTGAAGGAATGCTTGAATGCTTGAATGCTTGAGTATAGTTTCCACGCTTGTACACATATGAACTTCTTACCTAAATGGGAGAGGAAAATGTAGCTTATATACTTGCCAATTAGGGTTAAAAGACTGATTTTTCCGACCTTAGGCCGACCAGGAAATATTATTTCCAATTTGCAAACAAAAAGACCCGAAGTCCCATAGGAGACCGGGCCCAAAATAGGGTCAGGGACCAGGGCGCTGGGCGCCATGGTCCTGGGGGACCAGGGCGTTGGGCACCCTGGTCCTGAAGGACCAGGGCACTGGGCACTCTGGTCCCACCTCCCGAGACAACAGGGTGCAAAGAAGGTCCAGGCCAGGGTGCTTGAAAATGCAGTTTTTGGTGTCGTGGACAACTTTCGGGGTCTCCATTCAGGTTCCGTGTTGCGTCGCCATCGTGAAGACCGAAATTCAGTTGAAATTGCAAGTGTCACAATTTTAGGAAGCTACACCTTCCATGCTAAGGCATTCAAGTCTGAAATGAGGTCCTCTTGTGTGTCACCAAAAATGAACAAATTTGGTTGTCCAACTGGCTGAATCCCCTCTCTTCCAGGAATGGGCAATTGTTGGAGAACCATGGTTTACCTAACCTTGTTTGCACCTTTAAGGATTTCAATCATATTAATGTGTTGACTGAGCATCTAAATAGGTCTGCAAAGTATGATGACTGTCCTTTACCCTTCAATAGTGAAGATATCCAAATTGGATGCAAAGAACGTAAGGTTACTCAAAGCAACTTTCTAGGTGCAAAAGGTCAATTTGATCAAATGGCTCAATACAATGCTTTGGATATTGTAGTAGGGTGTCTCAGGTGTCTACTCATCAATTTTGATGATTTGAAACAACCAATTGCTTCCCCTTCCTTACCGATTTCATGAATTGGTCAAATTTGCTCCAAAAAGGCTACTAGAATTAGCCCTACTTTTTAATGAAATTTGTTCACCTTGTTCAACCTGCTAAACTTCATGACAAACCCTTGGAGATGTGGTCATTTTATGTTGAAAGCTCAAGGATTTTTGCTATGGCAAGTATTGTACGGACTGTTTTAATGCTGTCCCACAAAATAGGCACTTTTCAAGGGTTTTTGAAAGTTTTAGTGAGGGTTTGCAATTTACAAGTTTTCTTCATGATACTAGGCCAACTTAAATGCTTCAATCCTTGCTTTAACATATTCCAAAAACCTCCAAAGATTCAAAACTTATCTTCTAATATTGTCATTATATCAAACAAGTGTCATACTACTGCCCTTACACAGAAATAATAGTCTAGATGACTGGGACAGCAACGTTTTTAAGATTTTGCATACACTTTGATCATTGATAAACCAAATACAATGAAAGTATGTCAATTAGGGATGCAAAAATGGTTTGATATCAGTTGGAACACCATGCACAGTAAATAAGAATGGATTTTAGAATTGCTGTTCATGCACAGTCAACACTGCATTTTTGACAGCAATAAGGTGCATTTTTTACTGTAACTTCCTTTCTTTGTTTTGTTTGCTTCTTTACTCTGTCCTTGATCTGCAAGAAGGTGTTAATAACAAGGTAAAGTAATACATGTATCTTCTTCAAGGATCTTATGAGTTTGAACACTCAAAAGATGACACAAAACATGACAGCCATATAAGACTGTGACAAGGAAATACACCTTTCTAGGATCCTTATTTAGGTCCTTTACAATCAAATGGTGTACCCTATCTTCTTAACCTTGAAAAAAATTACAAATACATTCCCATGATGCATAAAGAGAAATCCATCATGCCATGCTATCCATTTGGGAGGTTGGCAATGAGGTTTTATGCATGAAATAGTGACACACTATTTTTACAATCTAATTACACCTTTGCTTCTTGTAACCAACCAAGTCATGAGAGAGACAAGGATGGTGGAATACAATGAAGACTCTTGCCAACTTAATTCTTCATCAAACTATCAAAGTACAGTGCTATGAACAGCAAAGTACCATTCAAACAACTTTAAGGATACCCAAGCCAAGTTGCTCACTCCACATACTTGCCATGGGTTTACAAACACTTGTACATTGCTAGAAAAGGAAAATGGATGTATGGTACAGTATGTATAGATCCAAAAAATTCCCTCAAAGCCATGGATGAAGAGACCTTGAAGAAATTAGTTGGACCATGAATAATCTTCCATTGGAACCACAAAACAATGCCTTTTTCAAGAGCACTTGAAACAAAACTTGTTCCAAACCCCAACAAAAGAGCAGAGATCACTACGAAAACATCAAGAGAGATCACAGCAATTAAAAACAAGAGTAGTACAAACTCATGGAGCCATGGTACGGACTGTACTCTCAAAAGTGCAGAAAATTAGTTAAAAACTCACAAAAATGAGAGCAAAGTAAGTATTTTTCTTAATTTTCCAAAATGAGCAACCCATACAATGATTGGAACATGGTTTATATACATGTGCCAACTTGTTGAAGCCATTGTATGGATAGGTACAGGCTGGAACTAACCAAAACCACCAAAAACCACTTTTTTGACAACTTTTGACAACTTTTTGACAACTTTTGTTGCTCAAAAATTGCATTTTGACTTCCGTTGACTTGGCACTCAAACCAATGACTCAAAATAATCTAGAAACACTAAATAAACATGCTTCAATTCCTTTCAAGGCTTTCCAACATCAAAAATTCAAAAATGCTCATTTGGACCCAAAATTGACAATTTTTAGCCTACCGAGCAAAAAAACAAAAATCTTGGAAACTCTTAAACACAAATGAGTTCCAAGCCTTATTAAACCACAAAAAAAACCTATTAAACCTACTAGAAGCATAAAATAAACACATATGCTTAATTTTCAATAAAATGTTATACCTACTAGGATTTGAGCATTCAGGTGCTCAGGTGCTCCTGCACCAGTTTCTATCTTCTAGAGGATCAAACAAGTTCAACACTCTTTTCATTTTTTCACTAGAATAAGACATTATCATCTATCTAGAGGATCACTCATTTTCCCCTTTCTTCTCTTATTTTCATTAAATCATGCTAAAGTCTTTAGTGCACAACCAAGGAATATTTGGTAATTTATTTTTCATCTTGTTCCACAATTTTGATCGTTATTTATAATCATTAGATAGACACAAGGAGAAAATCTCGACTATGTATGTGCCATTCAATATTGTTGTTGGGTTTTTTTCATTGATTCTTTTGGTAAAGGAGAATGTTACATAGGCTATAAGAGTTTTCATTGATGTCAACATACTTCTATTGACTTATACTATTGTTTCTCCAATAATTTTGTGAGTTCGTTCATCATGTTTTGTTCCATGTTGCTCTACAATTACATATATGGGTATGTGGTTTTGATAGTACACTCATGAATATCAGACGTACCTATACTCGGGTTTCTACATGTTATCAATATTCAAAAGGTGATATACATGGTTCAATAGTTTATCTTATTAGTTTCTCTATTCTTTCGAAACAAGACACTTTGTCTAGACAATTATATTTCATCAGTTGATTGTTTTTGGTTCTATGATTTTGAGACATGATTAAGCATTGTGGGTAACATGTGCATTTCAGTTGGCATTTAATTTGGTTATGTCTTGGCTAACCTCTGTGGATGAAATGTATGAAGTATATTGTGGTATCCTGTAAAGTATTTTCTTTGTAAGGCATGTGTGGCTAACTTGACATATAGATCAGTATACCTGTGTGTGTGTGTGTGTGTGTGTGTGTGATATACAAATAGAAAAATATAAGCATAACATGGTGATCAGAAGTGATATGATGTGATTATATATGATGGAAGTAGATGTGGATGAATGAATATCTAATGAAGTGTGTGAGGTCTCCCTACTAAACCTAATTACAACTCTAACTTATGCATATGTAAGATGTAACAAATCATTTTGTCTACTTGTTCTCTTTTGGGCAATAAGCCCTTTGGCAATGAGCCTATATTTTTGTAATGGTGAGCCTTGTAGTGAGGATTTTGTAATATTTTATAACAGGTCATATTATATATAGAGTTAACCCTCTTTGTGGTTTAATGGGTTTCCACATAAAAAATTGGTACTTTCTTATGTATGTTGTTGTGGATGATGTCTCTAATTTTGTGCTTATTTGATAATTCATTTCTTTCTACGACATGCTCATTTAAATATAAATCTACAAAGTAATAATTGTGTTAACTAAAAATTTCAAAGAAGGAATACAAATTCACACCCCCTTTTAGTAGTAGAGCTTATTCCCTTGTGTTAGATTAACCACTTAAAGGAGATCTTGTTGATTGAATAGTGTAGTGTCATAAAATTGTGACCCTCACAATTTTAGACTGTATTAGGGTCCTCACGCATGTGAGTTTGAATCCTCTAGCTTGATCGGAGATTAAAGATTGCTCGGCTTACGAAAACAGCTTCTTCCCTGGCCTCCGCATCACCCTGACTGCATTCTACCCTGAAGAAAGGGGTAGGATAGGGGCGTGGCACCACTATCCCCCCTTGGATAGGGGTGTGACACCCTTTTCCTCCTAGGATAGGGGCATGGCACCCCTGTCCCTACCCTATTTTGGGGTAGGACCCTTCCTAGAGCATGCATTGTGGGTTGTGCCTCGGGCAGGAGACTCCCCTGATGTCAACCCATGATGAAAATTCAAATCCACCAACATGTATTTAAGGGGGCATTCACTTTCTCATTGAAATAAGTTAGATAGGTTGAAGTTGGAGAGATTCAAGTTGCACAATCATTCAAGCATTCAAACATTCTTTTCCAGCATTGAGCATTCTCAAGTCTCCATTCAAGGCTAGGTTTTGCATTCAAGTTAAGGATTCAACCATTGAAGAGGATATTGATTTCAAACATTCAATTCCACACAATAATTTCTATCAACATTTCTACTACAACCTCCCTTGAGGTGATTTACAATTTAGTCTTTCCTCTACATCTACTTGCAAGTACTTCCTTTTATTACTTGGTTAATTCCAAAACTGGGGTTTGACCTTCAAACCTAAAGGCAAACCCCCAATCCCAACCCATTTTCTTCTCTTTTCTATGTATAGGTTACAGGTGCGCAACTGTATTTTCATATTCGGGCTTCATTTGTAGAGATAGAAAAACCCTTTTCATTTGGCAGATTTTTCAGAGGACCATGTACATTCCTGCCATAGTCCAAGCAACTTTTCCTCAAATTTGCAGGGTGACTTTGTCTCAAAATTTTACTACCATATCCAGGTGCACAGTTTCATCCAATATTCTGATCTCAAGTTATAATCAGTTCTTTGTCACTTTTACACTACATAATTCAATCAATTTCCTTTCTAAGTCAAACAAGGAAGAGGGGATCAACTTAGCATTGCCAATTCATTTAGAATTAAATCTACCATATTTGTGTGGAGAGATTGAATCTAGAGGATTATCTTCTCCCCCTTCCTAATGTAATGGTGAAAAGTACTTGAATGGTAATCAATAGGAAAACTCTCATCTCTCTTTGAGGGAAAGGAAGTTTTTCTTTCTTGATTTATCATTCACCATTTTCCCATCATTACATTTTTTTGAACCCGACATCTTTCATGCTTTCCTTTGAACAACATTGCATATTTGTTATTTACAAGTTTCAACTTTCTGCAAACTTAGTGGTGAATTCATTAAAAACCCTATTTTTTAAAATTAAAATTGAACTTGTGATTTGTAAAAATTGCTTGTGGTTATCTTAGATCTGAAAATTGTTTTGATTGTCAAATTCAATTTCCTCATTTTCTTTTTCAATTTGCAATTAAAATGTACAAAAATAAGAGGTTACTTGTAAAAACCCTAATTTTCAAAAATCATCTTCAACTTGTGCAAAAATTGGATTTGCATTTGATTTTCAGATTTCTGATTGTTCTCAAATTCGTCTTCAATCTTACAATTCAAATTTTCAATTTCCCCCCCTTTTCCCAAAATTCAAATTTCAAAATTAAGTGGTTATGTAATCGAATCCTAATTTTTAAAGTTAATTTGATTTTGTGTGGATTTCAAATCAATTTCATTTACATTCAGATTTATAAATATTTTACAAAGTGTCCATATCCATTAGGTTTGACCCTTTTCAAAATTTCAATTCAATTCCTCTTTTTCTTCAAAACCCTAATAGGGTCCTATTTTCACATTTGCGCCTTCATTTCGCCCATCTGGAGATCATTAAATTCACCAATTTTGGGGGGTTAGCTTTAAAATCATTGTCGTATCCATCCTTGAAAAATTCAAAAAAAGTTGGTTGGACCATGTGTGTTCCTGCTATGGTCCTCAGCTTTTGTCCTAAAATTTTGAGAGACTGTTATGACTGTATTTAATACCCTAAATCCAGAAGATTGGTTGATTTTATCAATTTTTGATCCCTCTAGAATCAAAAATACCTTCAAAATTCAACATTTCAACTTTCAAGAAGATTTTTAAAATTAAGAGGTTAATTATAGTCTGCCCTGATTTTAAAATTAAGTGGTATTCCCTTGGCCCTAATTTTAAAATTCCAATTTCTTTCCATTTTTTGAAATTGTGTCATCCTCTTCTCCCATCATTATTTTCCTGAATTTTGCATTAACCAATTTTGTTCCACAATTCAAAATTTAAAATTTTCCCTCTAGTGCATGAGTTTTACCACTATTAGTCCTACCTATCCTATCCCCGTTAGATGAAGCATTAGAATTAAGGCTTCCCAAGGTTTAATTACCAAGGAGATGGAGCCTATTTTGGGTGATTTCTTTAATGAGGATCATGCTAATTCTTCCCATCCTAATCATGTGCCTATTGATGGATCTCATGATGAAGAAGAAGCTTTAACTAGGGTTTCTTTAGATCAACTTTCTACATTAGACAATCAATTTGATAGCTTTCAATAATGGATGTCCCAAGAGTACCCTAATAGTGAACCTCTAATTGAAGTTCTTAAGTGCATGCTTCAAAGTGACAAGAATGGAATTGATATATTGTGTGAAATTACACATATTGTTGATTCTAATGTCATCCTTATCAAGAGTTGTGTCGAAACCCTAGGTTACTCACAACCTTCAACACAAGTCAATTCCTCTATTCCTTTGACTAATCCCATGAATATTATTCCTACTTTCACATCTAACATCATGGCTACTTTGACTCAAAATATCATTCCTACAACCATAGGTCATGGGGGAAATCCCTCTTATTCATTTAATCCTCCACCTTTACCTATGTCTTCCATGAGTATTCCTATTACTCCTCAACCAATCAGTGTGACACAAGGGGGCAATTCCTTCAGCAACTTTATTCCTCCTTTAAGTGTCCCTTTTCCCACCCAATCATCACTAATGCATATTTATCATAATGTCCCACCACCTTATTCTCAGTCCATGCCTTATTTCAACTACATCACACCACCTTCTCATTCACCTATGTCTAACATCAATTCTTCCACCGAAATGACAATTAACAATCTTGCTCAAACTATGTCTTCCTTACAACAACAAATTCCTTCCATGAGTCAATCCATGTTTCGTGTGCCCACCTTTGATGTTGTGAGCCCACTTTCTCTTGATATTGTTAAATCCATGCCACCTAAACATGTGAAGATCCCTCATTTGGAACTCTATAATGGAAAAGTTGATCCTCTTACGCATGTCAAAACATTCTAAACCTTGTGTACTAATTTTTCTTATGATCAATGAATACTTGCAAAACTATTCATAAGAACACTAAGAGATAAGCCCTTAAAATGGTATTGCTCTCTGCCTTCTTATTCTATCACTTCTTTTCAACAACTAGCAAATTCTTTCATCCAACAATTTCAAAACAACATTGGTCCTAAAATCACTTTGACTAATTTAATGCATTGTAAACAAGGTGTTAAAGAAAAGGTGACTGATTTCATTGGTAGATATAAGAATTTGTTTGCTCAAATTTATTTTCATGTACCTGATAATGATATTCAAAGAATTTTCATTTCTAATTTACAAAAATATATTAGGGAAAAGCTTCTTTTGTCTAAGTTTACTTCCTTTTGGCAGTTGTGTGCAACAATCCATAATTATCAACTAGCTGTGAGTCAAATGGAGAAATCCACTCCTATGGCTCCAAGTGATAAGGGGGAGAGTTTTCAACAACCATTTGTGAAGTTCAAACCAACAAAAATCTTCATCAAGTTCAATGATCCAATCAACAACAACCATGTGAATGCTACAATAGGTGTGCCTTCTATTTCTAAATTTTTCCAAAGGGAAAGACATTTTACTCCTTTGAATGAATCTTTACATAGTATTATGTGTCATTTGTTGCATATAATTGTTATCAAACTTCCTCCTATAAAACAAATTGATCCTTCCAAACTTGCATCTCCTTATTCTGATAACAATTCTTTTTGTCAATTTCATCGTCAACCTGGTCATGATACTGAGAAATATTTTGCATTGAAGAATAAAATTCAAGACTTGATTGATAATAATACTATATCTATGGTAGGTGTGAATGATAAAGGGGGTAAATTAGTTGCTCCTCGTAATAAAAATCTTAATATTTTCACTGATCCCTTGCCATCTCATACCTCTAACATTATTGAGATTGTGCCTAATAATCTTACTTCTGAAGAATTCACCTCTATGGCTCCAAACTTGGATAATATGGTAGAAACATAAGATACACCTAAGGATCCTTGTATTATATTTAACCCTAGTGAGACCATTAGAGTACCTGATGGCCCTTTATACATAGTTGCAAAGGTTAAGGATATCCCTTGTCAAGGTTCCTTGATTGATCCCTCTTCCATGGTTAATGTCATAACTGAAGAATATATTTTTACTTTATGATTGCATAAACCATTTTATGATAATTATATTGTGGTTGTGAAGTTATTTGATGGCTTCTCTTGTCTTACCATTGGTTCTATCACCCTTCCTATTGAAGTTCATGCTAAATCCATGGATGTTGAATTTCTTTTCATACCTTCTTCTGAGCAATTCCATGTGAAATTGGGCTATCCTTGTCTATCTTCCATGAAGGCTATTGCTTCTCCAATACACAAGTTTTTTAAATTTCCTCACAATGTTGAAATCATAACTATGAACCATATCTTATTTCATCCATCTGAAAGAAGCCCAGGTGTTCCTATTGATCTCTTTTGGCCTAAACAATTTCATTCTCTTCTATCAAGGAGCGATGCCCTTTTTCAAATTTATCAAAAATGGAAGAACAATATGATCTTATCCTTAAGTCAACCTAGATCTCCAAAACTTTACATTCATACTATTCTTCAAGATGAGGTTCTTCCCCTCTCAGATAGAACTAATCTCCCTCCTAAGGAAGATTGTCCACCTACTCCTATGGATGTGACTTTACCTTCTCTTAAGGAGACAAATAATATTCTTCCTAAGGTTAGACCTATACCTCCTCCTCATGATGGGCCTGGTCTCCTTCCGACACCTAATATTCCTCTTTTCTATGATGTAGTTCCACCTCCTTCCTCTTATCAAGAGAAGAGACTTGCTTCTCCTATTGTTCAACCAAAAAGACCTCAACCTAAACCTTCCACTATCAAGGAGAGAAACATTACTACATTTTCAATTGTTCCTCCTCCTTCTCAGCCTTCCACTAAGACTTGATAGAATCTTTGTGTGAGAGAATGTCGATGAAGACATCGTGTTTGAGCTCGTGAAGCTATCCCTTGAAATACTCAGTCTCCTTAGACTCCAACAATTGACATGATTCCCTTTTCTCCTAAGCAAGATGTTCAACCTACTTCTCCAAATCATAAGTTGCATAAAACATGTGATGGTTTTACTCCTATTCATGTTCTTTCTTCTCTTTCTAAACTCTAATGAATAAATGGGTGAAAATTTTATACATAATAGTAATACAACTCCTAATGCTTCTAATAGTGAGTATGAGTATGTTGATGTGGACAAACATTTATCGGATGAGTTTTCACAAACCCTAATCCTAGCTCCTAGAATCAAAAAAAGTGACTTACAACATGAGCATAGTCCTTATCTGGATCTTGTGATAGCTCCATCTTCTATGCTTGATATCACTCCTTTGGTATGTTTCTCACCTTCCCAAAATAGTGATCAAAAAGATTGGGAGACAGATGTCATGCTTGATTAGCAATATTAGCACTGTAGATCTCTCACTCTCCTTTCTTTCTCTTTTGCGACCATTCTTCTATGTGTACCCTTGTTCTTCTATTGTTCCCTTAATGTCTACTTGGGGACAATGCAAAGCATTGAGATATTTTCTCGGTCTTTTTTAGTTTGAATCTAAAGACATCCTCTCTTCTCTTTCTTCCAAGCTAGTGTCCTTCTTTGGGGAATGAAGATTATTATATGCATATACATACATGATATACATGAGTTATCATATAACATACTGACCTCGAGGAAAGAAACACTACTTCATGTTTTGTGTTCATTATCCTTAGATTTATTCCTTGATTGGGGGCTAAATCCTTGCAATAACGTCCTCCCTTCCTTCTATATCTTGGGTGTATCCTACCTTAAATAAATCACTCCTGATAAGGAACATGCGATCACTTTAACATGGGGGCATACACTCTTCTTATACTTTCCTTCTTGTGATACTGAGAATTAGTTAGTGAACTTTGTTTTGCTTTGTGATCTTTAGTAACCTTGCTTTCATGACTCATAGTGAAGGGAACTTTACTACTTGCAGTCATGGTTTTCCCCTTCTCAATCTTCCCTTTTACTTTGTCAATCTAAGTTGTAAGATCCTAAGTCCACTAGTGGCATGGCACATCTTGCCCCATTGATGTGGTAAAATTCTTTCAATCTTGTTTCCTTGTACTTTACCGGTAGTATTGGCGTATGCTTATACTCCTGATAAAGTGGAGGCTAAATGTAGTGTCATAAAATTGCAACCCTAGAAATTTTTGTCTACATTAGGGTCCTCATGGATGCAATTTTGAATCCTCTAGCCCGATTTGAGACTGAAGATTGCTCGGCTTGCAAAAAAAATGTCTTCCTTGGCCTCTGCATCACCCCAACCACATTATGCCCTGGAGAAAGTGGTAGGATAGGGGTGTAGCACAATTGTCCCCCCTTTGAGAGGGGCCTAGTCCCCTTTTCCTCCCAAGATAGGGGTATAGCACCCCTATCCCTACCTTATTTCTGGGCAGGACCCTTCCTAAATCATGCATTATGGGTTGTGCGTCAGGCAGGAAACTCCCTTGATGTTGACCCATGATGTAAATTCAAATCCACCAATATGTATTTAAGGGGGAATTATCTCCCTCATTGGAATAAGTTGGACAGGTCAAAGTTGAGAGATTCAAGTTGAACAAGCATTCAAGCATTATTTTTTAGTATTGAGCATTCTCAAGTCTCCATTCAAGGCTAGGTGTTGTGTTCAAGTCAAGGATTCAACCATTGATGATGAGATTGATTTCAAACATTCAGTTCCACACAAGAATTTCTATCAACATTGCTACTACAATCTCCCTTGAGGTGATTTACAATTCAGTCTTTCGTCTACATCTACTTGCAAGTACTTTCTTTCATTACTTGGTTAATTCTAAAACTAGGGTTTGACCTAAAGGCAAACCCCCAATCCCAACCCATTTTCCTCTCTTTCTATGTGTAGGTTGTAAGTGCACAACTATACTTTCAGATTCGGGCTCCATTTGCAAAGACGAAAAAAATCTTTTCATTTCACAGATTTTTCAGAGGACCGTGTACATTCCTGCCACGGTCCAGGTAACTTTTTCTCAAATTTGTATGGCGACTTCATCTCGACATTTTACTACCAGATCCAGGTGCACAACTTCATCCCATATTTTGATTTGAAGTTATAATCAGTTCTTTGTCACTTTTACACTACATAATTCAATCAATTTCCTTTCTAAATCAAACAAGGAAGAGGGGATCAACTTAGCATTCCCAATTCATTTAGAATTCAATCTACCATCTTTGTGTGGAGATATTTAATCTATTGGATTATCTTGTCCCCCTTCATAATGTAATGGTGAAAAGTGCTTGAATGGTAATCAATAGCGAAACTCTTATATCTCTTTGAGGGAAAGGTTAGGCTTTCCTTGTTGATTTATCATTCACCATTTTCCCACCATTACAAATAGATGTCTCCTGATTTAAGTACTAAAGAAATTCTTAAAGATGGAGAATTGCATATTGCTCTTAAATATCTTGAGAATGTGGAGATAGAAAACAAGGATTTGAAAGAAAATATCAAAGAATAAAATGAATGCATCATAAAACTAAGGGAAGAGATCAAGATATTTAGAGAAAGATATACAGAGGTCAGCAAGGAATTAAAACAAGAAAATGAAATAATTGTCAATATAAAGTTACAAGTTGAGGAAAGTAAGAAAATTAGGGAATGTTCGACTGACTTGATCAAATATAATATTGAAGCATGTGCAAGACTAGAACCGGAAGTTGTGACCCTAAGAACAAAAGATAAATTCAACAAAATTACCATGAATTTTGATGAAATGATGGCTATGTAAAAACCTCTAAAAGGAAAAAGTGGATTGGAGCTTGAAAATGGTGAATGTTAAAATCAAATGATTGAAGATAAAGGAAAGATGAAGAAGTCTAAATCTAAACAATATATTGAAGAATAAACAAATGAAGCCTCTAAATCAAAGAAGTTCTACAAGAAAACCTCTAGTTGGAGAAAATAATGCCCAAAGCTACCCTTTGTTCAATGGATATTATTTTTCCTATAATAAATTTGGACATCAGGCTCTAGAATATAGAATGAATCAAAATATTCAGTGCTTTACTTGCAAGAGATTTGGTCCTAGGGCTAGTGACAACAAAAGTCAAATTATGGATGGAAGAAATAGATTCTCTTATGGTTCTTGTCAGTTATGCAATGGTTTTGGACACAAGGCTAATCAATGCATATCTATAATGAATACAATAAATTTATAATAAGAGTAATATAAGGTGATTTAATTGTAACAAGTTTGAGCATATGGTTAAAACATGAAAAAACAAGAATATGAAGAAAGATATTTCAATAAATAGGAATGAACATGTAATGAGGATTAATGTAAAAGAAGTAAAGATTGAAATTAAAATATTTGGAGAAAGAAGGAAGTGGATTTGATGGAAAATCTTTCTTCATCTAGTTCTAGTGCATAGATCCCCTCAAGAAACTAGCCTGAAAGCTTTGGCTCATGAGGAGCTACAATAAAGATCCTTTTGCCTAGCCAAAGAGGATAATGTTGTGTTCACAACATGTTAATATGTTGGATAAAATGATGAGCTTCAACTCTTAGTGAAGACTCTCATATAAATAATGTTATGTGGTAGATCTTGAATCTTTGAAAAGTGACTGTTCACATAGATAGAGTTGTTTAGCAGCTTTTTGGTGATATAATAGTTTTGGTGGCAAATCCCTAGGTTATTTAGTAGTATATACAACAAGTTTTGATGTTAATTTTTGTTATTAGTGAATTGGAAAATTTGAGGAGAAGAAAGAAGTATTTGAGTGAAATTGCTATCAACAAAGCTAAGGTATTTATTCTATCTCATGGATTCTAGCAAGTTTGTTAGTTGCAAAGATGAATTTTGACCTGAATTCAAGAAATTTATGGAAGATTTGATAAGAGATGTTTTGATTGGTGCATTTTCATCACTACCAGCTAGGGTATTATGTCTTGAACATTTCTACAAGTTTGTTGATGTACAAATTGAAGAGTATGACAATATAAAAAATAAAGAATTTCAAAGGTTCTCTCTCCAAATAAAATTTGTAGTTGGTCAGTGTCAAGTTAGGGCACAAGGGTTTGAATGTTTGGAGTGAATGTCCTATGATAGTTGATGAAGAATCGGTCAAGATTGTATTAAGTAAAGTTCATGATGACTACATTTGGCTGGATAGACTGTATCAAACCATAAAAGAAGCTTTGAAGGTGGTTATTAGTCTTGGTTTAGATAGAGATGTACCTATTGTTTTTATACATAATTTCCCTTTAAAAATATTATTTGGAGACTCTCTTTCTTACTTCCTAGAGACAAATATGCAACAAACAATTAGAGAAATTGCTAATCAAATTAGCAATTTTCCTCTAACTTTTAGAGGTATAGCTCCCTCTTATGATATAATTGGGTTTTCAAAGGGTGTATGCTTTTAACAAGAAAGAAGAAAAGGAAAAATGACATGAAAGGAAAATAAGAGAGATTAAAAAGACCAAAAATAGCTTAGAACAGATGACTCAAAGTTCATCTGTTCGCCATATATGAAAAATAGTCATGGAGAATTTAATAAACGTTCTTCCTAGATAATGTAAATGTGTCAAAACTCAAAGTTTTGAACACACATACATTCATAATATAATGGGTAGATGAATCCATATAAATAGATTGCAAGTCTTAAAGTAAATGATAATCTAAATAAATATGCATTAATACAAAGCTTCAAATAGTCTTTCCATTTCTAGAATCACATTAAAAAGCACAAAGTCCCCATTTTCTACATATAAAATTATGTCTCTAAAAAGAAAGTATATGGTTGTTTTCCATAACTAATTGAAAATCACAACAAAAACTTTTATTGATCGAGTCTCACTCATATATCAAAGAAGAAGGGGGCTCAATCCTCCCTTTTCTTCCCCTTTTCAGCAATTTACATCCAAAGGAAAGTAACCTCCAAAAGATAATGGTTTCTTGAAAGAACCATTTCTACAAAAGAAAATTGAAAGCTACTTTAAAGCACACATGGCTTATATAAGTTCATAATTCAAAGCCAAAATCTAGAGAACTAGGTTAACTATGCTAACTAGAACTTAAACATTAGGAGGGGCATGATGTGACTGCACTTTGAGCCTCCCTTGAAGGAAATAATCATCCATTTAAAAAATTTCCTCTTCTTCTTCAAGTACAAAAATCACCCTCATGAATTTAGCATATCTTCATTTGCACTACCAAGCAAAACTTGTCAACCTGGAAAGAATGTCTTCCTATGGGTCTTCTGCAAATTTTGTATCTATTTGCATCATTAGAGTAGGCCCATCTCCTCCAAGAACCATCCTTTCATGGGAAATCTACTAAGGTAATTGTATTGATTTCTACCCACAATAATTTCTTCTTGTAATTGGTGGTAAGGGTTATTAGCTTACCTGTCTATCTTTCCTAGCAATGCCATTGCTTCCCTATACCCTATGAAAAAAGTCTATTGCTTCCACACAAGGGTATATAGTCTAAAGATAATGTCTCCCTATTCATTATCTGTCAAATTCAAGTTATAATTGGTTACAAGAAGTTGATCATTAAGAAAAACTATTTTGGAAGAAATAACTCATACTAAATAACATTGGTATTTTGCTTCGGCCAATCCGGTAGGTCATAATGAATAGGAGAAAATACATTTAATTCATTCTACAAGAAATAGCATCATTTAATGCTATAAATCATGCCACTACCCTTGCATGTCTTTCACTATTTAATCAATCATTAAGTGGATGTACTTACAAATCTTCATAAGATTAGGTCTCGGGAAGAGCATAATACATGGTGATTGACAAGGTAAGGATTTTAAGCATGGTGTCATTGTTGAAAGTATGTATTGATGTGTTGTTGTGATTGTTATTGATGTCAAAAAATTTATTCCAGATTGATCTAGAATGTCTATTGGTTTGGAATGTCTATATTGTAGAGTTATCATGATCTATTGTTAATGTTGTAGTTGTTCTGTTGGTTGTCCTAGAAGTTCTTGGATCTATAATCTATTGCTAGTGATAAGAATTGTTATCCTCATTAAATATAGGTTTTGTATCATGAATATGATGGTTTGATGTATGAAAACATCTTTGTTTTCTCTAGTTGTTTTTGACATTGATCGTTGATGGTTGTGAGATTCTATGTTTGACCTATTATTAGGTCCATATATGATTTGCGGAAGCATGTTTGATATGTTATGGGTCTCACCGTAACATGTGGAGATACAAATTTGAGTTTTTTGCATTGGAGAGTATGTTCTTGATCTTTAATTGCATATATGGATGTATAGCATATGGATAAGTTGTTGGTTATGCTTCGGTGATTATGATTTAGTGAATTGATCTTTGGAAGTTCTGTTTTGGTCCCTTGTTTCTTCTAGAGTGGATCAATGTGTGTATTTTTGGTTCAAAAAGTGTATCTTGATTTAGTTTGACTTGCTTAATATTTGATAATCTATCTCAAGTATATAAGGATGAGTGTGATTAAGGGTATGAGCATGAGGTATAGAGTGTAGAAGTATGATGTGAATATAATCAATTGATGTAAGGTTCGGTAAAGAGAAAAACAAGAGTTCTATTCAAATGATATCTAAGATATGTTGAGACTATGATAGAGAGTTGAGACAGAGCATTGGAAATTGAGATCAGAGTTGTGTGTGTGTGTGTTGATGTTGGTCACTTGATGTAGTTCAATATAGATTCATGATCAGGAGAACCTTCTTTTCATACCATTTTTGTATCTTTAATCCCCATGCGTAGTTCTCATTGATGTGAAAGTATGGATTAGTTAGCTCTTATTTTTGTAATCTGATATACATAGTGAATATATGTTGTGAGCAAGTGCTCACTGTGGTTTTTCCCTATTTGGGTTTTCCATGTATCTATATTGGTTTTCTTGTGTTAAATGTGTGTTGAAGTTTAATTGTTTATGTTCTACATTTAATTTTTATTTTGGAGTGATTCACCCCTCCCCTCTTGGTCATGTATTGGGTTTAACAATTGGTATCAGAGAAAGTTTCCCCTTGAATAAGATTAACCACTTTAGGTACATCTGATATGGCATATGATGTGCATTACAAATTTACTATATTTGATGGTACAAATTTTTCATACTGGAAGGAGAGAATGGAGTCGCATTTGGAGATATTGTAGAATAGAATTTGGGAAATCATTTAGATTGGATACAAACCTTCATAGGGTAGTGCTTACACTGCAATTGAGATAAATTTGAAGGAAGTTAATGTAAAAGCTAGAGCGATAATCCTCAGTTGTATAAGTGATTCAATGTTTAGAAGAGTATATGGATTGAAGGAAGCAAAAGATGTATGATAAAAGTTATGTTTGGCATATGAAGTAGATATGGACACAAAGTAGGCTAGGCTAATTAATTTAAAGTATAATTATAAGTACATGAGAATGTTGGAAGATGAAAGCATTGAGAACTACATTAATAGAGTGACTAGTCTTCTTGATGGCATTAGAGTTGTCAGTGGACATTTCGAAGAATGTGATGTTGTTAATAAGATCTTATTGACTTTTTCTAATTCCTACAAGTCATAGAGATGTGTTATACAAGAGAAAATATTTGAGTAAATATGCTATTGATCAGCTCATTGATGCATTAGTAGCATATGAGAACGAAAAGAGAAAAGAGAGAAGTAGCATTTAATGTTTCAAATCTTGATGATCCATAATGCAGTGAAGATCTTGATGAAATTGAAGTAAATTTTGTGAGAAGATTATAATGTGACACTAGAAAATACAAAGGTAAGTTACCTTTGAAATCTGTTTTGTGGTAGAATTAGATATTATGCTTCCAAATGTTCTTATAGAGAAGATTATAAAAAATCAAAAGTTGATGAAAAGAAGAACAAGTTCAAGAAACATAATTTTAATAGACGAGAGAAAAAGGTCTTATGTTCTATCATGAACCATATATCATAAGATGAAGTTGATGAGATTTGAATGAAGAATCCATGTTTCTAGCAACTGAAGATAAGGAGAATGCTATGGAGAAATTGTTTAAGACTACACTACATGCTCAGATAGAATTGAGTACATGGATTATAGACTCTAGATGTTCAAATTATATGACTAGTGATAAAGACTAGTCTATTAATTTCAAGAAATATGATGGAGGATTAGTGAGGTTTGTTGAAGAATATGGTGCATCTATTCAAGGTATTGGAAGTATCTATATTGATGGAAAGCATAAGAATGATGACATTTATATGTTAAAGGATTAAGACATAGTTTGTTAAGTGATAGTCAAATGTGTAGGAAAGGATATGAAGTTATGTTTAGTAGCACTAGATGTAAGATCAGAATGGAGAAGACTATTAATAGAATTTTAGAAGGAGTTAGAATAGGTGGAAATGTATATTATATCAAGGATAGAAAGGAGAATAAGTGTTTTCTAGTGCAAAAGGTTGAAATTGTTCCAGTTGTTTTGGAGAAGACAAGTGATATGAAATAAAAAAAAGAGAAGGAATTAAATGAATAAGAAGAATAAAAGGAGGACAAGAATTCATACATAGTTCCTGGTAAGTATGTTCAGAAAAATCATTCAGAGAATTAGAGTATTGGAGATAAGACAAAAGGTGTTCAGAAAAGAAGGAAAATCAAATTGAAGCTCAATATCAAGCTAATTACTATTTTATATCTATAATAGAGCTGAATACTTATGAGGAAGAAAGAAAAGAAAGAACTAAATCAAATTCAGAAGAACAATACTTGGGAGTTGGTACCTAGACTAGTGGACAATAATGTAATAAGAACTAAAGTGGTTATTCAGGAATAAGTTAAATGAGAAAGGACAAGTGATAAGGAATAAAGAAAGGTTCATATGTAAAGGATATTCTAAAGTGAAAGGTATAGACTTTGAAGAAAATTTTACTCTAGTAACAAGGATTGAAGCTATTTGTATGTTTTTGCATTTTCTGCTTACAAGAACTTTAAAGTTTATCAAATGGATGTCAAATCAACATTTTTGAATGGGGATCTAGAAGAAGTTTACATTATCAGATTGATTTGGAATAACAAAATATTGTTAGAAACAATGCACCACTGAGAGGGGGAGGGGGTGAATCAGTGGTTCTCAAACTTTTTCCCTTTAACTAACTAATGTGTGTATACTGGTTATGGGTCAAACAGAATGCAGACTCACCAGTTAGTGAGGAGACTAACTCAAATACACACACACAAAAGGGAACATCACATAAGACCAAGATGTATGAGGAAAACACAAGATGGGTAAAACCTCGGTGAGCAATGTTGTTGGAGTCTAATGCTCCAATCCAGCCTCACAATGAAAAATACAATTACAAATTTTAGGGAACCTACCAAAGGAGCACCAACCCATAACTTTAGGGCACCAACCCAAGGAGCACCAACCCCTACCTAATTTATGGGCTACAACCCAAAGGAACACCAACCCCTATCTTTAGGGCACCAACCCAAGGAGCTACAACCCCTGCACTGAGCTACAACTCAGTGTTCACAATATAAACATCAAATAAAAAAGTAGTAATCTTGTTACAAGTGAATCTTGTAACCTTATCAAATGTCTTACTCTATCGGTGAAGTACCTTCTCTCCTTTACCGACTCACTCTTCTTCCTTCTCTACACCTTCTTCTTTTCTACTGGATCTACACCTCACTCTCAACACATCATTGATATCACACTTTGTCGGTATAAGAACTATCAGTTCTTCTCTCCAACTACTTGAAGGATTCAACCAGGTTCACTCTCACTCTCTTCTTAGATGCTCATTAAGCACTTAGCTGATCTTGTTATTACATGTAGAAGTCTACCACTTCGCAACAACACAACATTCTCCCTATTCAGCAATAGCAAAACAATCTCTTAGGCCATTTACTTATAGCCTAGATTTACTGCCAAATGCACATTCAAATTTCAAGTGGCTAGGGTTTCTTCACCTTCTTCGAGACAAACTAAATCCAATCAGATATGCAAGATCTTAACCTTCTGACATCTGTATGCATATCTCTACCATATTAATGTTTCCTTGATCATTCCCTTTAATTCTAGTGATTTTCTTTTTACTTCCTCTGCAAATCCTTCAGTTAGTCACAAATGATCTATTGGGTTGTTTCCTTCATCACCTCAATCTTCACAATCTCTTAGCTAGCTCATAGTTGTCACATAGACCTCAAGCCTCAACCCTCTGAAACCTTTCTTCAGCACATCTCGTGATTTGAGGGACTTTTCATTAAAGATGACTAACCCTTGCAACAACCATTTCATTGTACATTCTATCCTTATCCAACCACGGGTTTGCCATGTTGACTCTAGGTCAACAAACTGCCATCTTGTCACTACTAGTCAGTCAAGGGATAATCATCAACCAACCTACTTTACCGATACTTTACTTCGATTGGTTTGTCATCCCTTCTAGTCTCAACCATTCTATTGGTTGCTTTGTCATGTCTGTTTCCATCTGATCTATCGATGGAACTCTCAAACTAGACTCCCAACTGATAAGTCCTTGGTATGCTTATTTCCACAATGAGGAGGCCTTCTACAACTGCACCTTTCTTATATAAGCGGTAGACTTACGTACCAGTTACCACTTATATATGTCCTCTGCTTACATCTACACATCCTTTCTTCCTGATCAAGGATGTTCCTTCTTCTACCAGTTTGTTAGAGTGATAACCACTTCAGACTTCCTTTGACTATTCCTCCAATATGATTGCAACTTCATCCGATGAGGTCTTGCTATTCTGCAACCTCACGGCATACCGGTTTCTTTGTTCTCTTCCAATGTTGAAGTGATTCAAATAACACTATGCCTCTTCATCACAAGAAAACACTCACAACACTTCTCCATCTCATCACACAAGTCAGGCACTAGCTTATGTATAGATGACCTCTAATATCACCTTCCTTTCCTTTACCAGTGTTCAATAACACAAGGTGATATCCAATATATCACATTATATATTTTTTCATCACAGTGTTGCATATACATCTCTTCTACTGATAATCATCTCATACTAGTTGACATTAATGACAACACAATTCCAATAATCTCCCCCTTTGGCATTGATGTCAATATTTGTAGTATCTGACATACTATAGAAATATTCTCCCTCTTTGACACAATGACAAAAGGTACTATCAAGATATTATTTCTCTTTGTATCCACTGGTCACTGACAGAATACTTTCTCCTGCTTTGTCTTTATTGGATGTAACACTTCCTTTGATACCAGTTGTTTTCTTGTCACAGGTTGCTACATTTTCTCAAGTCATAATACTTGAGATGGGAAACTTAACCATCAACTGACACCAATTGGGTATGAAAGTTTGATGCTATTTGATAGAGCACACAATTTGTAGAAGGACTGATACCAATCATTGATGTGTCAGTGAATACTGGTTACCTGTTGGTTAGCCTACAATACCTCCTGCAATTTGGGTAGTTAGTATCCTTACAACTTCAAGTATGCCAGCTTTGCATCATGTGCAGTTGAACTCCCCCTAAGTCATACATCTCAGGTCCTTAACTCCAGTTAGGTACAATACCAGGATTCCAATCCACATCATATATTGGTTTATCTGTGCATATGTGATCATCAGATGATCCTTCAACTCTATTGTATCCACCACAACCTATGGCATGATCCTGGATTTACAAAATGCAAGGTAGTGTTATCATTATGCCAAAAATCAAACCAGTTAGCCTAAAAGCATGCATGCCAATTGTTAATCTCTAATTATTGACACATGCAGTAGTGATGCATCATTGATTTGTAGGTGTGTAGTTAAGAAAGCCTCTACACACACTTATCTTTTCATTTCCATCCTTCACACCAACAACAACATGTTCTTCCATGTTTCCTTCTTCACTGAGTGGGTGAATGATAATTACAATGCACTACTCCCCCTAAGATCTTGCATCTCCTTTAGGCCTTAGGAGATATCACCTATGCATTAAATGCACAATGCCACTCCATGGTCCTATTCACTTGCTTCTTTCTCCATGTCTTCTTGGTCTCATTCTTCCCATTTTTCAAGCTTGGGAGTATGTCTCTTCTTCTTCTGCTGATGAGTCCTTCTATTTCCTGATCCTCCATCATAGCTAGAAGTAGTGCCATAGTAGCACACATCATTCATCCCAACTTCATGATTGGGGAATCTCCTGATAGACCAGTTTGACCATCTCATCCTGGTCATGTTGTTGTGATTGGTAACCAAAACCGGTAGACCTCTTTCTCCTATAGAGAGATTTATCCTTTGGTTCCATGCAGGTTTCTGACTCTTATATGCTCTGATCCCATTCTTTTCCAAAGCATAGTTTCTATGCTGACCTCCATATTATTGTAGGATCCTTTTCCTACATTCTGACTTTTTATGGCCAAAACCATTGTAGTTATGACAAACAATATTTGCATAACTGGGAGAGGGAACAAGCATTTTTCTACTCTTGGATACATTTTTTTGATGTGCATGTTGTCTATGAGATCCTATATTATTCTTTCTAGATCTCTTTCTGCATTCCTCTATCGTATAACCATAAGATTTGCATGCAAAGTAGTAATCGGTAAATGATGGTATTTTATTTACAAATCTATTATGTCATGCATGGGGAGATCTTACTAGTTTTGCATTTTCATTTCTTCTTCCTTGAGAATGGATCATCGGTTGTCCATTTTGCACAACTCTTCCATCTAGTCTCTTATTCTCCCACACTTGCCTTTCCCTTTGGGTGGTAGCATTTCTTTGTCCTTTGTCGATAGGAGGTCTTCTTTGCTGTTTCCTCATTTTTCTACTTCTGGTGAATCTATCTTCTCCCATCTTCCCTTTCCCTTTGGGATTTGCATTGTTCCTTCTTCTTGCAGCACCAATCTTCTTTATTGTCTGCAATTCCTCACTAGTTGTATCTAGATCAACCTTCTTTTGAGGAGCATTTCTTACTAAGAAGGTTTGGTCTTTGTTTTTTTTATTTGAGAAGACAGGCAGAATGTCATTGTGGGGGACATTCTTTCTGGTGGAGCATTTTCTAGCACCACTTCTTAGTCCTTTAGTGTCCTTGGCATGATTTTGCTTCTTCAACATCTTTTCCAAGGAAACACTACTACCATCAAACCAGATTCTTACCCTGACCTCATCTTGACATTTCTCAAGGTTACTTCAGAGAGCCTCCATTTCTCCAAGCAGCTATTGATATTCTTCATTTTTAACTTCTAGCCTAGATGCTAGATCTTCACACCGACACTCCTTGGTGTTCTCTGCCTGAAACTTGAGTTCTAAGATGCATTTCTCAGAATCTTCAAGGCTTTTTGTCAGCTGGTTTTGATCAACTATGGCAGCATTCTTGAATAGCTTGTATTCCCTTCTTACTCTATTGAGTTCTTCAAGGGCATTTACAAGCTCAACTTCTGCTTCTTATTCATATTCACCTTCACTATCACTCCCAAACACATCTAACTGATGGGATCTATTTTCCCTATCACTTTCAGATGTGTGCACCTGATCTTCAGATTCTTGGGCCATGAAGAGGTAGGTTCCTTCATCATCATTACTGTAGCTGCCAGTAGATCTTCCTTCATCATCTGCACATGTATCTACTGCATAGTTCTTCTCACTACCACATACTGATCCAGTGGTGCAGGTTTCATTTCCATACAACTTCCTTAGTCTATCCTATAGACTCTTTATTGATTTACATTTATCCACCTATGAGGAAACATCACTAGTGAGCCCACTGAATATGGCCTTCATGGCTTCTTTATTGCACAAGAAGCATCTTTCTTCTTCAAATCCAGTGGAAGGAATTACATTCCTAGGGAGACCATTTACAACTGCCATCCAGACATCATAACCTAGGGTGGATAGGAAGACTTCCATTCTACAACTCCAAATAGCATTGGAGTAGGGATTGACACTAAACATACCATTGTGTCCGTAGGCCAAAATCTACCCAAGCTAGAGAAAGCTTGTCTATCTTAAAACCTATGCCCTGATACCAATTGTTAGACACAATGCACCACTGAGAGGGGGATGGGGTGAATTAGTGGTTCTCAAACTTTTTCCCTTTAACTAACTAATGTGTGTATACTGGTTATGGGTCAAACACAATCTAGACTTACCGGTTAGTGAGGAGAATAACTCAAATACACATAAACATAAGGGGACATCACATAACACCAGGATGTACAAGGAAAACCAAAGATTGGAAAACCATGGTGAGCAATGTTGTTGGAGTCTACAGCTCCAATCTAGCCTCACAATTAAAAATACAATTACAAATTTTAGGGAACCAACCCAAGGAGCACCAACCCCTACCTAATTTATGGGATGCAACTGAAAGGAGTACCAACCCAAGGAGCTACAACCCCTGCACCGAGCTACAACTCAGTGTTCACAATATAAACATCAAATACAAAAGTAGTTATCTTGTTACTAGTGAATCTTGTAATCTTATCAAATGTCTTACTCTATCAGTGGAGTACCTTCTCTCCTTTATAGACTCATTCTTCTTCCTTCTCTGCACCTACTACTTTTCTACTAGATCTACACCTCAGTCTTAGCATATCATCAGTATCACACTCTATCGGTATAAGAACTATTGGGTCTTCTCTCCACCTTGTTGAAGGCTTCAACTAGGTTCACTCTTACTCTCTTCTTAGATGCTCATTAAGCACTCGGCTAATCTTGTTCTTACATGTAGAAGTCTACCACTTCACAACAACACAACATTCTCCCTATTCAATAGTAGCAAAACAATCTCTTAGGCTATTTACTTATAGCCCAGATTTCCCACCAAACACACATTCAAAAATTAGGTGGCTAGGGTTTCATCACCTTCTTCGAGACAAACTAAATCCAGTCAGATATGTAAGATATAATCCTTCTACAATCTATATGCATATCTCTGCCATAGTTATGTTTCTTTAATCATGCCCTTTAATTCTGGTGATTTTCTTTTTACTTCCTCTACAAATCCTTCGGTTAGTCACAAAAGATCTATCAGGTTGTTTCCTTCATCACCTTGATCTTCTCAATTTCTTAGCTAGCTCATAGTTGTCACACAGACCTTGAGCCTCAACCCTCTAAAACCCTTCTTCAACATGTCCCATGTTTTGAGGGACTTTTCATTAAAGCTGACCAACCCCTGCAACAACCCTTTCATTTTACATTCTATCCTTATCCAACCATGGGTTTTCCATGTTGATTCCAGGTCAACAAACTACCAGCTTGTCACTACCAGTTAGTCAAGGGATAATCATTGACCAACCCACTTTATTGATTCCTTACTCCAGTTGGTTTTTCTACCCTTCCAGTCTCAACCATTCTACCAGTTGATTTGTCATGTCTATTTGCATCTGATCTATCGATGGAACTCTCAAACCAGACTCCCAACTAATAAGTCCTTGGTATCCTTATTTCCACAATGGGGAGGCCTTCTACAACTGCACCTTGCTTATATAACTGGTAGAATTACATACCGATTACCACTTATAGATGTCCTCTGCTTACATCTATGCATCCTTTCTTCCTGATCAAGGATGTTCCTTCTTCTACCAATTTGTCAAAGTGACAACTACTTCTGACTTCCTCTGGCTGGTCCTCCAAGATGATTGCAACTTCTTCCGATGGAGTCTTGCTGTTCTACAACCTCACATCACACCAATTTCTTTGTTCTCTTCCAGTGTTGAAGTGATTTAGATAACACTCTGCCTCTTCATCACAAGCAATCACTCACAACACTTCTCTTTCTCATCACATAAGTCAGGCACTAGCTTGTTTACAGATGACCTCTGATGTCACCTTCCTTTCCTTTACCGATGTTTAGTAACACAAGGTGATATCCAAGATATCACATTCTGTATTCCTTCATCATAGTGTTGCATATACATCTCTTCTACCGATAATCATCTCATACTAGTTGACATCAACAACAACACAATGCCAACACAATGCCAACAATCCATATATGGTATACAAAATGAAGAAGGCATTGTATGGACTCAAAAAAGAACTTAAAGCTTGGTATGAAAGGTTGGATCTAGGTATTTACTTCAACACAATTTTAGGAAAGGTACAATAGATAGTAATCTTTATTTCAAGATTGATAGATATAAGTGGTTAATTGTTATAGTTTATGTTGATAACATTATATTTTGAGGAGATGATATTTTATGTATAGAATTTTCTAAGGAGATGTAGAATGAATTTGAAATGTCAATGATTGGTGAGTTTCCTTTCTTTCATGGGTTGGAATTCATTCAATTAGAAGATGGAATTTTTATTTCTTAGAGCAACTATGTGAAGGAAATATTGAAGAAGTTTGGTTTTGATGACTATAAACCGATTACAACTCCTTTAATCATTGGATGCAAGTTGAGTAAAGACCATGAGTCTGTGGAAGTTGAACAAAATAAATATAGATCAATGATAGGTGGATTGCTGTATTTGACTTGTTTAGACTAGATATGATGCAGACTATTTGTGTGGTATCTATATTTCAAGCGAATCTGAAGGTATCACATGAGCAAGCTATAAAGATAGTTTTCAAATACTTGAAAAGTATTATGGATTTTGGACTTTGTTACAAAAAAGGTGGATATTTTATGTTGAAATCCTATAATAACACTGACTGGGCTAGGAGTGTTGATGATCAAAAGAGTACTAGTGGTGGTGCATTCTTTTTAGGGGACAGATTGGTCTCCTGGTTAGGTAAGAAACACGATTTAATTTTCCTATCTACTAATAAAGTAAAGTATATTGTAGAGACATCTTGTTGTAATCAAGTAATATGGATGAGAAAGATTCTTAAGGATATAAAGGTAACGTATGATGAAAAAATTCCTATTATGTGTGATAATATAAGTGCAGTAAATAGTTCCAATACACCAATTATACATTAGAGAAAAAAACACATTTTAATCAAATATCATTATTTAAGGGAAAAAATTATTGAAAAGGAGGTTCAATTGCAATACTTTTCTATGAAAGAGTGGGTTAAAGATATTTTCACTAAGACATTCACATAGGATACATTTGAGTTTCTTTGGGAAAAGCTTGGGGTTATAGGCCCTCCTTGTAGCTAGGTGCATTATGGTATGCATCTTTCTAAGAGGAGCTCTCATGCCTATTTCTTTTTCTAGATTAATGTTGTGACTACCCTCAGGGGGAGTATTGTGTGTGCAATGTTGTTGTGACCTTTGTCCTTGATGGAAAAGGGGGAGAGATTGAGTAAGTTCTAGCAAAGGGAGATTGAGATAGAGAGAGTGTGTAGAAATGTGATGTATATTTTTGGAGAGATATTCAGCAGTATTATTCTTCAAAGTATGCATTGATGTGTTAATGTCATTATCATTGATGTAAAATTAGTTGTTTTGGATTGGTTCACAATGTTTATTGGCTTAGATTATCTGTAGTGCAGATTTATCATGTTGTGTTGTTAATGTTGTATTTGTTCTATTGGTTGTTTCAAAAGTGCTTGGATTTGAAATTTGTTACTATCGTTGAGTTCTTTTGTTATCTTCATTGGATGTAGTTTTGGGATCATAAATGTGATAGTTTTGTGGTCTGAAAACATTGTTGTGTTCTCTGGGTGTTGTGGTATTGATCATTGATGGTTGTGAGATTATATGTTTAACCTATCTTTAGGTCTAGACATTATTTGTAGAAGCATGTTTGATATGTGATGGGTCTCACCATAGCATGTGGAGATCAAGATTTGAGTTATTTTCCATGGAGAGTATGTTTTTTACTATTAATTGCCTATATAAATGTGTAGCATGTGTAATTGTTATTGGTTATGTTTCAGTGATTGCAGATCAATGAAGTGATCTTTAAAAGTTGTGTTTTGGTCCCCTCTATTAAATATCTAGGTGAATAAGAGGGGGGTGAACCAATTGTCAACTTAAATTATTTTTTCAATTCTCTCTAGAATACTCACTACAAGAGGGCTCACTGCCTAGAAAAAAGTCTCATCGCCGAAGGAAAAGAAATAGAAAAGATAATCCACCACTATCAAAAAAGCTACAAGATTGGAACCACTTTTGGTGCATCAACAACAACACACTTCACACATCAAAAACAATAATATTTTTCTTTTCATTCTTGCACATCTCCATGTCTTCATCATTCAAATCATCCTCTTATTTATACTCTCCAAGAAACATAATATTCTAATTCATCAAGACAAATATTTGAAATAGGTGAACACTAAACATTATGGTTGTGGGAAGGAATAACAATCAGATCAACATATTACATCCATCACAAATTTTGGACCCAAATCATGAATTACATGCTACACAAGTACCATTACTCATCCTTGAATTTCAAACCCAAAATATCACTACCAAATTAACAAAAATAAGAATGAAACCAAGATACTCATGAACACAAATTAATCAATACTATATTCAGTAATAAAAGAAATTTGGATCACCATAAACTCAATAAATCTACATTGAAAATTAACTAAAATGCATCTTTCGAAGCACCAAAGATTTTGAGAATGCAACTTCTGGATCACCAACACCAAAACCATAAGTTGACATAAATCACAACCATTATGTTGACATTAATCAAAACCAACACAATCATCAATATTATATTTGAAACAATATCCCCCCATTTCATTGATGAAAACATCCATCAACAAAAAACACATAACTCTCTGCATCATTAGATGTGCATAAATATTTGCACATCTTTGCATCTCTTGCCCTTTGACATCAAGGACAAGGGCAAACATAACTCCTCCTATGAAACTCACTACAACTCCCCCTAAGAGGAAGCACCTAATTTCTAGTCCAAATAAGAATGTTCAAGTAGTTCACTGGACCAATGTACATTGGTTCAAATTAGGAAGGGGTAATATGACAAAATTCTATTAGAGATACTCAAAAGTATCTTTACACAACTACTTAACAAAGATATCTACAATATGCTCTTTTGTAGGTACATACACAAGCTTTACTTCATTATCCAACACAAGAAGTGATACCAAATAGATATATGGGTTGTTCTAGAATGTTGTACCAAATTCTTAGAAATTTTTATTGCCCTAGTGTTATCAAACATAATAGAGATGGGTTCATTTAACATTACACCAATATCCTTCAAAGTTTGCTTCATCCATAATATTTGTGTGCAACATGAAGATGTTGGAATATATTCTTCTTTAGTTGTAAACAAAGAGATAGAATCTTGCTTCTTACTTAACTAAGCAGCCAACTAGGAGCCAAGAACGAATGCTCCACCACTTGTACTTTTCATATCATCAACACTTCCAGCCCAATTTGCATCAGTATAAGATATTAGAGTAAAATCTAAATTTTTGGGATACCACAAACCAAATTATTCTATTCCTTTTAATTATTTGAAAATTCATCTTATGACCACAACATTTGATTCTTTCAGTTCTTACTGGAATCTAGCCACCAAATAGATTGCATACATGATATTCGATCTAGTAGAAGTCAAATATAAGAGTCCTCCAATCATTTCTCTATACTAACTTGCATCAGATTTAGGAGATTTATCCTTTTTAGTTAACTTACATCTAATGGTCATAGGTGTACACACTAGTTTAGAATTCTCCAACCCAAACCTCTTCAACTATTCATTAATATATTTTGACTATGAAATAAAAATTCCTCTACTATTCTAATTTATTTGCAAACCAAGAAATAAATTTAACTCATAGATCATGGACATCTCAAGTTCATTCTACATATCATTAATGAACTATCTGCACATGCCTTAATTTCCTCCAAATATTATGTCATCAACATAAACTACAACAATTATGATTTTACCTAAATCAGTTTTGAAATATAAATTGTTCAATGATTTGTTTCTAGATTTGATTATGTATACCAATTTTTATCATCAATGTTTTGAATCACACTCTATGGTTCATCATCAGGATGATCAAGAATGCCATCTCGATCATCTTGATGATGAATTTGTTGGCTATTTTTGTGCCAACTTTAGTAGAGCTCAGATATGAGAATTCAGTGTAACAAACATTTTGTGTTAGTCAATATCGATAACATGTCATGTTATCAGTCTCAACAAAGTTATTTGCTTCATATTTTTTGCAGGGAGTCATATAACATGAGGGTTAAATATAATGTATCAATAAAATGAGTGTTATTAACCCCATGCCTAGTATTCTATATCAATAGTTCATGTCAATAACCAGGTCGTTATTGACCACCTCAGCTTGTAGCGTGTTATTTGGGATCGAGGTGGGCCCCAATTAGCTAAGAGAAGCCAAGTTCAAAAAGGAGGTCTCATGGGATAAGGTCCTGTAGGCTATTTGAACAAAGAAAAAAAAAACCAACCTTATCCTACAAAGTGAAATGAAGACCCAAATGGTCCTGTAGGATAATAAATACAAAGACAAGATGATGTGTTTTCTCTTATCCCATGGGGATAAAAGAATATAAAGGTGATCTCACTTGAAAAGGAAAGTGAGAGTCTTTCTCCTTATCCCACAAGGAGAAAGTGGTAGCAAGAAAGGGCCAATGGATAAGAGTCTTGGTGAGGAAATTGTTTCCTTGTTATCCCGTAGGGTAAAGTGGAGGGTCAAGTGATTCCATGAGACAAGGTGAGACTATTGGCTTGATGATGACTGTAATGGATGAATTCATGTGTTTTCATTAATGGCACATGTATACACACACATATGTTCACACTATCTTAGTCATCTTAGTTAAGAAAAACTTGTATTACTCCTAAGTCTTTGTATTGCAAAACTGGTATTATATATATATTTAAGTTCAAATGGTTTAGAGGGTGTCTAATCAGTATATGTAGACAACCAGTATATACAAGAATGGCTTGACACCAGCCTGGAGATTCAGTAGAGACCATCTAAGAAGCAAAATGAGGACAATCGATCTATGAGTTGGAATAGGTCAACTCTTAACCGGTATCGGTGTTCCAACTGGTTTCACTGATTGTGTGATGAGTTATCACCATTCATGATGAGTTATCCCTAACTAACAGATTTGGAGGCAATCTATGATGAGTTATGTTAGATTGTCTAGATACACTACACCTAGGAAATTGTGATATGATTCCTGAGCCGACATAAAATCTAATGTCTATATAATGACATTATGATGAACTAGTTTTTATGATGCAAGATAGAAGTGTTAAGTTGTTGAAGGCATTGTAGAGTATGTTGGTGATACAATTTTGAGTGAGTAGAAGAGGATCTATTCAAGAAAGTTGTGCTACTTCTAGATCACACCACCTGTTGTTTTCTAATCACTACAATAGTCAAATCCCCTAACCGGGTAAGCTCTAACAATCTTCATTTTACAAATCCTCTAACAAGGTGATCCATTAGTTTGGATTTGAAATCCTCTACCGATGTTACTCCTAATAGGGTATAGCTCCTAATAGAGTTTTGGGATCTTTAACAGGATTTGATCCTAGCAGAGCACTTTTGTAGACCTTAACCGTTTAGTTACCTATTGTTGTAGATAGTTAACTTGTGAGTCCCATCTCACCATAGTTTTTCCCAATTGGGTTTTCCAAATATAAACACTTGTGTTATGGTGTATGTTTTACTTGTTGTGGATGCTTTAATATCATTTTGGATTGCATGCATAGTATTAAGTAAATTGGTTAAGTATCTTTACCGGTTTGTGTTTCAAGTGGTATTGTTTTTGCTATCACTGACTCACCTACCCCCTCTCAGTGTTTTATAAGTCTATCAGAGACAAGAAAAACCAAAGATCTTCCTTATCCCATGTGTTCCCCCAGGATAAGGAAATAAAGTTAGAAACAATGAAAACCCTTCCCCGATGGAGTTAAAGGAGCTATAATGTGATGTTGTGGGATAAGAAGCAAAGCAACGGAAGTCACGAGAGATTATCTCACAAAACAAAATGAAGATAAGAAAAGGCTCACAAGATAACAAAGAAGTAGAAATAGATAAAAGGCTTATCCCATAGAGGAAAACAAAGAGTAAAGAGGGATTGTGGGATAAGAATTACCAAGGTAACAAACAAATGCTTATCCTGTGAGGTAAGGGTAGACCCACAATGATGCTATGGGGTAAGAATGCAAGGCCACTCAGCAGTCAAATAAAGTGAAGAGGGTGTGGACTTGGGGTGCCACATCAACCATCCATGGCCATTGGATCTTTATAAAACTTGATCCAATGATGACATTTCAATATTTGATTGGGATTTTGAGCAGGCTTACATGGCATGATCTTGCATTTGAGATCTAAGATCGATGGCTAAAATTCAATTTTCATGGTGGCCATTTTGTTTTGATTGCTCTGTCAAAGGTGGTTGTCGACCTGATGGTCAAGTTTATTCTTTGCTCAGTCAGAGCCCAATTTTGGACCCAATTTATGTGATAAACTTATAGGGCACCGAGAGGTGGGGGGTGAATTAGTGCAAGCAAAAACAATATGAATCTGATCACCAAATTAAACAACTTAAAACTTAAAAAGCATAAGAGGAATATCACCACATAAGCTAATCCCCAATAAAACAAATTCCACATAACACAATAGATTTATACATGGAAACCCAAAAGGGAAAAACCATAGTGGGAGTTAATACCCATAAGATTCACTATCTAGAGAATAGAAATCTTGACCGGTTAAGGTCTTACAAATATGCCCTATTAGGAGAAGACCTAGTCAGGAGTCACCCGGTTAAGGGATTGCTATGGTGAGCCCTGTTAGGAGCTTTGACCTATTAGGATCAACCTTGCAAGAGGATTTAAGACTCTGATATAGAGCTACCTTGTTAGGGGATTTACAAATTAAGGTTTGTTAGGACCTACCCAGTTAAGGGATTTTACTATTGCAAACTATTAGGAAAACAATAGTCAAATGATCTTCATTTGATGCCTCTGTGTCTGATAAGATCCACTTCAGATCCTGAAAACTTCAACAACACATCAATACAAAGTTTCACTAATCACTGCACAATCAAATTCACATCCTTCGCTAATGATCTCACACTCTTACATACACACACTTTTTATAAAGATCTCTTAGTCAGCTACAACCTTGGAATGATTTCCTAGGTTCAATGAATCTATAAATTCTTACATTACACCCCCTACTTATGTCAGCCACTGACATAAGAAATAAAAAACAAGAAAAAGCCTGTGTCGATTTATCGATTTAAGTGACTTTATCACTACCAATTAAGTGTTCTTCCAGATAGCCCGCTTTGTTCATCAAATATTGATCATCTTGTTGGATCTGCTAATGTGGTCATGAATATAAAACCAAATACGTGTCTCCATCACTCCTATAAAACCCCATCACCTAACTCTTCATCAATCGTTTGTATCGATTGCATGAATGCAACTTTGTCCCTATTTACCAATTGAGGACCTATTTGCCAGTTAACTGTTAAACAATCTTCTCTACTAGTTAATCTCTACCAGTTGACCTAATAGACTTAGATAACTATAAAAACATAGTTTCCATCAATGAAAACATAAAACAAGTCATCAATCAACTGTTTACATCAATACATCATCATCAAGCCAACGGTCTCCCCCTTTGGCATTGATGGCAACACTTAGGAAAATTGGTGTCTAAGTGTGCAATACAAAAATTGACTCTATCCATGACACATACTCCCCCTTAGCAATTACATTCTATTATAAAAATTTGAGCTTAAACCATTACAAGACTCATACTACTAATCCCCATTATGAATACAACAAAATTTTGCCTCTTGTCAACTACTACTCCCTATTTAATAGCAATGGCAATGGAAAGTAAATGCATACAATTACATCAAAATTGCATAGCATATATGGATATAAGAGGTCCAAATGTTTTTACGATGCAATTTTAGAAAAAGCATCACTAAAATGTGATTTCAACTACTTCAGATCATTATGCTAGGTCTCCAAAATAGTGTCAATTATCTCCACATGTGTCCTGATCTACCCAGCAAGCTCCTCCATGGCATCTATAGTGCCCATCTTTAGGGTAGAAATAGCTTCTAACTCTTTATACCCTCTCTGCAAGATCTCAACTTTTGGTATCCACTATGTTTGTAGTTCATGCAAGGATGTTGTTCTCTTTACCTATTCAATTTCATAAGCTCTCAAATTATGTTGAAGTTCAACAACCGACCATCCATAGTTTAGTGCAAAATCATTCAGGGGCTTAAATGATTCAATTATAACTTCAAGTTCTTTTTCTTCTTCTTGCTTCTTCTTTACTAGATGATCACAAAATAAGGAAAATTTTTCCACACTAGAAAGTATCTTACTGCCTGTCTCCAATGCTTTCGTCAAGTAGTCCTTATTAACAGTCAAAGAAAATGTATCTTTATCTATATCTTTCATCAACTACTCAGTCCTTTGCTTCTTATACTCATTTTCTAAACAAACATATGTGACATCCTCAAATTTTTTCATTTGTTCACCAACATCATTAACCAATTGACCTAGCTTATCAATCGGTGTAGAAAAATTGTCTGTATCAGTCTCTAGTAATAGACTTGACAAAATCTCAACTGCATGTTTGATTGTCTCATCTTCTTTCTGTTGTTCCCTCATTCTCTTCTTGTTTTCTCTAGATTGCATTGCAATTTCAATCTCCATTAATTATGTAGAACTCAGCATATCCATATTAATGGGTCCTTGTATACTTAATGCATCATTGTTCTCATCATCATCGATTATCTTCTTAGAAGCAAATGATAGGGGTGACACTTTAGGTTTTGTTTTCTCTATTTCCTTCTCTTCTTCCTCTTTGTTCTCTTTAGGTCTATCATTTACTAGTGGCAGAACATTCTATGTATGTACCGGTGGCTCTTCAAAGCTCTTGTCTTCTCCATCTTTCTTCATTTCCTATCCCTATTGATGTTCACACATATGCACATCATCAACCTATACATTTGCATTATTAGTTGCATCAACATCATTAGTACCAATGTCATCATCAGCAATGAGAATTTTCATTTTCTATGTATTGATCACTTGATCATCTACTTCTTGGTGCCCCATTATAATTTCATCAGGTATAAAGTCACTAATATCAACATTGTCTGGAATATCTTATGTCTCGAACTTCTTTGATTTCTCTTCCTCTTCAGAAATCAAACCCAGTAGCTTCTTCAAAAAAATTTCAGTTTCCATGTGAACTGATTGGGTCTCATCAATTAACATTCTTGTCAACCTTTTCTTGGATCTAAAAGATGATTTAGCCTTTATAATAATTTCATCTATCTCCTCTCCTGTAGCTTCAAGCTTTAGATTTTTAAGAATGTACTCAATAAATTCTCTATCCTATTTTATGGCTTCCTACCATCTAGCCTCAAGATTTTCATACAAAGAATTTGGAATCTTCCCTTGCAATTCAATTAGGGCTTTACTATATTTATTCATCATAAAAACTACTGCATCCTCTACCTAACTTTGTTCATCCTCAATAAAATTATCATATAGTTTATCCAAGCCTTTAATAATTCCATATTCCTTAATATGCATAAACATCTTTTCAAAAAATTTAATCTTATTTATCGGTTTCTTGATGGATTTGATAGTAGATGCTCCTACAACCTTTGACTTTTTACCACTAGCTCCTAAAGCTTTCTTTTCACCTTTTGACTCAGTTTCTTCTTCATCAGTTGTCGGTCTCTTTTCTTGCTACTTTTTCCTCTTCCTGTAAACTTATTTCACCTTGGTTGCTTTAGGTGCAGGGGGCTCAATGACTTTACCTTTTCTCTGCTCTTCTCGCTCTCCAAGAGCTCTCAAGAATCCAAAGTGACAAATGATATTCTCAAAGCTTTTTCTATTTCCCCATTATATGCCACATTAAATGTCGTTACTAGCAAAACCCTAAAATACCTTTTAACACACTACCAGTTCTGATAACACATCAAACCTACCGGTTTGATCATAAAATCACTTCTTACTATCATAATACATCAAAGTATGCAGATTTAACATACCTTATGGTCCTTTAGGGGGTTCTAAAATAGATCTAAAATTAAGCTCCCCTTAAGCTTTTTAATAGCTTAGTTTGTTGGTGAAGGGTTCTCCACACTAGGTGAAGAAATGGGATCTTCAGATGGTTTGTCTTTGGTTTTCTCATCATCCTTATTTTTCTAGATTCTATTCATTTCAGATTTGGTCTCCTCCTCATCAACTTTAATCTTCCCTTTTTGGTCAGCAGATTGATTTACCTATTGATTCAACTTATCTCTATCAAACTTTGCAATATGTCCTAGTTTATGACAATGATAACAAGCCATACAAGATGCTTTCTAAGGTCTACCATTGCCTCTACTAGTCCTTCTTCTATAGTTCATATCTAAATGACCATAGTTATGACAGATTGTGCAAACCACATTCATCCTCTTTTCCATCTCATAGGGACTAGACCCGTTAGCATAGGGTCTCTACTAGTTATGACTTCTTTTGGTCATTAAAGGTTCTTTCCAAACCACTACCAAACCTCTGACTCATGTGAGGTGTCAGATTATTTTCTCCATACCTACATTCAATACATCTATTCCCATACATGTTTCATGTATAATAATATGCATTAAATTTTCTAGGCCCATATCTCAGATAAGTATTAGGTCTATAACCATTAGTAACATCAAATATACTTCTAAAAACATTAGCAGTATGTCCTGGCTTATGACAATTAAAGCATATAGGTTTATAAGATTTCTTACCGATGGATTTCTGAATTTTAGGTGTAGATTTACCTACTCCCATGTTGTCCTTTGTATTGGAATGCTCACCTTTCTCAAATGTATTAAAACCTAGTCCAGTTGTGTCACCTTTCATCTTTTGTGATTGAATATGTTCATCAAGCATGATAGAGCTTTTGTTAAACCTAGAAAGTTTTTCATTTGCATCAGCAAGTTCATGTGTAAGGTCTTCATTCCTTTTCATAAGAGTCTCTCTAACAAACATTACCATATCCAGATCTACCTTTATTTCTTCTTTTTCTTCTTTTTCCTCATTCCAATGAGTATATAGAGTTCCATTTTCCTGATTTAACTTAAAGATCGCTCCTTGCTTCAAGTTCCTAACTCATTCGGATGGTTAGGGCTTCTAGCTCTCTCCTCAAGTTAGCCTTCTCATCATTTAGTTTCTTCACTTCATCAACCAATGCACCTATGTTTGCTTCATTAGAAGAACTTCTTTCAGAAACCTCCAACATTTGTTTGGTTAGCTCTCTTCTCTTAGCAAGTGAATCTTTATACTTGCTTCTCAATTTTTCTAGGGATTCCTGAGTTTCTTCAAGTTTATTAGACATCTCTCTATTAGGATAATCGGTGAACAATTGAGAGGGGGGAGTGAATCAGTTCTTAATAGATTATAGATTTTAATCCACAATATAACCTTAAATAGATCAAGTACCAGTAAAGCACAAACAAATGCCCATAGAAAAAGATACCGGTAAACAATACAACTTAATAATTTACAAGATAATTAATGCAAAGCAACCATACCACATAACACCATGATTTGTATGTGGAAAACTCGAAAAGGGAAAAACCACAGTGGGAAGCCTACCCAAAGTCAGATGATACTTCTGCAAAAGGTATGTGTTACAATGAGGGGCTGCACTTGCAGTAAGGCACACTGCCTAGAGCACATTGCTCATTACAAAAGAGTCTCACTAACTACAAAGAGGCTACAACCTTCTCAAGATAAATGGACAACAATCCAATAGAGTGAACTGCTGGAAATAACATCTACTATGCTTTATTACAGTCCCAGTTAAGCTCAATGTTGAAGGACTAAATCCTCTTCTGGATCCAATCAAATCACCAATGATCGATTAACTCCTCTACCTGAATGATATTACAATATTCACACATTACATTCATTGACCGTGACCTTTCCAATAACCATGATACTTTTACAAAGAGTTTCTACCTCTTTTATAGACAAACCCTAAGGCCTAAACCAATTAGATCAGCCACCTAAAGATATTATAATAATACCATCACATAATTCCTTATTACAATGATATGCCATGACGGCTTAAGACCAAAACAATAATAACAAATCCATTAAACATCTTGAATCATCCAGGTAATGTGTAGAGTATACGCTAGCATGATACTGGTCCATAACCTAGATAGGTACTGAACCTATTCTAGGTCCACCACGCCAAAGCAATGTCTTCAAGCAATTGAAGCACGATCAACGAACATCTGCAGCATCCTGAAATAATCAAAGAAGTTGCACCAACACCAATTATGCATCCTGCCAAGATTCATGAATGAAAGCTCTATCGCTAAAGCCTTAAACTAGTGTCAGTAAGGGTTTACCAGAGTGTATGATAACATCCAATTACCAAGCCAATACCAACTGACAAAAACATTCTCATGGAGCATATAAATAATAAAATCCAATATACTTCACTGATCCAAACATGCTAGAAGTGTCCAATAGATAATCTCTTTTGTCGGTAACACTAGATCTTCTACCGGTAACTAAAATTTGTCTGTCGGTAACCATCCAAATCAGCTAGTGTTGGCATCAATGATAAAACATCAATGCAGCACATAATCAATTCATTCATAATACCAACAATCTCCCCCTTTGGCATTGATGACAACACTAGATGTGAAAAACATCTAAGTACCAACAAATGCCAAACAAGTCTCCCCCTATGAATGATATCTTTGTAAAGTTTGGAAAGAGTTTTCACATTACCATCACTCCCCCTTTGAAATCAATGCTCTAAACCTAACAAAAATATCAAAGAAATGATATAATCCTCTAAATCTAAAAGCTAACTACTCCCCTTGAGTAGTAGCACCACTCATCAGTGCTGAAATGAATGATATTTCTGATAATACATGTCAGACTTTTGACAAAATTCATCAATAACATCTTTGCCAGAGGGGTAGAAACCCCTAACATGTCTCTCAAATACTCAAATGATTCTTTAGATAGTGGTTTAGTGAATATGTATTCAATCTGTTCTTTAGTGTTCACATAAACTAGTTTGACTTCCTTTTCTTCTACCTTGTCTTTCAGAAACATATACTTTATTGAAATATGCTTAGTCTTAGAGTAAAATACCAGATTCTTAGACATGTCAATAGCTACAGAGTTATCACAGTACATAGCTACCAGTTTACTACAATTTACCCTGATATCCTTCAACATTTTCTTCATCCACAAAACTTGAGTGCAATTAGTTGCTCCTGCAACATACTCAGCTTCTAGAGTAGATAAAGAAATGCATGACTATTTTTTTTCTTATCCATGAAACCAATTTCTTTCCAAGAAAGAAAGCTCCACCAGAAGTGCTCTTCCTATCATCAGTATCACTTGTCCAGTCTAAGTCAGTATATGCACATAAAGTGAAATCAACATTTCTAGAATACCATAAACTATATTCTGTTGTTCTTTGCAAATACTAGAATATCCTCTTTACTGCACATTCATGATTTTCTTTAGGATTACTTTGATATCTTGAAATAATACTTACTGCATTCATAATATCAGTTCTAGTCTGAATTAGATATAATAGACCACCAATCATAGCTTTATACCTTGTTGGATTTACTATTAAAGAAGTATCTTTGATAGATAATTTTCCACTTGTAGTGATAGGAGTACTTACCAGTTTGGAATTCTCCGTAACAAAAAATATCAAAAATTCCCTCAAATACTTAGTTTGACAGATAAAAATGCCTTTGTTAGTTTGAGTAATTTGCAAACCTATGAATTTTTTTATCTCACCAATCATGGACATTTCAAATTCATTTTTCATGTTGTTAACAAATTCCATGCACAATTTATCTTCTCCTCCAAAAATGATATCATCAACAGAACCATCAATAATCAGAATATCATTATCAGTGATCTTATAATATAGATTACTATCGGCACTGACTTTAGTAAAACCAAGCTTCAAAATATATTTATCCAACCTTGCATACCAAGCTCTAGGAGCATGTTTCAAACCATATAACTCTTTCTTCAATATGCAAACCATGTCTTTGTCATCTATTTATCATAATCCATTAGGTTTCTCAATGTAAACTTCTTCCTCAATCTCATAATTTAAAAATGCACATTTGACATCCATTTGATAAACCTTATAGTTCTTATAAGCTACATAGGCAATAAATAGTCTAACAGCTTCAATTCAAGCTACAGGTGCAAATGTCTCACCATAATCAATTCCTTCCATTTGAGAATATCCTTTACAAACCAATCTAGCCTTGATCCTTTTAACTTGACCATCCTCATTTAGTTTATTTCTGAAAACCCATTTAGTTCCAATAACATTCTTATTTTTAGGCCGAGAACCTAAAGACTAAGTTTCATTCTTCTCTATTTGATCTAATTCATCTTCCATGGCCTTTAACCAATGTTTATCCTTACAAGCTTCAATAACGGTTGCTAGTTCAATTTGAGAAATAATAATACCTCTTCATTTGCCAATTTTATTGTTGTCATTACTCCCTTGTTTCTACCCCCAATAATTTGATCTTCTAAATGATTTAATCTTACATAGCTTGAAGTCTTTTGAACTTCAGGTTCAAAACTCTAATCATCAGTCATAGTTGAATTTTCTGAGAGTGCCGGTGTAACTATTTCAGCTTCCTATACCGGTTGAGGCATTGTTGGTTCTGTTATGATCATTTCCACTACGAAATTCATGTCATATGATATAGAATGATTTATGTACTGTTCATCCACTTTCACATTAGCACTTTCCACAATTTTCTACAATGTTTTGTTATAACATCTATATGCTTTGCTTTGAATTGAATAACCAAGAGATATCCCTTCATCACATCTAGGATCAAACTTTCCAATTGAATCATCTCATTTTATATAACATTTACTTCCAAATATTCTAAAATACTTAACAGTAGGTGTATGTCCAAACCAAAATTCATAGGGAGTCTTACCAGTTTTACCTTTAATGTGAGCTTTGTTTAGTGTGTAGAATATTGTACTCACTGCTTCTCCCTAGTAGATATGAGGCAATTTGGCTTTCACCATCAATGATCTAGCTGCATCCAAAATAGTTATGTTCTTCCTTTCAACTACTCCATTTTGTTGAGGAGTCCTAGGTGCAGATAGTTGTCTCCGAATTCCATTTGTCTTACAATAGCTATTAAATTCATGAGAAGTGAACTCACCACCATGATCTGATCTTAGACATTTAATTTTCAATCCAGCTTCTATTTCAACCTTCACTTTAAAGATTTTGAATTTCTCAAAAGCTTCAGACCTCTCCCTTAGAAAAGTCACCCGCATCATTCTAGAATAGTCATCAATAATCAACATGAAATACCTGTCACCTTGAAAGCTTCTAGTCCTTGCTAGACCACATAAGTCAGTATGAATCAAATCAAGTACATAATTAGATTTATCATGTATGCTCTTAAAAGAACTTCTAATTTTCTTACCCAATTGACATTCCTTACATACTGGATTATGAGGCTTCATAATCTTAGGTATATCTCTGACTGCCTTAGTTGAACTGATTTTAACAATATAATCAAAATTAACATGACACAACCTCTTATGTCATAGCCAACTCTCATCAATATGAGAAACAAAACTTGTCTTATTACGAGTGTTTAGGTGAAAGATGTTACTTCCTGTCTGAATACCGGTTGCAATCTCCAAACTAGTTTTGCTAATGATTTTGCATTTTCTATCTTTAAACTAAAGTTGAAAACCCTTATTAACTAATTGACCAACACTCAAAAGATTATGCCTGAAACCTTCTACATAATAAACATTATCAATGTTATGCTTTCTATCGAAAGAAATAATACCTCTACCTTTGATCATACATGCTTTGTCATCTCCAAATCTGACTTGAACACCTTTTTATTCTTGTAGGGACATAAATTTTATTTTATCTCTAGTCATATGATGTGAGCATCCACTATGAATTACCCATTCATCCTTATCTTCAACTTTTGCTACTAGGGCCTTCTCTTCATTTTTGATAGCTGGTTCTGGTTCATCTTCCTTCAAAGCATAGAACACCTATTCCTTTCCATTTCCAGATACACTAGCCGAGTCTTCAGTTGGTTCATCTCCAAAGTCATCAGATACTCCTTCCTCATCTGCTATGTAGCTTTGTTTGTTTTTCTTGAATCTATATCTGTTTGGGTTAGGCTTAAATTTTTTCTTAACTCTTTCCTCAAACCTTCCATTCCTTTTAGGACATCTAGATGCAAAATGACCAATCTTATTACATGAAAAACATTTAAAAGGTGCTTTTCCTTCATACTTACTTCTAGTTGGACCTTTAGGTACTCTTCTAGCAAATAAGGCTTCAAGTTGCTCAAGCTCTTCATCTTCTTTCCTCATGTCTTCCAGTTCTTTTGCATATAGGACTCTCCAATCACTTTTTTTGATAGATGTTGATGATGATGCATGAAAAGTAGGTTCAAACTTTACAACTCCAGAAGATACAAATTCTTCAAGCTCTAAAGCAGATAATTTCCCAATCGGAATGTCTCTATTGGCTGAAGTGTTTGACATTGTTCTTAGCTCAATAATTACAGTTGCCTTCATCTTGTAAGATGATGGAAGGGCTCTCAAGACTTTGGAAACTATTTCATCTTCACTTAGAAATCCTCCATAACATTGAATTCCCGTGACAATCTCATTTACTCTTTCCATAAACACAACAATTATTTCATTTTCTTCCATTTTCAAGTTTTCATACCTTGCCCAGTAACCATCAAGTTTAGCAATTTTGACAGTAGGGTCACCTTCATTCAGAGTTTGTAATTTATCCCATATAACCTAAGCCAATGACTTGTCAGTCAATCCCATAATCTGTTGATCAGTAAGTGCACACAAGAGGGCTTCTCTACCTCTATAATCATTTTAAATATTCTTGTCCAGGTCTACAGGAGCAAGATTTTGAGATGATGGATCATAAGGTTTGTATCCTTTCTCAATGATCTCCCAAATATCCTTCCCAAGACATCTAAGATGAGTGTCCATTCAAATTTTCCATAGCCCATAATTTGCTCCATCAAGCTTAGGGATTTCTCTTTTGAAAATAGTTGTCGATGGTCTAGAAGTGTTAGCTACTATAGGATCTACCTGAAGTGGTTAAGCTTCTACAAAAGAGGACCAAAGATCTGATACTAGTTTTTAGGATAACCGGTGAATAAGTGAGAGGGGGGGTGAATCAATTGTTAATAGATTATAACTTTTAATCCATAATATAACCTTAACAGATCAAGTATCGGTAAAGAACAAACAGATTCCAGTAGAAATTGATACCGGTAAACAATACAACTTAATAATTAACTAGATAATGAATGCAAAGAAACCATACCACATAACACCATGATTTGTATGTGTAAAATCCAAAAAGAGAAAAACCATGGTGGGAAGCCTACCCACAGTTAGATGATACTTCTGTAGAATGTATGTGTTACAATGAGGGGCCTGCACTTGCAAGAAGGCACACTGCCTAGAGCATACTGTTCATTACAAAAGAGTCTCACTGACTATAGAGAGATTACAACCTTCTCAAGATAAATTGATAACAATCCAATAGAGTGAACTATTGGAAATAGCATCTACTATGCCTAATTACAGTCCTGGTTAAGTTCAATGTCGGAGAACTAAATCCTCTTCTGAATCCAATCCGATCACCAATGATCGATCGACTCCTCTGCCTAAATGATATTACAATATTCGCACATTACATTCCTTTACCATGACCTTTCCAATAAGCATGATACTTTTACAAAGAGTTTCTACCTCTTATTTATACAAACCCTAAGGCCTAAACCAATTAGGTCAGCCACCTAAAGATATTAAAATAATACCATCACATAATTCCTTATCACAATGATATGCCATGATGGCTTAAGACCAAAAAAATAATAACAAATCCATAAAACATCTTGAATCATCCAAGTAACATGTAAAGTACACACTAGCATGATACTAGTCCATAACCTAGATAGGTACTAGACCTATTATGGGTCCACCATACCAGAGCAATGTCTTCAAGCAATTGAAGCACAATCAATGAACATCTCAGCATCCTGAAATTGTCAAAGAAGCTGCACCAACACCAATTGTGCATCTTGCCAAGATTCCTGAATGAAAGCTCTGTCACTAAAGCCTTAAACCAGTGTTGGTAAGGGTTTACCAAAGTGTATGATAACATCCAATTACCAAGCCAATACCGACTGAGAAAAACATTCTCATGCATCATATAGATCATAAAATCCAATATACTTCACTCATCCAAACATGCTACAAGTGTCCAATAGATAATCTCTTTTGTTAGTAACACTAGATCTTCTACCAGTAACTAAAATTTGTCTAACGATAACCATCCAAGTCAGCTAGTGTTGACATCAATGACAAAACATCAATGCAACACATAATCAATTCATTCATAATGCCAACAATCTCCCCCTTTAGCATTGATGGCAACACTAGATGTGAAAAACATTTAAGTACCAACAGATGCCAAACAAGTCTCCCCCTATGAATGATATCTTTGTAAAGTTCAGAATGATTTTTCACATTACCATCACTCCCCCTTTGACATCAATGCTAGAAACCTGACAAAAATATCAAAGAAATGATATAAACCTCTAAATCTCAAAGCTGACTACTCCCCTTGAGTAGTAGCATGACTCATCAGTGTCGAAATGAATGATGTTTCTAATAATACATGTCGGACTGATGACAAAATTCATCAATCAAGTCTTTGTCAGAGGGGAATTTGCTGGAAAAAATGGTGTCTCAACCTTGCATTTATGTGAGGTTACTATTTATAGTAAGTTTTCATTTAAGCACGAAATGGTGCGAAACTCTCCCTGAAGCTTCTGGTTGGCTAGATAAGCATTCCGGTAAAGTTTCGTCGCAAGGTCACAGCTAGTTTTGAAGATATTAAAGTTTTCGTCTTGGAGGGGTGCAATAAAATGTTTAAATTTAATTTTGGGGACTTTAGAGGCTCCGAAATGCCCTGAAAAGTGTCTGTAACCGGCGAATCTGGTTACGAGGTGATAGAGAACTTCGCGAGCTTTCCGGTGCTTCAAACGGTTCGTCAATCGGACACCCGGTTCTCAAGTTATGGCCTCCGGAAGTTTGTACTCCTGAAATAGGAAAAATAATTTGTATTGAATACATAAATGAGCTGTAAAAGGGAGCGACACGTGTTGATGTGTGCTTTAACATGTCATAGAAGGGAGATAAGGTCGGCTACACCTTATTGGGTGGTTTTAGCCCATGGTTTTGTAATACCGTTTGACGGTTTCTTGTATTGTATCTCCTATTTATGAGGTGTGTGAGATAGAGGTTGTGTGTAAGAGTCTTATGGCTATTGAGTTGCCTCTGAATCTCTGATTAGTGATACTCCTGCGAAGAGTTTGCTCTGCAAGTATTTTGTAATCTGTTTTTGATTGCTGAATAAAATATTGAGCTGCTTTTGGAGGGTGGGGTTTTTCTCCCGAAAGGGTTTTCCCCACGTAAATCAGTGTGTTGTGGTATGAATGCTATTATATCTATTTCTATTTTCTGTAACTGTTGTAATGATCTGAAAAAGTTTTGCATTACCCTCCTCTCAAGGTTAGTGTAGGAAGTTGTTTCCGCTACTTAACTTCCTTACAAGTGGTATCAGAGCCTGATCACCTTTGGTTTCAATTGTGGGCAGTTGGGTTTTTTGAACTAATCCAGATTTGAGTGGGAGCTTGTGCAGAAGACACTTTTTGATCCTGTTGCAGGAATATTCAGATGGCGAGTTCGTCAGGGAGAATAGAGGTGGAGAAATTTAATGGAAGTAATTTTGAGATGTGGAAGCTGAAGATGGAAGATCTGTTAATAGATCGAGATCTTTGGGATGCTGTTGATGCGAATGTCCAAAGGCCCTTAGATCCTACTGCGGCAGCTCAGTATGATGTTATGGACCGAAAAGCCAAGGGTCTAATCAGACTGTGCCTGGCAGACTCTGTTCTAATCAATGTCCATGAAGAGAACTCTGCAAAGAAGCTATGGACTAAGCTTGGTGAGATGTATCAAGTGAAATCTTTATTAAATCAAATTTTCTTAAGAAAGAAATTGTATTCCTTGAAGATGGAAGAGGGTGGACGAATTGCAGACCACCTAGAAGCATTCAATATGATTGTGGCTCAATTAGTATCCGTCAGTGTTAAGATGGACGAGGAAGAGAAATGTCAGATCTTGCTTTGTTCTTTGCCTGATTCGTGGGATTCTCTTGTTATGGCTATCGGTAGTACTTCTGTTGTTTTGAAATCTGAAGACGTGGTGGGTGCCCTACTCGGTGAAGAGATGCGAAGGAAGGTATCCATCAGTTCAAAGGAAGCCCTAACCATTCGTGGAAGACCTAAGGAGAAAGGCAAGAAGAATGAGAAGCGCGGCAAGTCCAAATCCAAAGGGAGATCGAAATCTCCTGGAAAGTCCAAAGTCATTTGCTGGAATTGCGGTAAATTGGGTCACATCCGTAAGGACTGCAAAGAAGAAAAGAAGAAGAAAAAGAAAAAGTTCGATTCTGATTCTGAGTCCGACAAGGAAGATGGCGATGCATTTATTGCGGCTTTGGCGACTCATGCAGGTAATGATGCCTGGCTAATTGACTCAGGTGCATCTTTTCATATGACTTCCAATAGAGATTGGTTCTCTGAATATGAAGGATTTAATGGAGGTAAGGTGTACTTGGGTGATGATTCACATCTAGACATTGTTGGTCGAGGTAAAGTTAGAATTAGGTTTTCTGATGGTAGAATAAAAAGGATTAATGGTGTGCTGCATATCCCTGGATTAAAATGAAACCTGTTATCTGTGAGCAAACTGATAGATGCAGGTGTGCAGGTAGTCTTTTCTGAAGCAGGATGTAAGATGATTAAGGGTGCTATGGTAGTTGCTAGAGGTGTCAGGTTTGGCACTTTGTATAAGCTTGAAGCATACACTGTTGAGTGTAATAGCACTTCTGTAAAAGGTAAATCTGCGGATACTTCAATGGAAGATTTGAAGGTTTCACCTTCAGCAGATGGAAATGGTTTTTGGGTACCTAAGGGTGCTCTTTCATCTGAAGCAAAGTTACCTACAGAGAAGACTATGTTATGGCACCAGAGACTTGGCCACATTGGAGAAAAGGGTCTAAGGACCTTGAAAAATAAAAACCTTGTTGAAGGTTTGAATGACTGTAATCTTGACTTTGATTTCTGTGAGCATTGCATTTATGGAAAACAAAACCGCGTTCAGTTTTACTCGAGTTCTCATAAAACTTGTGGTGTTTTGGATCTTATCCATTCTGATGTGTTTGGTCCAGTAGATGTCTCTTCGATTGGAAAATCCACATATTATGTTTCATTTATTGATGATTTTAGTAGAAGGACATGGGTATATTTTCTAAAGAGTAAATCTGAAGTTTTTAGTCGTTTTAAAGAATTTAAAGCAATGGTTGAGTTGCAGACTGGAAAGAAAATAAAATGTTTGAGAACTGATAATGGCGGTGAGTTTTGCTCTAATGATTTTGATAGATTCTGTAAAGACTGTGGAATTAACAGGCAGAAGACAACTCCGTATTCTCCACAGCAGAATGGAGTTGCAGAAAGAATGAACAAGACACTGATGGAGAAGGCTAGGAGTATGTTGAGTGGTGCTGGTCTCGAACAAAAGTTTTGGGCTGAAGCTGTTGCCACTGCTTGTTACCTGATTAACAGGTCTCCTACATCAGCTCTTGTTGATAAAACACCTATGGAAGCATGGTCAGGTCACAAGCCTTCATTGAGACATCTTAGAGTTTTTGGTTGCGAGGCATATGCACATGTGCCAAAGGAGAAGCGAACAAAGTTGGAGAACAAGGCTGTGAAATGTATCTTCATCGGGTATAGTTATGGTGTGAAAGGATACAAGCTTTGGGACCCTGTTGCACAAAAGGTAATTCACAGTAGAAGTGTTATTTTTAGAGAAATTAAGTCCCCTTCTGTTACATTGCAGCCAGAACAGACTAAAAAAGAAGATGTGATTCAACTTCCTTCTACACCTGAAAGAGTTGAATCGAGACCCCTAGATAGGCAAGAATTTGAGGAGAGCTCGTCTAGCTCTGAATCTTCAGAAGAAGAGGAAGAACCTCCAACTCAGCTTGTTCGAAGGTCTACAAGACATAGACAACCACCTGAAAGGTATTCACCTGATGATTGGAGATGTATTTTTGCTTTGAATACTAGTGTGGATGAACCGAAATCTGTAGAAGAGGCATTAGGTATGAATGATGCAGAATCCTGGAAGATTGCTATGGAGGAAGAAATGGCAGCTTTGAAAAAGAATGATACATGGGATCTTGTACCATTGCCTGAAGGACGAAAACCTGTTGGTTGTAAATGGGTGTTCAAGAAAAAGATTGGTTCAGATGGAAGCATTGAGAAGTATAAAGCAAGGTTGGTTGCAAAAGGCTACTCTCAGGTTGAGGGTGTTGATTACGGTGAGATATTTTCTCCTGTTGCAAAAATGACGTCCATTAGATTTTTGCTTTCTATTGCTACTGCTTATGATTTAGAGGTTGAGCAAATGGATGTGAAAACTGCTTTCCTTCATGGTGATTTGGAGGAAGATATTTATATGACACAGCCGGAGCACTATGTGGTGAAAGGAAAAAGTAATTTGGTCTGTAAATTGAAGAAATCTTTGTATGGCCTCAAACAAAGTCCTAGGATGTGGTACCAGAAATTTGATACATATGTGTTGAGTTTGGGATTTGAACGTTCTAAATCAGATCACTGTGTTTATTATAAATCTTATGGTGATCATTTCTTATTCATTGCATTGTATGTTGATGATATGTTATTCATTGGTAAAGGGAAAGGTATGATTTCAGAACTGAAGTCTCAGCTCGCTGCTAAATTTGAAATGAAAGATCTTGGTGCAGCAAAGCACATCCTTGGGATGGAAATTAGAAGAGATAGGGTGAACAGAAAGCTATGGCTAGGCCAGAGTAAGTATGTGAATTCAGTGTTACAGAGGTTCAACATGCAGAATTGTAGACCATTGAGTGTTCCTTTTACAGTTGGAATGAAACTATCTATTTCAGATTGTCCTACATCCCCATTGGAGATGGAAGACATGAGCAGAGTGCCTTACCAAAGTGCGGTTGGAAGCTTGATGTATGCTATGGTCTATACTAGACCAGACATTGCCCAAGCAGTGGGAGTACTTTCTAGATATATGTCTAATCCTGGTAGAGTTCATTGGGATGCAGTCAAAAGAGTCTTCAGATATTTGAAGGGTACTTCAGAGTATTCTTTGTGTTATCATGGTAATTCAGTTGGAGACATTACTTCCCTTGATATCCATGGTTATGTGGATTCAGATTGGGCAGGTGATATTGATAGCAGAAGATCCACCAGTGCTTATGTGTTTACTTTGTTTGGTGGTGCAATTAGTTGGATGAGTAAGCGACAGGCTGTGGTTGCTTTATCCACTACTGAAGCAGAGTATATGGCAGCTACTCATGCTTGTAAAGAGGCCATTTAGCTTAAGAGATTGTGTTCGGATATTGGAATAAAACAAGGTACAGTGACAATTTACTGTGACAGTCAGAGTGCAATTAGCCTAGCTAAGAACCCGACATTTCATGCCCGGACCAAACATATTGATATTCAGTATCATTTTGTTAGAGATATGGTCGAAGATGGTAGGGTGAAGCTGGTTAAGGTGGAAACTTTGATGAATGTTGCAGATGCTTTAACTAAGGCTGTGAGCACAGAGAAGTTCAGATGGTGTTCAGAGTCTATGGGCCTTATGGCCCCTAGCAATTGATTCATTGTGTTGACATTCCCTTCCGCTCATGAAAGGTGTTCGACAAGTGGGAGATTTGTTGGAAAAAATGGTGTCTCAACCTTGCATTTATGTGAGGTTACTATTTATAGTAAGTTTTCATTTAAGCACGAAATGGTGCGAAACTCTCCCTGAAGCTTCTGGTTGGCTAGATAAGCATTCCGGTAAAGTTTCGTCGCAAGGTCACAGCTAGTTTTGAAGATATTAAAGTTTTCGTCTTGGAGGGGTGCAATAAAATGTTTAAATTTAATTTTGGGGACTTTAGAGGCTCCGAAATGCCCTGAAAAGTGTCTGTAACCGGCGAAGCTGGTTACGAGGTGATAGAGCACTTCGCGAGCTTTCCGGTGCTTCAAACGGTTCGTCAATCGGACACCCGGTTCTCAAGTTATGGCCTCCGGAAGTTTGTACTCCTGAAATAGGAAAAATAATTTGTATTGAATACATAAATGAGCTGTAAAAGGGAGCGACACGTGTTGATGTGTGCTTTAACATGTCATAGAAGGGAGATAAGGTCGGCTACACCTTATTGGGTGGTTTTAGCCCATGGTTTTGTAATACCGTTTGACGGTTTCTTGTATTGTATCTCCTATTTATGAGGTGTGTGAGATAGAGGTTGTGTGTAAGAGTCTTATGGCTATTGAGTTGCCTCTGAATCTCTGATTAGTGATACTCCTGCGAAGAGTTTGCTCTGCAAGTATTTTGTAATCTGTTTTTGATTGCTGAATAAAATATTGAGCTGCTTTTGGAGGGTGGGGTTTTTCTCCCGAAAGGGTTTTCCCCACGTAAATCAGTGTGTTGTGGTATGAATGCTATTATATCTATTTCTATTTTCTGTAACTGTTGTAATGATCTGAAAAAGTTTTGCATTACCCTCCTCTCAAGGTTAGTGTAGGAAGTTGTTTCCGCTACTTAACTTCCTTACAGAATTAACCACTAACATGTCTCTCAAATACTCAAATGATTCTTTAGATAGTGGTTTAGTGAATATGTATGCAATCTATTCTTTAGTGTTCACATAAACTAGTTTGACTTCCTTTGCTTCTACCTTTTCTTTCAGAAATATACACTTTATTGAAATATGCTTAGTCTTAGATTAAAATACCAGATTCTTAGACATCTCAATAGTTGCAGAGTTATCACAATAGATAACTACCAGTTTACTACAATTTACCCTAATATCCTTCCACATTTGCTTCATCCACAAAACTTGAGTGCAATTAGTTGCTCCTGCAACATACTTTGCTTCTGGAGTAGATAAAGAAATTCATGACTATTCTTTTGCTTATTTAGGAAACCAATTTCTTTCCAAGAAAGAAAGCTCCACCAGAAGTGCTCTTCCTATCATCAGTATCACTTGTCCAATCTAAGTCAGTATATGTACATAAAGTGAAATCAACATTTCTAGAATACCATAAACTATATTTTGTTGTTCTTTGCAAATACTAGAATATCCTCTTTACTGCACATTCATGATTTTCTTTAGGATTACTTTGATATCTTGAAATAATACTTACTGCATTCATAATATCAGTTCTAGTCTGAATTAGATATAACAGACCACCAATCATAGCTTTATACCTTGTTGGATTTACTATTAAAGAAGTATCTTTGATAGATAATTTTCCACTTGTAGTGATAGGAGTACTTACCAGTTTGGAATTCTCCGTAACAAAAAATATCAAAAATTCCCTCAAATACTTAGTTTGACAGATAAAAATGCCTTTGTTAGTTTGAGTAATTTGCAAACCTATGAATTTTTTTATCTCACCAATCATGGACATTTCAAATTCATTTTTCATGTTGTTAACAAATTCCGTGCACAATTTATCTTCTCCTCCAAAAATGATATCATCAACAGAACCATCAATAATCAGAATATCATTATTAGTGATCTTATAATATAGATTACTATCAGCATTGCCTTTAGTAAAACCAAGATTCAAAAGATATTTATCCAACCTTGCATACCAAGCTCTAGGAGCATGTTTCAAACCATATAAATCTTTCTTCAATATGCAAACCATGTCTTTATCGTCTGTTAATGATAATCCATTAGGTTTCTCAATGTAAACTTCTTCCTCGATCTCACCATTTAAAAATGCACATTTGACATCCATTTGATAAACCTTATAGTTCTTATAAGCTACATAGACAATAAATAGTCTAACAACTTCAATTCTAGCTATAGGTGCAAATGTCTCACCATAATCAATTCCTTCCTTTTGAGAATATCCTTTACAAACCAATCTAGCCTTGATCCTTTTAACTTGACCATCCTCATTTAGTTTATTTCTAAAAACCCATTTACTTTCAATAACATTCTTATTTTTAGGCTGAGAAACTAAAGACCAAGTTTCATTCTTCTCTATTTGATCTAATTCATCTTCCATAGCCTTTAACCAATGTTTATCCTTACAAGCTTCAATAATGGTTGGTAGTTCAATTTGAGAAATAAGACATACCTCTTCATTTGCCAATTTTCTTCTTGCAATTATTCCCTTGTTTCTATCTCCAATAATTTGATCTTCTAAATGATTTAATCTTACATACTGTGAAGTCTTTTGAACTTTAGGTTCAAAACTCTGATCATCAGTCATAGTTGAATTTTCTGAGAGTGCCGGTGTAACTATTTCAGCTTCCTATACCAGTTGAGGCATTGTTGGTTTTGTTATGATCATTTCCACTACCAAATTCATGTCATATGATATAGAATGATTTATGTACTATTCATCCACTTTCACATTAGCACTTTCCACAATTTTCTACAATGTTTTGTTATAACATCTATATGCTTTTCTTTGAATTGAATAACCAAGAGATATCCCTTCATCACATCTAGGATCAAACTTTCCAATTGAATCATCTCATTTTATATAACATTTACTTCCAAAAATTCTGAAATACTTAATAGTAGGTGTATGTCCAAACCAAAATTCATATGGAGTCTTACTGATTTTACCTTTAATGTGAGCTCTATTCAGTGTGTAGACTGTTGTACTCACTCCTTCTCCCTAGTAGATATCAGGCAATTTGGCTTTCATCATCAGAGATCTAGCTGCATCCAAAATAGTTATGTTCTTCCTTTCAACTACTCTATTTTGCTGAGGAGTCCTAGGTGCAGATAGTTGTCTCCGGATTCCATTTGTCTCACAATAGCTATTAAATTCATGAGAATTAAACTCACCACCATGATTTGATCTTAGACAATTAATTTTCAATCTAGTTTCTGTTTCAACCTTCGCTTTAAAGATTTTGAATTTCTCAAAATCTTTAGACCTCTCCCTTAGAAAAGTCACCCAAATCATTCTAGAATAGTCATCAATAATCAACATGAAATACCTGTCACCTTGAAAGCTTCCAATCCTTGTTGGACCACATAAATCAATATGAATCAAATCAAGTACATCATTAGATTTATCATGTATTCTCTTAAAAGAACTTCTGACTTTCTTACCCAATTAACATTCCTTACACACTGGATTATGAGGCTTCATCATCTTAGGTATATCTTTGACTGCCTTAGTTGAACTGATCTTAATAATACAATCAAAATTAACATGACACAACCTCTTATGCCATAGCTAACTCTCATCAGTATGAGAAATAAAACATGTTTTATTACAAGTGTTTAGGTGAAAGATGTTAATTCCTGTCTGAATATAGGTTGCAATCTCCAAACTAGTTTTGTTAATGATTTTGCATTTTCTATCTTTAAACTTAAATTGAAAACCCTTATCAACTAATTGACCAACACTCAAAATATTATACCTTAAACCTTCTACATAATAGACATTTTTCAGTGTTATACTTTCCATCCAACTAAATAATACCTCTACCTTTGATCATGCATTCTTTGTCACCTCCAAATCTAACTTGAACACCATTGTATTCTTGCAGGGACAGAAATTTTATTTTATCTCTATTCATATGATGTGAGCATCCACTATCAATTACTCATTCATCCTTATCTTCAACTTTTGCTACCAGGGCCTTCTCTTCATTTTTGATAGCCAATTCTAGTTCATCTTCCTTCCAAGCATAGAACACCTATTCCTTTCCATTTCTAGATACACTAGCTGAGTCTTTTGTCAGTTCATCTCCAGAGTCATCAGATACTCCTTCCTCATCTGCTATGTAACTTTGTTTGTTTTTCTTGAATCTATATCTGTTTGGGTTAGGCTTAAAAAATTTCTTAACTCTTTCCTCAAACCTTGCATTCCTTTCAAGACATCTAGATGCAAAATGACCAATCTTATTACATGAAAAACATTTAAAAGGTGCTTTTCCTTCATACTTACTTCCAGTTGGACCTTTAGGTACTCTTCTAGCAAATAAGGCTTCAAGTTGCTCAAGCTCTTCATCTTTTTTCCTCATGTCTTCCATTTCTTTTGCATATAGGGCTCTCCAATCACTTTTTCTGATAGATGTTGATGATGATGCATGAAAAATAGGTTCAAACTTAATAACTCTAAAAGATCCAAATTCTTCAAGCTCAAGAGCAAAAAATTTCCCAATTAGATTGTCTTTGTTGGCTAAAGTGTGTGCCATTGTTCTTAGCTCATTAATTGTAGTTGCCTTCATCTTGTAAGATGATGGAAGGGCTCTCAAGACTTTGGAAACTATTTCATCTTCACTTAGAAATCCTCCACAACATCAAATTCCCATAACAATCTCATTTACTCTTTCCATAAACACAACAATTATTTCATTTTCTTCTATTTTCAAGTTTTCATACCTTACTCGGTAACCATCAATTTTAGCAATTTTGACAGTAGGTTCACCTTCATTCAGAGTTTGTAATTTGTCCCATATAACCTTATCCAATGATTTAGTTAATCCCATAATCTGCTAATTAGTAAGTGCACACAAGAGGGCTTCTCTAGCTTTGCAATCATTTTCAATATTCTTGTCCAAGTCTGTAGGAGCAGGATTTCCAGATGCCAGATCATAAGGTGTGTATCATTTCTCACTGATCTCCCAAATATCCTTGCCAAGACATCTATGATGAGTCTCCATTCAAATTTTCCATAGCCCATAATTTGTTCCATCAACCTTAGGGATTTCTCTTTTGAAAATAGTTGTCGGTGGTCTAGAAGTCTGTCGTAGGATCTCCCTGAAGCGGTTAAGCTTCTGCAAAAGAGGACCAAAGATCTGATACCAATTGTTAGGATAACTAGTGAACAAGTGAGAGGGGGGGGTGGTGAATCAATTGTTAATAGATTATAACTTTTAATCCATAATATAACCTTAAACAAATCAAGTATCGGTAAAGAACAAACAAATGTCGATAGAAATAGATACCAATAAACAATACAACTTAATAATAGATAATCAATGAAAAGAAACCATACCACATAAAACCATGATTTGTACGTGTAAAACCCAGAAAGGGAAAAAACACAGTGGGAAGCCTACCCATAGTCAGATGATACTTCTATAGAAAGTATGTGTTACAATGAGGGGCTTGCACTTACAAGAAGGCACACTGCCTAGAGCATACTGTTCATTACAAAAGAGTCTCACTGACTATAGAGAGGTAAAACCTTCTCAAGATAAATTGACAACAATAAAATAGAGTGAACTACTGGAAATAGCATCTACTATGCCTGATTACAATCCTAGTTAAGCTCAATGCCAGAGAACTAAATCCTCTTCTAAATCAAATCTAATCATCAATGATCGATCAACTCCTCTACCTGAATGATATTACAATATTCGCACATTACATTCCTTGACCATGACCTTTCCAATAAGCATGATACTTTTACAAAGAGTTTCTACCTCTTATTTATACAAACCCTAAGGCTTAAACCAATTAGGTCAGCCAACTAAAGATATTATAATAATACCATCACATAATTCCTTATCACAATGATATGCCATGTCGGTTTAAGACCAAAACAATAATAATAAATCCATAAAACATCTTGAATCATCTAGGTAATGTGTAGAGTACATGCTAGCATGATACCGGTCCATAACCTAGATAGGTACCAAACCTATTCTAGGTCCACCACACCAGAGAAATGTCTTCAAGAAATTGAAGGATAGTCAATGTACATCTCAGCCTCCTGAAATCCTTGAAGAAGCTGCACCAACACCAATTGTGCATCCTGCCATGATTCCTCAATGAAAGCTCTATCGATAAAGCCTTAAACCAGTGTCAATAAGGGTTACTAGAGTGTATGATAACATCCAATTACCAAGCCAATACCAACTAACCAAAACATGCTCATGGAGCATATAAATCATGAAATCCAATATACTTCACTAATCCAAACATGTTAGAAGTGTCCAACAGATAATCTCTTCTACCGGTAACACTAGATCTTCTATCGGTAATCAAAACTTGTCTATCAGTAACCATCCATATTAGCTAGTGTTGACATCAATGACAAAACATCAATGCAACACATAATCAATTCATTCATAATTCCAACACTCTTTATAACTCATATGCCTCATGTCTACCTTAGGGATCCTTCTCAAATAGTTAAGCCTCAAGGAAATTTGGCTTTGATACCAATTGATAAACATATAAGGCATTGAGGGAGGCTGAATTAATGCAAGCAAAAAAATTATGAATCTGATCACCAACATAAACAACTTAAAACTTAACAATCATAAGAGGAATATCACCACATAAGCTAATGCCCAATAAAAAAATTCCATATAAAACAAGAGATTTATACGTGGAAACCCAAAAGGGAAAAACCATGGTGGGAGTTAATACCCACAAGGTTCACTATCTGTAGAATAAAAATCTTGATTGGTTAAGGTCTTACAAATATGCCTTGTTAGGAGAAGACCCGGTTAGGAGTCGTCTGATTAAGGGATTTCTATGATGAGCCCAATTAGGAGCTTTGATCTTTTAGGATCAACCTTGCAAGAGGAATCAAGACTCTGATATAGAGCTATCCTATTAGGGGATTTATAAATTAATGCTTGTTTGGACCTACCCGGTTAGGGGATTTTATTGCTACAAACTATTAGGAAAACAATAGTCAAATGATCTTCATGTAACACCTCTATGTATGATAAGATCCACTTTAGATCCTAAAAGCTTCAACAAAACATCAATACAGAGCTTCACTAATCACCGCACAATCAAATTCGCATCCTTCGCTAATGATCTCACACTCTTACATACACACACTGACTTGATACCTCATCACACTTTTTATAAACATCTCTTAGTCAGCTACAACCTTGGAACAATTTCTTAGGTTCAATGAATCTAAACATTCTTACATTACATGCTTTACTTATGTTGGCCACAAAGATAAGAAATAAAAAGTAAGACAAATCCTGTGTCGGTTCGCTGATTTAAGTGACTTTATCACTACCGGTTAAGTGTTCTTTGAAATAGCCTACTCTATACATAAAATATTGATCATCCTATTGAATCTGCTAATACGGTCATGAATATAACAAGAAACACTTATCTCCATCACTCTTGTAAAACCGCATCACCTAACTCTTCATCAATCACCTATACTGGTTGCATGAATGCAACTTTGTCCTTGTTTACCAGTTGAGGACCTATTTGCTAGTTCACTATTAAACTATCTTCTATATTGGGTAAGCTTTACCGGTTGTCCTAATATACTTATATGACTATAAAAACATAGTTTACATCAATGATAAAATAAATCAAGTCATCAATAAACTCGTTACATCAAGACATCATCATCAAGCCAACATTTTATGCAACCACTTGATTTTCTTGTCATTACTCCAAACATGATGCCTTTTGTTGATTCTAGAAGCAACCTATGCCTCTTCAATGAAGTTTGAAGACTTTTTGTGCTTGCAGATGCCATCTAGTGCATTTGCGTAGAGATTTTCCTCCTATGCAAGGATTTTATTTCTCTAGGGGCAGAGGATGCTCCAAGAGCTAGTTGTAGCATGCCATCAGATCTGTCGATATGATCTCTACTCCTCCTCTTTGATATTTGTAACCTAACCTGAGTAGGGTTAGGTTTTTTTCAATTGTAAACCATCTGAGTTATCCTTAAACTTTAAAAGCAATTTTGTAGAATTTTCTCAAGATCTCTTCCTTCTTTTCTTATGTAGAATTCTCATATCTCTCTCACTTGTAAAATTGCCTTGCCCTTTAATCAATAAAATCATCTTTTTTTCCTCTATTATATTCTTGCAATTTGTGTAAGTTTTTACCTCTTTGTTTGAATGAATTCTCTTTTGGTTTTCTACAATGTAAGTGATTGTGTTATTTCCCAACCTTCACTCACACTTAGCAGGCTGAGTATAATAGAATTATGTGCATCTTTGGGTTGTTTTAATTGATGGTTTGTGCAGTCATAAGAAGGGGAGATCATCATTTCAGTCTATGTGCAAGTCTTATTTCCCTTCTTTCATGCAACCCTTCTCTCTGTCTCCCTTTTCCTTGTCAAAGCATAGATTATATTTTCATGTGTTGGATTGGTCCAACACTTTGCATCAAATTGAATAGGAAGTCGGCCTTCTATGGAGAGTCTTTCTCACATAGCACAATGTCCCACACTTGAGAGGTTGTTTCCATGTTTCACAAGGTTGATGACCAAGTTTTCTTGGGTCGTCAAGGGTGAAAATTTTTGTGACAACAGGCATGTCGTGCAACCTTGGTCTATCATTTCCTTGAAACTATGGCTTGTAATTATTTGTAACTTTATGTGTAGGGTCTTTTAAAGAGTTTATGACCTTATCCATTTTGTCTTCTTCTTTAGGTTGTTTATTATGTGCTTTAAGATTGTATAACCTTGCATCATCTCTCCTACTTGTTTTACCATAATCTTTTTTGTTACTTTCAATAATAATTGCCACTTTGTAAGCTTGTACTAGATGAGGGGGATTCCTAGTTCTTAGTTCATACCCTATTTTGAGATCGAAAGCATAAATTTAAAACATCAAACTCATTGAATCATTAGACTTCAAATTAGGGGGTAATTTATTAAGTAATTTGGTAAACCTCATATTGATACTAGATATGGTTTCATTGTACCCCTTTTGGATGTTTGTAATTTCATGTAGGGAAAACTTTTGATCTGCATGACTTCCATACTATTCAACAAACATCCTTTTGATTTCCTACCAGCTATGGATTGATGAATTTGGCAAGCCGTTATACCCATCCTTGGTATCCTCAATGAGGGACTACATGAATAGCCTCATAAAAACATCTTCCTCTTGCACATCAATGTCATCTAAAATATATTGAAAGCTCTTTATATGATCATCTTCTGATATTTCCCCATTTCCTAAGAACTTGGGTATTGTCTTCCTAAGTTAATCACTGATGGGGTTTAGATACCCAAAAATCCTTGTGAAATCCACTTTCTTGTATCTATCTACATTCATAGGGCCACTAGTGAACATGTTCAGTTGATACTGATACTGATTTCCATACTGGCATTGATATTATGGTTGGGCTTCATAGTTTTTATATTGGTTTATATTATATTGATAGTTCTAATAGTTTCTAGCATAGTTGTGTGGTGGATTGTGATATCTAGTTCCATAAGAGTTATAACCTGTCCCACTTTAGCTCATGGCTACACTAGTTTCGAAAGGTATTGACATTGCAACTAAATGGATAGAGCTAGTAATATGGGTAGAGGTCGTCATAGTCTACTAAGTGTATTGTGAAGTGTTTGTTGTTGAGGTAGTCATCAATGAATATAAAAAATTACTAGTCATGGGCAAAGTTTTTTGCAACTGGGTAGGAACATGGGGTACTTGTTGTGTAGCTAAGTGAGCAACCTCCTAGGCTATCATATCCCTCCTTTTTATTAGCACCAATCTTGTTTTTTCTTTCTCAAGCTTGAGTCTTTCAAAGATCCTTCTGTCTAACTGCTTGATGAAGATGACTCATTGCTAGTGCTTCCAAGTGTTGTAAATCCTAGAGGAGGTCTAAAAAAGATTAATGTGTTACTATCTCTCCTTTGATGTTGATGTTCCATAGTCCCTTATGCTTGACTGAGTATCATCTCATTAAATTGGTTCTGAATATTTCTTTTTGCTTCTATTTGGAGATCATCTTCATTAGAAAGTGGATTGGTATATTGACTAAAGTATTGTCCATTTTTGTCTTTGTGAGGTTCCATTTCAGTTTGGTTTGTTTCTTTCTAATTTTTACTTGTTTGTATTATTTTGTTTTGGTCCTATCTCTATATGATCCTATGGTCGGCTTTTATGTAATGATATTCTACCTCACATTCAAAGCTATATATGTCTGAGATTTGTAGTGAATGAAATCATTGTTGCCAACCTTTTTAGGGAATTAGTCATTTTCCACAAAAAAGTCACTTGATGGTTTTAGTCATACACTTTCCTATTCTAACTTCTTTCAAAATGAAATTCTTTGTGTTTCTCCCCAACAAAGTTGCCAATTTGTTGGAGCTCAAAACCATTGGTTTGATGATCCCTAAGAATATGCCAATTTCTATGATCAAGATCAACAACTAAATTTGGCCAACTAACGGAATAACCAATTTGGTTTGAATTCCCCACTCTTTTGGTTCTACTAAACCAAGATGGGTATACCTTATAAAATATTATTTTATCCTCTTGCAATATTTAGGCAAATTATAATTGCAACACTTCTTTCTTTAATCAGTTCTAAACTGGCATGAGAGTTCAGAATGACCATGATTATTACATCTAATCATATCTCTTCAACTAAAAATAAAATAAATGATTTATTTGAATGTTGTTGATTTTAATTTTGATCAGTGCCTTATTCATCCATAGGGTATAGAGTCAAGTGAGTTACTTCTCTAATGTTCTTTTTATTAGACAATTTCACACCTTATGTGAAGCTACCAATTGTTTACTTCTTTATATGGGATGATTTAATCTTGTCATAATAATTATTTTGCATGCATTCAATCTTTCCTTGAAAGAAGCAAACACAATAACTATACAAGAATTGAAAATTTCCTTCATCAATCCACACAACCCTTGATATAATAAATTGAAATGATAAAATAACCACAACATACAAGAAACATCCAAATAGTCTTTGATTACTGTAATCAAAATGACAAGTGAATTTGAAGATTAAAGGAATTCTACAATATTTGCATGATATGAAAGAAAATTTAAATACTCGTATTGCTTGTAGATATTAAAGTCTTCATATATCCCCAAATAAAAAATAATCCTCCTTTTATAAGTAAATACCAATAAGTTTGAAACAACATGTTTAAAGTGAAAAGACACAACCCCATAAAATGGCTTAATTAGCCTTACAAGTTCTTTAACTTAACTTCTCAATAAAAAAAATTAACAACTCTTAGATGTTCAATATAGCTTTGATCCTTGTAAGTTTTAAATTTTAGAGATAAAATGTTTCATGATGTAATCTTTCCTCTACAACCTATTCATAATTATTTTCATGTTATCTAGCACGTGTTCTTCATCATTGATGTTATCTAATGCTTTGGGGAGATCCTTTGCCAATATTTCCTTCCATTGTTCTTGTGGAATGAGTGAACCATCATCACCATTTTGAACAACTGGGAGGATTTTTGTGTCTTCTTTGTCTAGTTGGTCCATATCATCCATGAGCTCTTCTTGATATTGTTCATGCTTGGTTAACGACCTCCTAGTTTCTTTTGATTAAATAGAAGAATTTGTATGAACAATGGACCATTGAGAGGGGGGTGAATTAATGGTAATCAATAAAGACTTTTACCATCTAAAATATCTAAGTATTAATAACTTCAATCACAAGACTATGAGTAGAGATTTTAAATAGATCAACACATACACACAAGAAGCATATCACATAACACTAGATGTACAAGGAAAACCCATGGTGGGGAAAAACCTTAGTGATAAATGTTGTTGGAGTGTACTACTCCAATTAAGCCTCACAAGTAAAACTTGTTACAACATTTAGGGCACCAACCCAAGGAGCACCAACCCCTACTTCTGAGCACTCACTCATAAATTACACTAAAGATATATTGAATACAGTTTAAGTACCTTGTTGCAAATGAGGTTTTGCAACACCTTATAGATCTTCTCTTGATATTGATGGAATTTTTTCTTCTCTCTGATCCTGGACTTCAATCTCTACTCTCTACACTCTTGTCTATATCTTCTCTTATTCTATGCACCTTTCTCTCTATCTTCTACTTGGCTCACTTCTCCTTTTCATCCTCTCTTAGTATACACAACCTACTTTGATATTTTCCTCTACTCTCCACACTCTAGTCTCTGGTTTCTACTTCTCTATGATCCCTACCACTATCTCTATTTTCTGCTCTTTATCTCTTTGTAGTCCTTCTGCAACTACACACCTATCATCTCGGTTGCTACACCATTATATCATCTCTCACTGCTCTACTTCAACAACTCTCCTCTATATTTTGTACATTCATCAACACCACCTATATTTATTCAGTCACAACATCTCCTGTCTTGTTCATGAGCCCTTACACTCCTCAATCAAACATCAAACAAACTTTTTTTCCTTGTTATCATGCCACATGATTTCTATAATTTCCTATGTAGCTTGCAGATCATTCACTTAGTCAGTTTGTATTTGGCCAGTAAAACAATTCAAGTTACTAGATGCACCAACCTGTATTCTTCACTAACTTTGAACTTGAACCATTGATCTCTCTTATCATTGTGGAGGTTCCATGCACCACATAATCATACACCTCAGCTAGAATTTTAGACCTCTTTGTGTCCTCACATCTCTACCAACTCAGCTGCCTCCTAGGTATCCTTTCTTTGCACATACATATGTGCATCTGCAAGATTTGTTGCTTCACCTACCAATATCAAATCTCAATGCCTTTTACAAAAATCAATCAACTATGTACATATAAGAATTTTTCCCTCCAAATATGTAATTTTAAATTGATTCATTTCATCTCTGAGTAAAAAAATTGATTTTCTTCCTTAGATTGACCATTTTACATTTAATGACGCTTCTTTGTTCTCCAACTATTCTCCATACTTAGTTTGCTATCTTTAGAAAACTCAATCTATCTCATAGATTTGGTTTTGCCTTAGTCGGTCATCTTGAGCCCTACAATCACCTATACCATGCTTGTCATTAATGTACCTCTATTCTTTGTTGACCTACCCTAACAAAAAGATGGACAACTAATCTTTCTGAAATCCACTATCATCGACATCTGGGAATCTGATTTGTTCTATGACCTCTGGAAGCCACATGTCTTCATTATCATCGTCCAAGTCAGATGGTCATGATCGATCAAAATTCATGTGGACAATTAGGCTTCCTAGATCATCTGATCTCCATACTATCTCTAACCTTCATGTTATGCTACAAGTATCAAGTTGACTATACCAATTGCTTACCTTGTCCCTTCATCAACATAACAATCTCTATCGGAAAGAAAACTATCACTTACTCCAACTTTCCAACCTATCTTGATGAACTCCTTCACCTTTTATTTCAATTATCACCATAAGATATTCTGAAATGCAATCTCCATGTTGGCACACCTTATCAACATAAGTTACCCCGATCACAAATGATCATGCAAAATGACCATCATCGAAATAGTCATCATTGTCAGCATAGGTAGAACATGCTAAATCGACATAACAAGTTATACCGATGAGACACAATCAACCTCCCTTTATTGGCATAAGTATAGTGAAAGATCAACTCTATCATGACAAACTTCATCGACATAAGGTATCCCAAAGTGCATACCCATCGAAATAGTTAACACTATTTGATTAATATTTGGACACTATCCCATAAAAATAAACCTATTATGATGATACAACATGAACAAACATCGACATAGCTATTCCAAAAATGCAACTCCAAAGACCTTCTCCATATCATCATATGTATTCCAAATTCACAACTCCATAATGACAAACCCCATCGGCATAGGTTATACCAATGATCTTACCAAAGGTTCAACTCTTCTTTTTTATCTATCGACATAGCTTGGTCTATCAGGATAGGGAAAATCCGCCATTCCGCCTTCAATAGAAACTCTGATAGGTATCCTCAGTCTACTGGTTGGCATAGCTATTTTGACATAATGATATTGGATTAGTTTTCTCTTTTGACATAACACAAACCCATTATGCCACCTTTTTTAGTTATCTTGATGTGTTGACCAAACTCTATGATCAGTATTGCTATCTTGATAATTTGATCCATCAAATTTATCTCAATATCTCTTCTACAACTTCATCAGATCATCACACACACATGTTGACATCAATGACAACTTCAATACCAAAAATCTTCCCCTTTGGAATTGATGTCAAAACACATTGCTTCTCTCCCCCTTTGACAACAATGGAAAAGGGTGTTGCAACCAACTGTCAACTAAAAACCCCTTTTTATTGTCTATAGCAATGAATGGAGCTTCGAATTCCAATCATGACACATCTGCAATACATTAGAAATTTCATTTACTACTTCTTGACCTCTACTCCCTATAGCTAGACGAACCATTATTACAATATAAGAAGCAATGCCAATGTTGCTTATAAAAATCACTTGTCTCCCCCTGAGACCTATAACTCCCATGTAGAAACATCATGCAACTTCATCTCATCTGATATCTTTCATATTTATTCTTGTTGACTTATCCTTCTACTTCACAATGATCTATATGCCAACAATGTCAAGGATTGGCATGCTTCCTATTAACAAGCTCTAATTCCAATTGTTAGAATGAACCAGAGGAAAACTGAGAGGGGGGGTGAATAAATTTTCCACAAGTTAAACAATTAATGAAGATTATAGACCTTTTACCAGAAAACAATAAAAACACCATAGTAAAAGATAAAGCATGAAAGCACACAACACGTACCACCAATATTTTTGATGTGGAAAACTCAGTAAAGGGAAAAACCACGGTGGGAAACCCTACCCACAGTCAAATAATACTTTTGTAGTAGTATGTGAAAATATTACAAAGGGGATTGCACTTGCAATCAAGCCAACCACCTAGACCTTACTTGTCATCACAAAAGGGCAATCTCACTGACTTACATAAACATCAGACTACAATCCGGAGGAAATGAACAATGGAAATAACATCTCCTAATGCTTGATACAGTTTTGGTTAAGCACCTATGTCTTCCCTACAATATCAAACTCTCCTCAACCCTTCACTGAATGATTTATCTTTGTATGGACATAAACCTCTCTCCGGTAATGTAGAAATAACCATACTGATGCCCAAATTACATGAATAAATCACCTATATATACAGATCATCAACCTTTATCACAAGGCCAACTAAACCCTAAACCCATAACGCATAATTATATAAATTACATCACATGATACCATTGGACCAATGTTATGATTTGAATTACATAGCATGGACTTAATTCAAATTACCAAATGATTATATCCATAATTACAACATGTTTCACCAACTGGTATAAACCCTTAGTGTCAATAACACAGAATAATCAACCGGATCCAAATAGGATCACTAAATCATCATGCCAGCCAATGCAAAGCCACCAAATAATTAGGACATGATCAAGAAAACCTTCAACATGTTATGAACTATTTCTAGAAGTTGAACCAAAACCACTTAACCAATTCATCGAATATCACCCAACAAACTAGAATATAAGCAATAGCTTCCGGAGCACCAAATTATGAACCAAATAAATCATATCATACCAGATTAGAATATCAGCCAAAACCATGTCAAACCAGAATAGGTCAGCAACCAACCAAGATAGGTCAATAACCAACTAGAATAGTGTTGACATCAATGACAACACATAATCAATTCCAGAATATTGCCAATAATATCCCCCTTTGGCATTGATGGCAATGCTGAATGTGAAAAACATCCAAGTGTGAAGGAATGCCAACAATCTCCAAAACCAATCTGAAATATCTCTCCCTCTAACTAAAATATGATTTCATGTTTTTCACATGAACATCTCTCCCCCTTTGACATCAATGACACAATCTTGATGCCAAACCAAACAATTGACTACTCCCCTTGAGTAGTAGCATCATCCCATCAACTCGCATCAGAAGATCTCTGATAAGCTCTCCAGATTGATGGATCCCTACATCATTATGTCTCTTATGGAGGGGGTGGTGACCCCCAACTGATCTCTAAGATATTCAAAAGTGTCTTTAGGAGATGGTTTTGTTAGAATATCTATAATTTATTCCTTAGTAGGCAAATATACCAATCTGACTTCCTTTGCTTCAATCTTTTCCTTCAAGAAATTATACCTTATAGATATGTGTTTTGATTTGGAATGAAATACTCAATTCTTTGACATATCAATAGAAGCAGTATTATCAAAGTGAATAACAATAGGCTCATCATAACTTACCTTTATATCCTTCAACATCTACTTCATCCATAGGATCTGAGTGCAATTTGTTGTAGTAGCTACATATTCAGCTTCAGTAGTAGATAATGAGGTGCATGATTGTTTCTTGCTAAGCCATGAGACCAATTTCTTCCCAAGAAATAGTGGACCACCTGTAGTGCTCTTCTATTCATCAACATCTCCTACCCAATCTGAGTCTATATAGGTACATAATCTGAAATCATCATCCTTTGGATACCATAACCCATAATCTATTGTTCATTTCAAATACCTGAATATCCTTTTAATGAAAATATCATGACTTTCTCTAGGATCTAACTAAACTCTAGAAGCAATGTAGATAACATTCATTATATCCGGTTTGGTTTGAGTTAAGTACAGTAAACAACAAATCATTGATTTGTATATAGATGGGTTCACTCTAGGAGATTCATCTTCCTTAGATAGTTTGCAACCGGTTATCACAGGAGTAGCAATAGGTTTTGAGTTTTCAAGACCAAATTTCTTAAGCAATTCCTTCACATACTTAGTTTTACCAAAAAACTTTTACTGGTCTGAGTAATCTGCAAACCTAAGAAAAAATTCATTTCACCAATTATAGACATTTAAAATTCATTCTTCATGTCATCAACAAATATCATGCATAGACTTTCTTCTGCTCCAAAAAACAATGTCATCAATAAAGACTTCAATGATCAGTATGTCATCATGCTCAATCTTATAATATAAGTTACTATCAGCATTACCTTTGCTAAATCCAAGCTTTGAAATATTTATCTAATCTAGCATACTAGGCTCTAGGGGCTTGTTTCAATCCATATAAAGCTTTCTTCAATCTATAAACCATGTCCTTGTCCTTTGAAAGTAAAAATCTGTCAGGCTACTCAATGTAGACTTCTTCTTTAAGATCTCCATTTAAGAATGCACATTTGATATCTATTTGATATACCTTGTAGTTCTTGTGTGAAACATAGGCAATAAATAGTCTTACCACTTCAACTCTTGCAACCAGAGCATAGGTTTCATCATAATCAATTCCTTTTTGTTGTGAGTGTCATTTGCAAACCAATCTAGCCTTATTTCTTACTGTTAAGATAACTAGTGAACAACTTAGAGTGGGGTGAATCAATTGTTAATAGATTATGTGAATTAAAGCACTTAAAAATTTATACCAAAATAATTGATTAAGCATTAAAGCATAATTGAAAACCAAAGAATCAATATCGTGCAACCATAACACATAACACCATGATTTTTACATGGAAAACTCAAAAAGGGAAAAATCGCAGTGGGAAACCCTACCCATAGTCAGATGATACTTCTGGAGCAAGTATATGATTACAATAGGGGCTTACACATTCAGGAAGGCACACTACCTAGAGTGCACTGCTCATCACAATGGAGTCTCACTGACTACAAAGATGTCAACCACCTTAAAGTATTTGGACAACAATCTAGAGAGAAGAACTCTTGGTGATAGCATCAAACATGCCAGATTATAGTTTCGGTTAAGCTCAATATCGGAGGTCTAAAACCTCTTACATAAACCCAGCTCGATCACCTATGATCAACCAAATCCTCTGCATAAATTATTATTACATTAATCACTCCATGCCCATGATCTACAATGAGATTTGACATATATTTATACCAACCCGGGACCTAACCAAATAGGTTGGCCACCAAAATGATAATTCAATAGATCCATTACATAATCCTGAAATAAAATCATAAAACATATTGGCCTAAGGACAAACAAACATCATCCAATCAATAAGACATCCTGGAAGTGCATCGGAGGATCCACCAACATGTTACATGAAAACTGATCCATAACCTAAACAACACTGGACCTAAATTAGATTCACACACGCCAGAGAAATGACACCAATCAGTGGAGGCATGAACACAATCACCATCAACATCCTAAATTCTTTCTAGAAGCTACACCAACACCACTTATGCATTACATCAAAGATCTTAAATAAAGCTCTATCGGTGGAACCCTTACCGAACCTACAAAGTAGGCTCACTAGAATATAAGATAGTATCTGATCATCAAGTCAATACCAACTGACTGAAACATACTTTAGAAGCATATGAACCATCTAGATCATACTGGTGATAATTAACTAATAATCTTCCAAATCTAATCCTTCTACCATAAGCTAGTAAACAATCACAACACAAGTGTTGATATCAATGACAAAGTATCAATGCAACACATAATCAATTTCATCATATGACCAACAATTTCCCCCTTTGGCATTGATGGCAACACTAGATGTGAAAAACATCCAAGTGCCAAGAAAATGCCAAACAAGTCTACCCTAATGGAAGACAACCAACAATCTCCCATAAAATGATATAACAATGAAGCTCTAAACCAGATCTGAATTAAAAGACCAAATATTGCCAAACTCCGCCTAAGGAGTGCAATCAATCTAAAAAATAAATAGCAATGGTTTTTCACATATATTCCTCCCCCATTGACAACAATGCCAAAGAATCAAATAGAGTAAAAAAAACTCTAAATCTCAAGGCTGGCTACTCCCCCTGAGTAGTAGCAATATTTCATCAATTCGGAGAAAAAAATATCTCTGATAATACATACCAGACTGATATTCAAATATTCAAATTATTCTCGGGACAAAGGTTTAGTGAAGATGTTTGGTATCTATCGTTTAGTGTTCACAAAAACCAATCTGACTTCTTTTTCTTCAACCTTTTCCTTCAAAAAGTTATACTTGATTGATATTTGCTTAGTCTTGGAGTGAAATACAAGATTTTTGGATATGTCAATAGTTGCAAAGTTATCACAATGAATAATTACCAGATCATTACAACTCACTTGTATATCCTTCAACTTCTGCTTTATTCATAGAACCTGAGTGCAATTGGTTGTGGCTGCAACATATTCAGCTTCAACAAAAGATAAAGAAATGGGTACCTGCAAGAAGTTGTGTCCACTTTTTGGCCAAAAAGTGAAAGTTTTTCATCATTTTTTTCAATTTCATCCTATTTGACCTAAATATTTGAGGCACTTAAAGAATGAATCTTGAAAAAAATCAATAATAGAAAATGTAGTGCTCAAAGTGTACTTTCCAAATATATAATTTATTTTAATACCCAGATCTTAAAAATGAAGTTTGAATAGGCATTACTAAAACCTATAGTTTAAAAGTCACTTTTCAGGACCATACCATGCCTATGGACGACAAGCATAATTTGACCTAAATGAAATTATTTTTATAAATCCTTTTGGGAAAAGATCTATAGCTCACTCACCTTTGATGAGAATATTTGTTTGTAATTTTTTTCTGCATATTTTTTTTGTTAATATTTTATTGGGCATAATCATTGTTTTGAAAAATTCTTGTGTACGACAAGCATAATTTGAGAACATTTTTCTTTTTTAAAAAAATGTATAGAATTGTCTCTAGTTTGATGCCATATAATTTTTTTTTCAAAAACCTTTGAGACAAAAAAGTTATTAAAAAACTAAAAAACCATGTTATTTCGAGTTTATGGACCTCTTTCATTAGTAATTATTTTAAAAATAAAAATATTGATTAATTTTTTTTTAAAATTACATATTTCGAATCTAGACAGTCTCTATTATAATGGGTTTTCATTGTTTAAAAAAATTCTGAAAATTTTGTGTTCAGATATATTTTTGAAGTCATTATTTTATATGAAGATTGATTTGCCCTTCAAGTTGCAAGTCAAACCAGGTTCAAGCCAAAGGGTCGGCTCTCATAGAAACGGGATCCTGTTTTGTTTTTTAAAATAATTAAAAACACATTTAGCAAACGAGATTTCGTTTCAAAAACAAAATGAGATCTTGTTTCCCTTTTTTTGTTAATTTTTTTTGTTAATTTTTTTTTTTAAATAAACTATATATAGATTTTTTTATTTAAACAAATTATATATACATGAAATATAACATTTAAGTTTAAGTCACATTTCCCTTTGTCTTTTCCCTTTCTTATACTTTAAGCTATATTTCATGTATATATTGACATAATGTTTGAGAGTGGTTTCAGATATGTAGGAGTTATAATATAGATTCTACATTTTAGAAGATATTATATATTGTGACATAATAGGACCTATAATATCATAATACTATTGTGTCATAATAGGTCCTATTGTGACATATTAGGTCCTATTGTGTCATAATAGGTCCTATTATGACATAATACAACCTATTAAGTCATAATAGGTCCTATTGTATATGGTGAAAATGGAAACAACAATGATGAAAGACTAAATCAATTCAACCACAAAACCCTAGCCTAACAACAACAAAGATCCACCATAACATATGAAGAATACCTAAGACAATGCAAATCAAATGAAATCACAAAGATTATACCATCACATGTCCAATAGGGTTTGGATCTCCATTCTTCCTATCTCCATTGATCTTGCTTGATATATTTGCTCTCAGATTTTATGTGTACAAGAGCTCAACAAAGAATGGAAATGTGGTTGCAAGTAGGCTTGATCACAAAGAGTGTAGTCAATTGATCAAGATGCATAGATTGATTAGAATGATTGATTCGGGTTTGATAATGAAGGAAGCATCTCCTTAAATAGAAGACACTATAAGAAATGGAGGGATAAGATTGAGAGGTGTAAAAGAGGTCGGCTATGATTAGAGGGTAGGTAATGGAAATAAGAAAAATAATGAGAGGGTAGGTAGTGTAGGAATTAAGAGATGAATGACATGTGTCATGGGTAGGAAAGGCTAATGAATTAATTAAATAAATAAAGATTTATTTAATTAATAGAAGAATTAGGCTAAAATAATTAAATAAATAAAGATATTTATTTAATTAGACATGACAATTTTAGGTGTCTACATTTTGCCCCTCTTTGAGACAATGCAGCTTGTCGCGTTGTTTCAAAGAAGATAATATGAACTGATACAAAGTTGCCCCAAGATGGGAATGATATGCCCCCTCGAGAGATTGGATGAAAATGTCTGAAAAGATCATAGACAATCTCTCGATAAGAAATAAAGGGTAGAATGGACTGACCGGATAGAGTGACAGAGTCACGAGATAAAGAAGACTGACTTGAGAAACGAGGGCTAGGGCTAAGGCTAGGGCTAGGGCTAGGGCTAGGGTAGTCTATAATATAGACCACGAGGGGAAAACATCCTCATTGTCATCCACACATCCAAGAGATCAGAGTGTAGAGAGAGAATAGAGTAGCTGCAGTCAGCAATGATGGCATTGGTGCACAGATTCGATCGCGTTCGCCGATTTTAGAGGCCAGTAGATGCAAGAGAGCGAGTAAGTACCACAAAACCTCCTTGTAGTTTGTCACAATAAATTTTGTCATTAATGCATTCTAGGTAGGGTAATAAATGCTTTTTAGAATAATGTCAAAAATGTCAAAAACATGTAGGCGTGTCTGCATTGGTGCCAGGCACGTCTATGTTGGCTAGGCACGTCTATGTTTGTGCCAGGTGCGTCTATGCTGGGAAAAGAGTCTGTGTCAAATGCGAGTGCATCTGCGTTGTTCAGGCATGTTTGTGAAATGTGGGCACCTCTGTGCAGGATAGGCGCATCTGTGCAGGACAGGCACATCTGTGCAGAGCAAGTGCGTTTATGTCATGAGGCGCGTTTATGTTAAAATGTGCATTTATGTCTTCTAGGGCAAATCAATAGTTTAGTGATGAACATACGCTATCGATTGGATAAACTACTAAGAGGATACACTCAAGTAGGTCCTCTAGGGAAGACTAGGATAGCAGATAGGGCTATGTTTGACAATTCTGTGATAGAACATATGTTGCCAATTATGAAACTACTCAAGAGGATACACTCAAGCAGTAGGATAGATCAAGGCACTTTGTGATAAATAGTGAGTACCAAGACATAGTACTTTGTGATGAATAGGGAGTACCAATAGGAGTAGTACTTTGTGATGAACAGTGAGTGCAAATATGAGTAGCACTTTGTGATGAACAGGGAGTGCAAAACACATAGTACTTTGTGATGAACAGGGAGTACCACTAGGATAGATAACAACACTTTGTGATGAAAAGTGAGTGTCACTAGGATAGATAGCAACACTTTGTGATGAATAGTGAGTGTCACTAGGATAGAAGAAACACTTTGTGATGAACAGTGAGTGTCACTTTGACTAACATGATTGCTTTGCTTGACTGCAGGAGTATTTGCCTATGCTAGAGTCATGAGAGAGATTCCCATCGATGCAGAGATTATGACTAGAGTTAACATTTGAGGACCAAGCTGCTATTGAGGGTATGGGTCTACGATACATTCTTTATGTGCTTGAGTTTTGGGCAAACATGGGGTTGCTAACTATGCTAGCTGAGAGATGGCACTCAGAGACATGCATGTTTCATTTACCGATGGGTGAGATGATAGTCACCTTAGAGGATGTATACAGGATTCTACAGATACCGATCGATGAGGAGCTAATACCCTATGATCAAGATGGAGATAGGGAGGCCCTGAGATGAGTGTTTCAGGATCTTGGACTAGAGATGAGAGCTAGACATGTGGCATGGGATACCGTGATAGCGACAGGACTGGCACTACCAGCAGTGCTAGAAGGAGTGATCAGTGGGTTCCTATGTCTAGACAAGGCGACACGAGGGTTGGCTATGGGCTGGGGGAGCATCTTGGAGACACTAGTTACATAACACACCAGATATGCCTAGGGACCATGTGTGCTAGCACACTTGTACTATGAGCTACATCAGTTTGTGTATCATGGATCCTTAGGATTGGGATACAGAGTTACCTTGTTGCAGGTGTGGGCATATGAGCATCTGTCGGTTACCCGACCAATATATTTTAGGGGTAGGGGTCATGGATGTAGCTTTGTGCATCTATATGATATGATTACCTCATAGCCATAGATTGGTAGGTTGGAGCATTGGCATCGAGTCCTAGATGAGATCGACACTGTGATATGAAGGTTGTACCGTGAGTGTGAGCAGTGGGAGGAGGATGTAGTGGATCTACCTTATACCTTCTGGAGCAGATATCAAATTGGGTGGACGCCCTATGTATTGGAGAGATAGCTAGTTGACAGGGTATGGAAGCAGGTTGGTTGTATTCAATGGATGCCACGGGGTTCTGGGATGTATGCTCAGATAGTTAGGGATCAGGTACACTTTGGGCCATTGTTTTCATATGATTAGGTTATGATGCAGCTAGTAGAGATGGTGTCGATGCCATGGGATATGTGGCCAAAGATTGAGGATGCAGGCATGGATGGAGAGTACATGGCATATTGGGCTGAGCATCCCTTTCCATGACTAACAGACCCAGGGGAGCCTCTAGATGGAGATGGTGGTGGGGATGGGGATGATGATGGATATGGTGGGGGGAGAGGCCAATAGCAGAGACAGGAAGCTGTTGGAGAGAGGAGGGTGGCTCCATGGAGAGAGGGTGAGGAGGAGAGACAAGTTTAGGTGGTGAAGGGTCATGGTGGATTGCCACTACAGGTGCCAGTAGCATAGGGTCCTAGACAGGTGCAGGGACAGGGGCAAAGGTAGGTACAGGAAGAGGCATAGGTACCAATATAGGGGGAGCCACAGGTAGAGCCATAGGCATAGGCACAGGGGGCCAAGGAGGAGGAGGATGAGTTGCTTGAGCTAAGGGAGATCTACCAAGGACAGGCAGATGAGATCTAGGACCTAGAGAGGGAGACAACTAGGCTTAGGAGGTGACTGAGGGAGATAGAGCATGAGCGGGATCAGGCTATCGAGTGCTATACTGAGGCTAAGACAACACTGAGGGCTGGGAGGTAGGCGGTAGAGGACACAGGGGCTAGATATGCCTATGTTCTATGGGTAGGGGAGGAGATAGCTTACTGGTGAGACTTATATTATGGGGCAGTGCCACCAGAGCAACGGGCGAGGAGCTTCTGCAAACCATCATGGACAATGATGGCTACGGGAGGGAGCCAGAGGAGACAAGCATCCAATGGTGGGTTTATGGGTCCTCCACAACCACCAGATAGATGGGGCAGGAGAGATGATCCTGGGGTAGGTCCTTCTAGGGCTCAGACTCCATAGAGGCCAGGTGGCTCCGAGGGAGGGAGTTCATCATAGCCATAGAGGGCTCCCTATGTATCAGCTTTGTACTATTTTGTATGATGATGTAGACACCTTCGGGTGATTTTGTAGCCATATGTATTTTGACATCATTGTATCATGACACTTTTGATTATATATATATGAGATGATTCATCTTTGCAGCAGCTATATGCATGTGTACCTATGTGATGAGATGTTTTATGATGTATGTTTCTATGTGATGATTATGATATGGATGCAAATATGTATATGATGAAATGCAATATTTTTGTTCTTTTATATTTTTATATGTTATGCATATGTGAATGTGAATGCATGAAATGTAGATGAATATGATAATGCAAATGAATATTTACATGATGACAATGTAAAAAGTGCTAATATGTGTTGTGTGCAGGATGTGATGTAATTGTGATATCTATATTTATGTATGAAATGCTTATATGTGGTAATGCAGGTGCAACTACATAAAATGTAGATATTTTTAGCATGTCATTATACTCAATCATGTGATAGTGGGCTACACAGACTCAAGAAGGACGATGGAAGTCAATCAAGAAAGGGGGTGGAAGATAGAAGATATGAAAGTGAAAGAGATTCTTGTGCGTTATCATCATTGAGCTTTATTATGGCAAGTAGGTTATGACAATCAAAGCATATGTTTGACCCAGAAAGTCATTTACCTATTTGCATGGAGATAAGATAGTTGCAAACAAGGAATGCCCTAGTTCATACTAGACTCTCAGTGTCCTCATATCCTTGGACAAGTCATAGCATTACTAAGAGACAATCCATAGACAACAAAGAAAAATAGGTGATGATACCCCATCCTTGCCTTTCTAGTCAAAGACATCATGTAGATAGAATCTCTAGTCAGAGACATCCCGGAAAAGCTAAAAGACATGTCACCAAAAGATAAAAATCAAAAGAAAACCAAGACTTGACACCAACATTCATCGTAGTCCTCACGTTTAGTGTCTCTTGTCACTTGTATAAGTCTATTTGATTGTGCTCACAATGTTTACTTTCACAAAAAGGATAGATAGCACTGAACCATATGTTGTCTGAGTCTATTGAAAGATTTGATTTGTTGAAACCCATTGTTGCTGCTATGTCTCATCTCAAACTGGTTGAATCCATGAAACTGATACTTTATTGCAGAGAAGATGAAACTTTATTGCGGATTGGTGATGCAAGTGTTTCTTTATTTCAAATTGTGTGTAGATAGACTAAAGAAGGTTGGAAGAAACTGTACTCCTCAGAACGTGTGATGATCTCCATTCCAGATCCATCACTAGACGTAGGATTTGCCTTAGCCACAGATAGGAGCCGATTTAATATGGATGGAAATGGGAAAAAAGGAATGTTTTTATTATGAATGGATAACCAATCTTAGGTAGATCAATAACAAGCCATGATGGGAATGGGTGCAAAGTGAAGAATGAAGGAAATGGAATCCTGAAGGAGGGAGGATCAATGTCTCTACACATGGTGCTGGTGACCCGGTTTTCACCATGGTACTTGCCCAGGGTGCCACCAAAGTGGTTTTCACCATTGGATGAAATGTTTTCTCTTTACTTTTTATATTTTTTTATTTTTTTGTTGTCACAAGGCACCTATTAGGTAGGTTTTCACCAAGTAACGATTTTTATGTTTTATAATTTTTTTTTTTTTGTATTTTTTTTTTTTTTTTTGTATTTTTGAATTGGGATACTCTGAAAAGCTATGTGTAAAACCTGTGAAGGTGCATGTTGTTGATAGGATCCTCCAAAGGTTCACCCTCTGTAGTTGAGAGCTGATATGCACCAGATCCATATGCTGCTATGATGATGTAAGGGGCAAGCCAATTTGGTTCAAACTTGCCCTTCTTCTCTCTGTCTTGCTAATTTTTGGGATTTTCTCTGAGAACCAAGTCACCTACCTCAAATGTGTGAGGCTTGACTTTATGATTGTAGCTACTACTTATTCATTATTGATAAGCCTTGAGATGATTAAAAGCATTTTGTCTTCATTCATCCAATAGTTCAAGTTCTTGTAAGTGAGAGACCCTGTAGTCTTCATCACTGATAATGTTTTGCAAAGAGACTCGTAAAGAGGGTAACTCGATCTCAATAGGAAAGATAGCTTTAGTGTCGTAGATAAGTGAATAGGGTGTAGCTCTTGTAGGTGTGTGGATGCTTGTGCGGTAGGCCCAAAGTGCAGGATTAAGTTGGATATGCCAATTATGGCCAGCATCGTCGACTATCTTTTTTAAGATTTTAAGGATTGTTTTATTAGATGCCTCAGCTTGACCGTTACCTTGGGGGTAATATGGAGTGGAGAAATGATGGGAAATATGGAAGTGGTCACAGAGTTCATGAACATCATAATTTTTGAAGGGATGCCCGTTATCGATGATAATGGAAACAGGAATACCGTATTGACAAATGATATAGTTGAGAATGAATGTAGCAATTTGTTTTCCAGTGACTTGCATGAGAGGCACAGCTTCGATCCATTTTGTGAAATACTCTGTGGTAGTTATTATGAATTTGTGACCATTGGAAGATGGAGGGTGAATCTTGCCTATGAGATCGAGTCCCTATTGACAAAAGGGCCAAGGAGTTGCAATTGGTTGAAGTTCTTGCACTGGCACATGAATGAGGTATCCAAGAAGTTGACGCTGCTTACATTTCTTGACAAATTGATATGAGTCTTTTTCCATATTGGGCCAGTAATATCCAGTCCTGATGAGTTTCTTGCCTAAGGTAGGACCACTTGAATGTGGACCACATATCCCTTCATGTACTTCATGTAATGCAATCTGAGCTTTGTCTCTTTCTAAACATCTAAGAAGAGTGCCATCTATACCTCGACAGTATAGGATATCGGCTAAAATGACGTATCAAGAAGATTGGTGAATGAAAGTGCGATGTTGGTTATTGGATAGGTCAGGAGGAAAGGTATTATCATGAAGGCATGTGAAAATGGAACCATATAACTAGGACTCAGGACCAATGACACATATTATCTTAGTAGGAGTAATTTCATATGAAGGAACCAAAAGGCTATCCACCAAGAACTCATAGCGGGTCTCATTCGAAGGTAGATCGATCAGTGAAGCAATTGTAGCCATGGCATCTGTAGCTCGATTCTGCTCTCTTGGTATCTACTCAAAGTCTAACTTCATGAAATTTTGTTTTAGGTCATCCACCCTTCTTTTGTAAGGCATTAACTTCTCATCCTTCGTTTGGTAGTCATCAGTTACTTGACGAATTACAAGTTGAGAATCCCCTAAAACATGAAGTTCCTGGATCTTCCACTGAACTGCTATTCGTAATCCAGTTGTTAATGCTTCATATTCTGCTATGTTATTAGTATAGGGAAATGATAATCGATATAATTTTGGTATAGAATCCCCTTGAGGAGTTATGAAGAGGATACCAGCTCCTACCTCATGCTATGTGTATGAGCTGTCAAAGTATAGTTGCCAAGGCTTTGCAGACATTGTTAAAATGGATTCATCTGGAAATTCTGAAATTAGAGGAACATCATCTATCATGGGAGCATCTACTAACTGATCTGTGATAGCTTGTCCTTTTATTGCTTTTTTGTCCACATACTCGATGTCAAATTCACTCAAGATCATCACCCATTTGGCTAGTCACCCAGTAAGTGTTGCTTTATTGAGAAGGTATTTCAATGGATCAATCCTTGCAACCAAATTAGTCTTATGAGTTAGCATGTAATGTCATAATTTTAGTGAAGAAAAGACCACAGCGAGACATGCATGCTCAATTGGTGTGTAATTTAGCTCATATCCCACCAATGTGTGACTGATATAGTATATTGCCTTTCCTTTACACTCAGCAACCTGTTGTGCTAAGAGTGCCCCCAGTGCTATTGAAGTAGCTGATATGTATAGTAATAAATGCTGATCTAGAACTGGTGGCATCAAAATTGGTGGATTCAGAAGATACTCTTTGAGTGTCTGGAAAGCTCATTGACAATTATCATCCCATTTGAATTTGATGTTTTTATGTAGCAAGTATTGAAAAGGATTACATTTATTTGCAAGTTGTGCTATGAATCTTCGTATGGATTGAAGTCTCCCTTGCAAAGATCAAAGTTGACTAATATTTCTTGGTGGTTGCATCTCTAAGATGGCCTTCACTTTTGCTGGATCAGCTTCGATTCCTCTTTTTGAGACAATGAATCCCAGGAGTTTCCCGAAGGTCACTCCAAAGACACATTTCTTAGGGTTTAATCTTACTTTATATTTTTCCAACTGATCAAAGATGACTGAAAGTATGTCCAAATGTGTATTTCTATCTATTGATTTTCCCAAGAGGTCATCAACATAATCTTCCATAGTAACATGCATGAGATCATGAAAGATAGTAGTCATGGCTCTTTGATATGTAGTGGCTACATTTTTTAGCCCAAAGGGCATGACATTCCAACAGAAAGTTCCCCAAGGACAAGTAAATGTTGTTTTGTGCTAATCCTTGAATGTGATTTTTATTTGATTGTAACCAGAGAATCCATCCATCAAAGATAACATCGCATGACCTGCTGTGAGATCAACAATCAAGTCAATATTTGGTAATGGATAATCATCCTTAGGACAAGCTTTGTTGATGTATCTGAAATCTGTACATATTCTAATACTACGATCTGGTTTACTGATAGGAACCAAGTTGGAGATCCATTCGGGATAATCAATTGGGCATATGAATCCGACATCCAATAATTTCTCAAGCTCTGCTTTGACTAATAATGCCACTTGAGGATGCATCTTTCTTAATTTTTATTTCACTAGTTTTGCCCCTGGTTTAACCATCAAATGATGCATTACCAAATCCAGATCCAATCCAGGCATATCAGCGTATGACCATGCAAAGTTGATTTGTCGTTCTATGAAGAAACTTATGAATTTTCACCTTTCTGATTCTGTCAAAGATTGAGCCAGGAATATGTTGTGTAGAAATTATTTTGTGTCAATGTTTGTTTTGATAGTCTCTTCTACCAACATGGATGACTTTTCTTCATATGATGCTAGGAGAATGTCGAGCCTTCCATCTTTGGGTGCCTCAGAGAGGTTTTTGCCCTCAGATGCATCCTTTCTTTTTACTTTTTTGGGGTCAGACAATGCCACAACGTGGTTTTTGCCATAAGATCCTTGATTTGTTTTTACTTTTATATTTTTGCAACTGGAAGGTCCGACACCCTCACCAAAATATGCCACGTTGTTGAGTTCTATAGTGTATCCCACTTTATGGTCCCCAAAGGGAAGATCATCTCGTATGCCAAGATAGTCAATAAAAGCTTCATCATTTTGGAATGTGTCAAACTATGTAGGTCCTTCATGGTCCCAGTCATTGAGTTGCTGGTGAACAAGGCGAAGGCCTTTAATGTCTTCGAAGTTAGCGGGGCTAAGAGGGAAGATGCAGTTATATTTAGGTATGTCGAGGTAATTATCAAGGTCATCATTGGCACTTTCCTCATCAATCTCGATCCTGAACGAATCCAAATTATCATCACTAGTAGCACATTCTGGGATAGGTGTTCTCATTCTATGTGATTTCAACCTAGGACTTAGAGGCAAGGACTATATGGGATCCTCCGGGGTTGTTTCTTGACCAACTTTGAGTTTTTTATAAAATTCCTCTTCTTCTGTGGGTCATTTGGCTCTTTGAATGTCTTGGTGAGCTCGTAGTCACTGGAGGATTTTATCTGAACCCCATTCCCATTCAGTGGAGTCTGTGGAATAGCAATTCTCTTATTGAATTTTGGTAACTTTGATTTGTAATGCTTCTTCTGTCCTTTGAGTGTGGACCTTGGAAGTCATGAAACCAAGTCCCTTCAAGCATTCCTTTTTGAATGTCAATTCAGGTTGTAAAGTTCAATGATGCCTTCCTTAAGCCAAGAGGGATTTTTCCATCATACCCAAATTTTTGTAGGATCTTGAACCCTTTGCCATACTTCTCACATGGTATGCTGATGTGATCTTGTGTATCATTTTCAAGGTCTTTGTAAAGCATTTTGTATAATCCTTCCTCTTCCAGTTCACCCCATCTTTAAAAGATAGTTAGGTCCCATTTGAGTATAATGATAGATACCTGCTTATTAGGATGTGGTCTTCCATATTATTTTGGTGAACTCATGACTTGTTGTAAGTACATGGTTTGATTCAAAGTGTATTCACCCATGTCCTTGTCCTAGAATTTCCCTTTAAGTTCACCTTGTTTTGATGTTGAAGGTTTTAATGACTCAGGATCAATGTATGCAGAAGAAGGAACAGCTTCCCAATTACTTGGAATGATTGTCTCAGTTTTCGGTCTCAATTTATTGCAGTATATGAATGGATTAGGATCTCCATTAATTGTTATTTCAACTCCATTGTGGGGAAACTTAATGCATTGGTGATATGTAGATGGGACTACCCTCATTTCATGAATCCAAGGATGTCCTAGTAATATATTGTATGTGAGATCTAGGTCTAGGACTTGACAAACTAAATCCTTTGTAACTAGCCCAACTCTGAGAGGTAAGGTGATTGTGCCTTTGGATGAATGCTCTTCATCATCATATGCCTTTATGGTAATTTTCTTTGTAGAATTAACAACTTTATCAGAATATCCCAATTGTTTAATAGTGCTTAATGTACAAATGATTAGACCTGCTCCTCCATCTATCAGGACTCATTTTATCCGATGTTTGTGTATGAAGGCTTCAATGTGTAATGGTACATTATGTGGCTGACTTACAAAGGCGTCATCAGCTTCTATGAATGTAAGGGAGTGTGGAATGGAAAGGTATCCCACCATGGCTTGAAACTGGTCCACATTTAGATTAGTAGGGACAACAGTGTCTCTCAAGATTTTGTCAAGAATAGCGTTATGTGTGGGGGATATGCGTAAGAGATCAAGGATTGAGATGAGCATGGGTGTCTTCCCTAACTGTTCTACAAGGTCATACTCAAGCTTGGTTAATGAGGAAGTAGTGTTTTTAGCTAGAGCACCTTGCAAAGTGAATTTACCTTGATGGGTTGTAACATGACATTCAGAGGTAGGTTCGGAAGAAGATCCAATGCCTTTTAGGACAATTTTGGGTCTTTGGGTAGAATTCTCAGGCATTTTGTCCTTGATGATAATGGTAGAGACATAATTGTCCATTGAGATGTGATTGATAGTTGAATCATAGTTATAAGATGCTCTGGTATAGTTGGTCTAGTCATCTGTGGCTACAGCTTTTCCCTTGTCATGTTTTGGGAATGGTCCCTTAAACATCTCATGTTCTTGATTGGATGAGTGTCCCTCAATCTCAATGTCACCTCTATCAATGAGATCTTATATGATGTTCTTCAGTCGATGACAATTTCTTGTCTTATGACCTTTTCTCTTATGAAATTCACAATACTCATCATCATTCCACCAATTTGGTTTGACCTTTGGTTCATATGGAGGAAAATATGGAATGGTGATTACTTTGTTTGCCACTAGCTTCTTGAAAACTGACTCAAGTGGTTCTCCCAATGGGGTGTACTTCCTTCATGATCTGGAAGTTGTTTGAGTATTCACTTGATTGTTTGTAGAGTTTGATCCTAAAAAAATGATTTTGGGTCGCACTGTATTGGCATCAACAACACCATCATTGACTGTGTTCTTGTTTTTGTTCCAAAATCTTGGCTTATCTTTCCCTTTAAAGTCATCTTTGTTTTCCTTGAATATCTTGATGACTCCTTGCTCAATTAGGACCTTTTCTATTGCTAAGCCTTTTTCAATGACATCCTTGAAAGTGGACAAACAAGCTTTCCTTAGATCATAACCAATGTCTTTGTTAACATTCTAGGTGAACATTTCTACCATTTGTTTTTGGAATTTCACAAGTGCATCTGCTGGCTAGATTTCTCCATCTTTGTAAAAATAATGAAAAAAATTCTCCATCCCTTTGCTTGGTGTTGCACAAAGTAGTGACTGATATGTCTATGTCTATGTCTATGTTGTAGGAGAAATGTTGGATAAATGCTTCTGCTAGATCACCCCAAGACTTAATTCCAGGTGGAAGTTGGGAGAACCATTCCATAGCTTGATCACCTAAGCTTTGTGGGAATAATCTCATCAAATATGTCTCTTCTACTACTACCTCAATGCAATCTATGAAAAACTATCTTATGTGTGCCTTAGGATCCCCTTTTCCTCTGTACTTATCAAACTTAGGTGTCACAAAGTGTGTAGGAAATGGAGGCATTAGAATGCTTTTGTCAAATGGATAAGGACATATGTCTCTCATTGTGTATGTTGGCTTTGGTATATTTATGTCCTCCATTTTCTTTTGTAAGTCCCTAATTTGTTGCTCCAAATTGTTCTTCGGTGGAGACCAACTTCTTGGACCATACCCCATGCTTGAGGCACCAACTGGAGGAGTAGAATGTTGCGTATATGGATGATATTGATCATACACATGTTCATATGGAGGAGGTCTATAATGATGCTATGTATAAGGACCACTTGGTATAGAGTCATGATGAGGAATGGAATATCTGCTTTGTCCATGTATACCATACTCTATAGGCATGTCATGAGTTTTTTCTAGTGTGTTGCCCCCAAATTTGATGTGAGGTTTCCTTGTGTCCAAAATTTGAGCATGCCTTTGAATATCCAATTGCTTTGGTGGTTGAGCATATTTTTCTGCATAAGACTTCCATAATGGTCTGTGAAGGTGAGTATCATATGTTTGACCATGTGTGTAAGGGACCTCAGGTTTTTGAAACAAAGATGGTGGTGATTCAGGCACAAGATGTGGTCCTCTATTGCCTCCACTATTAGGCCTCCTTTGATCCATGTTGGAGTGAGTTTGTTGCAAAGGTTGATTTTCCATTATTTGAGACATGTCAAAATCATGAGGGATCTTGGTTCCACTTTGTGCCATCACTTGTAGAAAATACTATATATCTCTCCTCATTATTTCCTCAACCAATCGATTGAAATGAGGATTCATAGTGGTGTCGTCCACTTCTACTGAATGTATAGAGAAGTTGTCCATATTTTCATTGTGTGTATCATTGTTATTTGTAGTGTCCATGTTCTCAACATTTGGAATGTTTCTATAAGCATCCATGTCAAGTAATGTAGTATGATTAGAATTGAAAAAGCTATCATTGTCATACTCATATGAACTCATGTTTGCGGACTCTTGAGACTCTTTAGCTTCTCTCCTAGATTTTTGGTAACGGGTTTTAACCATGAACTAGGTTTTAACCAAGATGTTTGAGACTAGATGAAAATGGAAAGAGTATGGAAGACCAAGAGTTGGATGAAATGTAAATGAATCTGAGGTGTACTTGCAATGTCCAAAGTGTAAGACCAAGTATGTATGTAGTAGAGTAGGTGTGGCTTCCAAAGAGAGGATAGTTTCTCTTGATGAGGTAAGTTGACCTTGACTCTAAGTAAGGCCAAATGAGACCCAAAGGTGATAGACCTTGATGAGGGACCACTTAGCAAAGTGTTGTTGTATGTAATGTGTTGACAAAGTATGATGAGGACAAGCAAGTGACCTTTTGACTCAAGTTTAGACAAATGTGAATGTAATGTAAGGTGTAAAGCAATAATGGACTTTGTGAGACCTAAAGACTGGTTGAATGCTATATGAAAACCTGAAGAGATAACCTAGGAAGCTCAATAAGTCTGAAACTGACTGTTCCTATTTGCTGAATTATGAAAGTTTTCAATCCTAGACACAGAGGTGCTTGTATACTTCATAGACATGCTTAAATGACACAGACATGGTTCTGTCAGACACAGATGCATTTCTAAGATGCTGCAATGTTGCTCAAAAGACAAAAACACATTTTTTCCCTTCACAGATGCAGTTAGATGACATAGACGTGATTCTGTCAGACACAGACGTGCTTCTGCAAACTTTGTGCAATTTTTCCAATCTGTGAAGTTGTTTGTTGTGACCAAATCTAAATTTTTTTGACTATTTTTTCATGACAAGAGGACACAGTGTTGATGGGGACTCAATGTTTGCAAGTGTTTAGACTCCCAAAATGACTCAAAGACAAGTGTGTTATTTGATGTAAAATTGTTTTGCATACACTTGAAGACATAAAAGACACAATGTTTGATGTTTGGTCTTGAATGTTTGATTGTTCAAAATAAGTCAAGCACAATTCTTATGGCTAGCCAAGACAATAGTTGTTGATCCCACATGGAGTTTCCCCTAAGGCTACGCTATTCAAAGTAGATACTTAGATGCTTGACCCCATTGGCTCCACCCTCGACACTCACTTCTTGAGGAAGCCAAGCATCAATCCCCACAAAAACTCCTCATGGCAAACTTTGTATCTCTACTAAAAATTATATGTATGTGGGCCACTACCAGAGGTCCGACCTCTTGCCCCAACAACTAGAAGGATTTTGGCTTCTAAAAAAAAAAGATGCTAGTAAGGGCATCCGCTCGTGTGGCCATATATGTGGCACTTTTAGCTCTATAAATATAGAAGGCTCCCAGCTGGTAGGGGTTACGTACTACAACTGATCAAATAAATTTGATCAAACGGGTTTATGGGGAGACATAGTGTCGGTATGAACTAATCAGCACACATTATCCATAGTTTTCACCATGAATATAGTTATTTATAGTGGTTTGGAAGAAGATGGCTTTTCTTTTGCTACCACTTGGGTCATACGCTCCTCACTAGTAGTCCTAATGACCACACGGGGAGATAGTCCCTCTAAAGATGAAACAAAAAGAGCCTATTACTCAAGACACAAAAGACAATGGTTCAATTTTAGTGCACCAATTGAAGTGTTTGCTAGTCTATGAGAACAAGGCACACAATAAAGATCAAAAACCCTTGCTAAGGTCCTACAACAAAGATTTGTTAGTAGTTTGGATTGTTTCAAATGATCACCCCTTCCTGCAAGCACACAAGTTATGTAAATTTTAAATCCAAAAGACTTTGTGAAAATAGGGGCCTTCGACAAAATGATTTTGCTTTCAAGACAAGCTACACCAATTATGTTAGCTAGATCTGAAAATGTTAGCTCAAAATAAACCAGATCTGAAAATCTGAATGACTAAAAACTAAATCAATGAAACAAGTGCACATATACGCAGTTATCAAAAACACAAACGTGGCTTTTGGATGTAGATGCCCTTAGATGAGACACAGATGCGGCTCTAGAACACAAATGCGGCTTCTAGACATAGACAGGCCTGAAAACCCCACACACGCGACTAGGGAACACAAACGTGATTTTCAGAATCTGCAAAAAAAATAAAATAAAATAAAATACTATCGAGGATGCAAACGCGATCCCAGATGTCCCAGATGTGGCAGAAAACCAAAAACGCGATCCGAAAATACGCAGACATGAAAATATCAAAATGTTGTCGACAATGTCAGATCTGCAACTTCAAAACATAAAATCTGCAACAACGATGTTAAATGCAAAAGGGACAAGAGTCCCACTGAGCGTGCCAAAATGCATATGGTGAAAATGGAAACAACAATGATGAAAGACTAAATTAAGTCAACCACAAAACCCTAGCCTAATAACAACAAAGATCCACCATAACATATGAAGAATACCTAAGACAATGCAAATCAAATGAAATCACAAAGATTATACCATCACATGTCCAATAGGGTTTGGATCTCCATTCTTCCTATCTCCATTGATCTTTCTTGATATATTTGCTCTCAAATGTTATGTGCACAAGAGCTCAACAAAGAATAGAAATGTGGTTGCAAGTAGGCTTGATCACAAAGAGTGTAGTCAATTGATCAGGATGCATAGATTGATTAGAATGATTGATCTAATTTTGATAATGAAGGAAGCATCTCTTTAAATAGAAGACACTATAAGAAATGGAAGGATAAGATTGAGAGGTGTAAAAGAGGTCGGCTATGATTAGAGGGTAGGTAATGGAAATAAGAAAAATAATGAGAGGGTAGGTAGTGTAGGAATTAAGAGATGAATGACATGTGTCATGGGTAGAAAAGGCTAATGAATTAATTAAATAAATAAAGATTTATTTAATTAATAGTAGAAGTGGGATCAATTAAATAAATAAAATATTTATTTAATTTAGGAAAAAGGATAATTTAAATAAATAAATGTATTTATTCAAATGAGAAATAAGGCTAGAAGAGGATAAATGAATTAATTAAATAAATAAAGATTTATTTAATTAATAGAAGAATTAGGTTAAAATAATTAAACAAATAAAGATATTTACTTAATTAGACATAACAATTTTAGGTGTCTACACCTATTATGTCATAATACCCCTCAAAACGACCTATTATGACATTATACCTCTTATTAGGACCTATTCTGACTTAAGTCCCTTTAGTAGGACCTATTATGACATAATGGGATCAATTATCACATAATAGGACCTATTATGACATAATAGGTCCTATAATATCATAAGACCCCTTAAGTGGACATGTCACATCATAATAGGTCCTATTATGTCATAAGAACCCTTAAGAGGATGTATTATGACATTATACCCCTTAGTAGGACCTATTGAAGGGTATTATGTCATAATAAAACCGATTATGACATAATAGGACCTATGATGACATAAAAGGTCATATTATGTCACTATAGGTCCTATTACGACATCATAGGTCATATTATGTCATAAAAACCCTTAAGAGGACCTATTATGGCTTTATACCCCTTAGTAGGACTTGTTAAGGGGCATTATGTCATAACAGGACTTATTGTGACATAATAGGACCTATAATGTCATAATATGACCTATTATATCATAATAGGTCTCATTGTGACATAATAGGTCTTTTGTGTCATAATAAGTCATTTTGTCTCATAATAGGTCCTATTATGTCATAAGACCCCTTAAGAGGACCTATTATGACATTATACCTCTTACTAAGACTTATTATGACATAAGACCCCTTAGTAGGACCTATTATGACATAATAGGATCGATTATCACATAATAGGACCTATTATGTCATATAGGTCCTATAATGTCATAAGACCCCTTAAGAGAACCTGTCATGTCATAATTGGTCCTATTATGTCATAAGACCCCTTAAGAGGACCTATTATAACACTATGCCGCTTAGTATGGCATGTTAAAGGGTATTATGTCATAAAATGACCAATTATGACATAATAGGATCTATGATGATGTAATAGGTCCTATTATGTCATCATAGGTCCTATTATGTTATAAAAACTCTTAAGAGGACCTATTATGACTTTATACCCCTTACTAGGACATGTTAAGGGGTATTATGTCATAATAGGACCTATTGTGACATAATAGGACCTCTAATGTCATAATACAATCTATTATGTCATAATAGGTCCTATTATGACATAATATGACTTATTATGTCATAATTTGACCTATTATGTCGTAAGACCCCTTAAGAGGACCTATTATGATATAAGACCCCTTAGTAGGACCTATTATGACATATGTAAAGAAAGATAAGCTGGTTGGAAGAGAGAGATGGTATGTTTAGAGAGAGTTGAGGGGTATTATGTCATAAAAGGACCTATAATATGACCTATTATATCATAATAGGTCCTGTTATGTTATAATAGGTCCTATTGTGACATAATATGACCTATTATGTCATAATAGGTCCTATTATGTCATAAGATCCCTTAAAAGGACCTATTATGGCATTATACCTCTTACTAGGACCTATTATGACATAAAACCCCTTAGTAGGACCTATTATGACATAATAGGATCGATTATCACATAATAGGACCTATTATGTCATAATAGGTCCTATTATGTCATAAGACCCCTTAAGAGGACCTATTATGACATTATACCTCTTACTAGGACCTATTATGACATAAGACGGGCCTTAGTAGGACCTATTATGACATAATAGAATTGATTATCACATAATATGACCTATTATGTCATAATAGGTCGTATAATGTCATAAGACCCCTTAAGAGGACTTTTCATGTCATAATACGTCCTATTATGTCATAAGACCCCTTAAGAGGACCTATTATGACATTATACCCCTTAGTAGGACCTATTAAAGGGTATTATGTCATAATAGTACTAATAATGACATAATAGGATCTATGATGATGTAATAGGTTCTATTATGTTATCATAGGTCATATTATGACATCATAGGTCATATTGTGGCATAAAACCCCTTAAGAGGACCTATTATAACATAAGACCCCTTAGTAGGACCTATTATGACATATGTAGAGAAAGATAAGTTCATTGGGAGAGAGAGATGGCATGTTAAGAGAGAGGTAGAGATGTATATATAGAGAAATATAGGTAGGTAGGGGGTAAGGGGAGGTGTATAGAGAGAGCGGAGATAAAGAGTAAATAGTTAAAGACGTGAGAGAAAGGTAGAGACATAGTTTTAGATTTTGGGAGAGAAGGGAGAAAGTGAGATAGAAATGAAAAAAAAGACAAAGAGATATGTGACTTTTATATAAATTTTATATATCATGTATATATAGCTTGTATTTTTTTTTAATTTAAAAAAAAATAAATAAATAAATAAATAAATAAATAAATAAAAATAAACAAAAAATTTAAAAAAGGAAATGGGATCCCATTTTTTTATGAAACGGGATCCCGTTTTGTATTTTAAATGGGATCCCGTTTGTTAGATCTAGGCTCGAGATCCCAAAGCTAAACGGGATCTCGTTTCAAATTTTGGCTCGGGATCCCAACGTGAAATGGGATCTTGTTTCATTTCTCATGCGCTCTGTGAGATTTACCATTTTTGTCTAAGTGTAAAACTTCCACACTAAGTGGACACAACTTTGTGCACTTACCCAAATGCATGACTACTTCTTGCTGATCCATGAAACCAACTTCTTCCCAAGGAAGAATGCTCCACTGGATGTGCTCTTCTGGTCATCAACATCACCTGCCCAATCTACATCTATATATGCACATAAAGTAAAGTCATCATCTTTAGGGTACCATAAACCATATTCAGTTGTTCCTTGTAAATATGAGAATATCCTTTTTATTGCATTTTCATGATTTTCTCTTGGATTACTTTGAAATCTTGATATAATACTGATTGCATTCATTATATCTAGTCTAGTCTAAGTTAAATATAGAAAACCACCAATCATGGATTTATATTTTATAGAATTTACTGGAGGAGATACATCCTTAATTGACAATTTTTCACTTGTATTCATAGGATTAGTAATCGGTTTAGAATTTTCCAAACCAAAATTCTGCAACAATTCCCTTAGATACTTAGTTTGATAGATAAAGATTCCTTTGTTAGTCTAAGTAATCTAAAAATGTAGAAAAAATCTTATTTCTCTAGTCATAGAAATTTCAAATTCACTCTGCCTATTATCAGAAAATTCCATGCACAATTTTTCTTCACCTCCAAAAATGATATCATCAACAAATACTTCAATAATCAGAATATCATCATTAGTAATCTTATAATATAGGTTACTTTCAGCATTACCTTTTATAAAATCAAGCTTCAAAAGATACTTATCCAACCTTGCATACCAAGCTCTAGGAGCCTGTTTTAATCCATATAGGGGTTTCCTTAATCTACAAACAATATTTTTGTCATCTGTCAATAAAAATTCATCAAGTTTCTCAATAAAGACTTCCTCTTCAAGTTCTCCATTCAGAAATGCACACTTAACATCCATTTGATAGACCTTGTAGTTCTTATAGGCTGCATAAGCAAGAAATAGTCTAACAACTTCAATTCTATCTATCGGTGCAACAATTTCACCATAACCAATTTGTTCCTTCTAAGAATATCCTTTGTAGACCAATCTAGCCTTATTTCTTACAACTTGTCCATCCTCATCCAATTTGTTTCTAAAAACCCATTTAGTTCCAATAACATTCTTATTTTTAGGCCGGGGAGCTAAAGTCCAAGTATTGTTCTTTTCAATTTGATCTAATTCATCTTCCATAGCCTTCATCCAACATTCATCTTTACAATATTTAATTACTGATGTCGGTTTAATCTAAGAAATGAAACATACCTCTTGATTTTTCAATCTTATTCTTGTCATAACTCTCTTGTTTTTGTGTCCAATGATCTGATTTTTAGAATGATTTAGCCTTACATACCTTGGTGTTTTCTGATTTTTTAGGTTCTTTGTGTTCCTCTTTAGTTATAGTTGAGATTTTTGATAATGTTGGGGTAACTGGTTCAATCTTTTTTTCTAGTATAGGAACTACCCAATCAATTATGATTATTTCCATTTTTGAGTCACTATCATAAGATTTAGCTTCATCTTTGTACTGCTCATCCACTTTCACATTAGCACTCTCCACAATTCTCTGCAATCTTTTGTTATAACATCTATATGCTTTTCTTTTAGTTGAATGACCAAGAAATATTCCTTCATCACATCTAGGGATAAAATTTCTAATGGAATAATCTCTTTTGATATAACACTTAAATCTAAAGATTTTGAAATACTTAAGAGTAGTGCAATGACCAAACCATAATTCATAAGGTGTCTTATCGGTATCTCTTTTGATATTAAATCTATTGAATGTGTAAACCATTGTAATTACTGCTTCTCTTCAGTAGATATGAGGAAAATTAACTTCCATCATCATTCTCTTAGCTACATCCAAAATGGTTCAATTCTTTCTTTCCACAATTTCATTTTGTTGAGGTGTTCGGGGTGCAGATAACTATCTCCTAATGCCATTTTTTTCACAATAGCTATTGAACTCACTGGATGTGAATTCACCACCTTGATTTGATCTCAAACACTTTATTCTCATTCATGTCTTTGTCTCAACCATAGTTTTAAAGATCTTGAATTTCTCAAAGGCTTCATATTTCTCCCTTAGAAAAGCAACCCACATCATTCTAGAATAGTCATCAATGATTAACATGAAATATCTATCTCCTTGAAAGATTCTTGTATTAGTAGGACCACATAGGTCAATATGAATCAAATCAATAATATCATTAGATTTATTAGGTATGCTCTTAAAATAAGTTCTAATTTGTACCTACTTGATATTCCTTACATACCAGATTATGAGGCTTCACAATCTTAGGTAAATCTCTAACTGCCTTAGTTGAACTTATCTTTATAATGCAATAAAAAATTAAATGACACAACCTCTTATGCCATAGCCAACTTTCATCAATATGTGCAATCAAACATGTCTTTTCATCGGAGTTCAAATGAAAGATGTTACCTCTTGTCTGTGCATCAGTTGCAATCTCCAATCTTGATTTTCTAATGATTTTGCACTTTCCATCCTTGAATTGTAATTGAAATCCTCTATCTACCAATTGTCCTACACTCAAAAGATTATGCTTCAGACCTTCAACATAATAGACATTATCAGTGTTATGCTTATCATCCGATGAAATGGTTCCTCTTCCTTTGATCATGCATGCCTTGTTATTACCAAATCTGACTTGACCACCATCAAATTCTTGCAAGGTTAGAAACTTTCCTTTGTCTCCTTTCATATGTTTAGAACATCCACTATCTATTACCCATTCATCTTTATCTTCAACTTTTGTTGCAAGGGCCTTTTCCTCTTTTATGATAACTGGTTATGGATTATCTTCCTTCATAGCATAATATACCTAGTCTTTTCCATTATCGGATCCACTAGCATAATATACATCAGCATAGTAGCATGATTTGTTTTTGTTTCTCCTGTAATTATGCTTGATTTGATATCCAGGGTTAGGCTTAAAAGATCTTCTTTCTCTTTCTTCCAATTTTGAATTCCTTTCAGGACATCTAGATGCAAAATGACCTATCTTATTACATGCAAAACATTTGAAAGGAGATTTTCTCTCATACTTACTTCCTAACAGACCTCTAGGTATCCTTCTAGGAAATAGGGCTTCAAGTTGCTCAAATTCTTCATCTTCTTTCCTAATCTCTTCCAGTTCCTTTGCATAAAAAAAATTTCAATCTTTCTTGTCTGTTGATGATGTAGATGCCTTAAATGTAGTATCAATCTTTGTAGCTATAGGAGGACCAAACTTCTCAAGCTCAAAATCAAATATCTTCCCAATAAGAGTATCTCTATTGACAGAAGAATTAGGAATGGTTCTTATCTCATTAATTGTAGTTACCTTCATCTTATATGCTAGTGGCAAAACCCTTAACATTTTTGAAACAATCTCTTCCTTGCTTAGAGATCCACCACAACACTGAATTCTTAATACAATTTCATTTACCCTTTCCATGAATTCAAAAATTCTTTAAGCTTCCTCCATCTTCAAGCTTTCATATCTTACTTGGTAACATTAAAGTTTTGCAATTTTAACAGTTGGGTCACCTTCATTCAGAGTCTCGAACTTGTCCCATATAGCTTTTACTGATGACTTATCTGATAGTCCCATGATTTGTTGATCTGATAAGACACTTAAGAGGGCTTCTCTAGCTCTACCATCATTTTCAATGTTCTTATCCAATTTTGCCAATGCAGGAATGCCAGATGCTGGATTATGAGGAGTGTAACCATTTTGAGTTATTTCCCAAATTTCCTTTCCAATGCATCTTAAACTAATCTCCATCTGAATCTTCCATACTCCTTAGTTTGTTCCATCAAGTCTAGGGTTGTCCTTTTAGAAAATAGTAGTTGAACTATTAATTGCCATATGATCTTCCTCAAGCGATTAAGCTTATACAAAAAGAGAACCAAACTCTGATACCAATTGTTTGGATAATCGGTGAACAACTGAGAGGGGGGTGAATCAGTTGTTAACAAATTATGTGAATTAAAGCACTTAAAACTTTATACCTAAATAACTAATTAAGCATTAAAGCATAATTGAAAACCAAAGAATCAATACCATGCAACCATAACACATAACACCATGATTTGTACATGGAAAAACTGGAAAGGGAAAAACCATAGTGGGAAACCCTACCCATAGGCATATGATACTTTTGCAACAAGTATATGCTTACAATAGGGGCGTGCACATGTAGGAAGTTACACTGCCTAGAGTGCACTTCTCATCATAATGGAGTCTCACCAACTACAAAGATGTCAACCACCTCAAAATATTTGGACAACAATCCAGAGAGAAGAAGTGTCAATGATAGCATCAAACATGCCAGATTATAGTTCAAGTTAAGCTCAATACTAGAGGTCTAAAACCTCTTACATAAACTCAACTCGATCACCTATGATCGATCAAATCCTCTATACAAATTACTATTACATTATTCGCTCCATGCCCATGATCTACAATGAGATCTTACATATATTTATACCAACCCAGGACCTAACCAATTAGGTCAGCCACCCAAATGATAATTCAATAGATCCATTACATAATCCTGAAATAAAATTATAAAACATATCAGCCTAAGGCCAAACAAACATCATCCAATCAATAAAACATACCAGAAGCACATCAAAGGATCTACCAACACGTTACATGAAAACTGGTCCATAACCTAGATAGCACTAGACCCCAATTAGATCCACACATGCCAGAACAATGACACAAATTAGTGGAGGTACAAACACAATCACCATCAGCATCCTGGATCCCTTCTAGAAGCTACACCAACACCACTTATGCATTATATCAAAGATATTCAATAAAGCTCTGTCGGTGAAAACCTTACCTGACCTACAAAGTAGGCTTACTAGAATATAAGATAACATTTGTTTATCAAGTCAATACCAATTGACTAGAACATACTTTAGAAGCATATGAAGCATCCATACAAACTTATTCCATCATCTAGATCATACCGGTGACAATCAACTAATAATATTCCCAATCCAATCCTTCTACCAGAAGCCGGTAAACAACCATAAAAACTAGTGTTTTCATCAATGACAAAACATCAATGCAACACATAATCAATTCAATCATATGGCCAACATTTACAACCCAACCTTCCTCATTTAATTTGTTTCTGAAAACCCATTTAGTTCCAATAACATTTTTATCTGTAGGCCTTGGAACCAATTCCCATATATTATTCTTCTCTATATGATTTAAGTCCTTTTCAATTGCTTTCATCCAATTATCATCTGTACTTGTTTCAATAAATGATTCTAGTTCAATTTGAGAAATTAAAAATACTTCTTTGACAACTAACCTTCTCCTTGTCATCACACCTTTCCTCTTATCTCTAATGATCTGATCTTCAGAATGATTCAACTTTACATACCTAGGAATCTTTGGATTCTCCCGACTTTCTGACTCTTTATGCTCTTCAACAGACATTGTAGAATGCTCTGACGTTACCGAATTAATGTTCTTGCACAATCGGTTTTGATCTGACAATTTCATCTTCCTATCCATAGTCATATGATTTTATTTGATTGTTACTTTCCTCAACCACTCTGACATTTATTCTTTCCATTATCCTTTGCAATCTTTTGTTATAGCACCTATATCTTTTTCTTTTACTATAATAACCCAAAAATATTCCTTCATCACACCTAGGATCAAATTTTCCTAATGTGTCATCTCTTATAATATAGCATTTACTTCCAAAAATTATGAAATAATTGATAGTAGGAGTATGATCGAACCATAATTCATAAGGAGTCTTACCGGTATCACCTTTTATGTGCATTATGCTGAAAGTGTAGACTACAATATTGACAACTTCTCTCCAATAAATATCAGGCAATTTGGCTTCCATCATCATTGTCCTTGCAGCACCTAAGATATATTTGTTCTTCCTTTCCACTATTCCATTCTATTGTGGAGTTCTAGGTGCTGACAATTGGCTTCTGATTCCATGCTTCTCACAAAAGTTTTTAAATTCACTGGATGTAAATTCACTACCTTGATATGATCTTAAGAACTTTATCTTCAATCTTATTTTTGTCTCAACCATAGCTTTGAATATTTTGAATTTCTCAAGAGATTCTAATTTTTCTTTCAAAAATGCAACCCACATCATTCTAGAGTAATCATCAATAAGAAACATAAAGTATCTATCACCTTGAAAAAATTTAGTCCTTGTCGGTCCACATAGATCAGTATGAATAAGATCAAGAATTTTATTAGATCTATCAAGTATGCTTCTAAAATAAGTTCAAGATTTCTTACCCATTTGACATTCTCTACATACCAGATTATGAGGCTTGATAATCTTGGGTAAATCTTTGATAGACTGGGTTGAACTAATCTTCACTATGCAATCAAACTTCATGTGACACATCCTTTTATGCCATATCCAACTTTCATCAATATGAGAAATCAAGCAGGCCTTCTCACCAAAGTTCAAATGAAATATATTGTTGGCAATTTGGAGGAATTGATTATATGTTGCATTGTATTTTGTCATTGATGTTAACACTAGCTGCTATGGTTGTTTATCGGTAATCTTTTGGTCTTAGTTGGATGTTTAATTCAATATACTCTAATATGCTTTGGCTTATGGAATTGGCTTAGATCTGCTATTCATGCTACTCAGATATATGTCTAGTCAGTTGGTATTGATTTGGTGATCGGATGCTATCTTGTATGCTAGTAAGCCTGGTTTGTTGATCCGGTGAGGGTTTCACTGGCAAAGCTTTATTGAATATCTTTTGATACTATGCATGAGTGGTTTTGGTGCGGTTTCTAGTAATGATTCAGGATGCTGATGGTGATCATGGTTGAGCCTTAACTGATTGGGATCATTGCTTTAGTGTGTATGGATCTAAATTGGGTCTGACACTATCTAGGTTATGGATTGGCTTAATGTAACATGTTGTTGGGACTCCTCGATGTGTTTTCTAGATGACTTATGGGTTGGCTAATATTTTTTTGGTCTTAAGCCAACATGTTTTATAATTATGTAATATGATTTATTGTCTAATGGCTGACCTAATTGTTCGAGGTTGAGTGTTTGTATATATATATATGTGTATGATCTCTTTGCAGATCATAGAGAAATGGTATGCAAGTGAATAATGTACTAATAATTCATCCAGAGGATTTGGTTGATCATAGGTGATCAAGTTGGGTTTATGCAAGAGGTTTAAGACCTCTAGTATTGAGCTTAATCAAAATTGTACTCATGCATAGGAGATGTTATTATTGTAGTTCATTCTTCCTTCTAGATTGTAGTCTGGATTTCTATGTAGTCAGTCAAACTCCTTTTGTAATGAGCAATGTGCTCTCTAGGCTATTGGCCTTCCTGCAAGTGTAGGCCCCTCAATTTGCAATCACATACTTACTGCAGAAGTATTATCTGACCGTGGGTAGGCTTCCCACCATGGTTTTTCCCTTTAACTGGTTTTCCACGTACAAATCTTGGCATCATGTGGTTGGTATCTATTTTCTAATTGTTGGTTGTGCTTAATTGGTATATCTTCTATTTCGGTAATTGGTTTATGTATTCTGGTATTAATCTTATGTGTTCCGGTATTAAAGTTTTAATTTCTTAAGGTTCCGGTAATCTGGTGACAACTGATTCACTCCCCCCCCCTCTTAGTTTTCTTCCGGTTATTTGAACTATCTAGCATATATTTCCTTTGGTCTGAGTTTTAGATATAGTTTCCAATCCAGATCTATTGATAATCTTTCATTTTCCATCTTTGAATTGCAAATAAAGTCCTCTATCCAACATATGACCTACACTCAAGAGATTATGCTTCAAACCTTCAACATAACAAACATTGTCAATGTTGTTCTTACCATTCAGGGATATTGTTCCATTTCCTTTGATCCTGGATGCCTTGTTGTCTCCAAATCTGACTAGTCCATCATTAAATTCTTGCAGAGTTAGGAATTTCCTCTTATCACCAGTCATATGATGCAAACATCGACTATCTATAACCCATTCATCTTTCTCTTCAATTTTAGCAGCTAGAGCCTTCTCCTCAATATGATTTGTATCAATGATAGGCTCCGGAGAATCATCCTTAATAGAAATAAAGACCGAATCTTTACCTGAGCTTCTATTAATAGATCCACTTATAGGTTCATCATCATTAGAATCATTAGTAATACAAAAATAATCATCACTAGCATAATAACATGATTTTTCCTTATTCCTTCTATATTTAGGTTTGATCTGATATTCCAAATTAGGTTTATAATTTCTCATAAATATTTCATGATTCGTTGCATCTCTTTCAGGACATCTAGAAGAAAAAGGACCAATATTATTACATGAAAAACATTTAAATAAAACTTTTCCTTCATACTTACTTCCAACCGGTCATTTAGGGATTCTTCTGGAAATTAGGGCTTCCAACTCTTCAAGTTATGTTTCTTCTCTTTCAATGTCTTCCAACTATCTATCATATAAATCTTTCCAATCTATCTTCTGCTTACCGAAGGCAGGTGCTTTAAATGCAGTCTCTATTTTGGTAGTATTTTGATTTCCAAGCTCCTCAAGTTCAAAAGCAGTCAATTTCCCAAGTAATGTATCTCTGGTAACAGGGGTATTTGACATTATCTAGAGTTCATTTATTGCATTAGCCTTCATCTTGTAAGTTGGATGTAAAACTCTTAGAATCTTTGAAACAATCTCATCCTCATTAACTATTCCACTGTAGCATTTGATTCCCATGACAATCTCATTCACTCTATCCATGAACAAACATGCCTTCTCATCTTTTTTCAATCTTCAAATTTTCATATCTCACCCAGTAACCTTCAAGTTTTTTAATCTTTACTACTTGGTTACCTTCATACAGAGTTTCAAGCTTCAACCATATCTGCTTTACATTTTTTGACTCTATGACACTCAACAACTATTGGCAATTTGGAGGAATTGATTATGTGTTGTATTGATGTTCTGTCATTGATGGCAACACCCATTGTTTTTGTTATTTACCAATTTCCAATTGGTTCTGGCAGAGTGGTTGGATTATGATATTAGTCTGGTATGATTTGGTATGCTTTGGTTTGTGGAATTGGTTTGGATTTGTCATCCATGCTATTTAGATGTGTATCATGATCAGTTGGTTTGGGATTTGATCAAGAGTTATCATTTGTTTTAGTAAGCCTTTTCGTCAGCGGTAAGGGTTTTACCGGTAGAGCTTTGTTGAAGATATTTTTATGCATGTGATAAGTGGTGTTGGTGCGGCTTCTAGATGGCTTTTAGGATTCTGTTGGTTATCTTGTTCATGTTCTAGTTCATTAGTGGTGTTGAATTTGGTTTATGGCAACCTATTTTGGGTCCGGTGTTATCTAGGTTATGGACAAGTTTATGTAACGTGTTGGAGGATGTTCCTAATGTGTTACCAGTGGGATTTAAGGATTTGTTTACATTGTATTTGGCCTAATCCAACTTGGTTGATTGTTCAATTATGGTTTTATGTTATGAACTTATTGTATTATCTTTTTGGTGGCTAACCTAATTGTTTAGGCCTTGGGTTGGTATAAATATGATGTAAGATCTCTTTGTACATCATAGGTCAAGGTTATGGGATGATTTGTGTGCAAATAATGTTGTAATCATATGTAGAAGGTTTGGTCAATCATAGGTGATCGAATTGGGTTTGTAGAGAGGTTTAAGGCCTTTGGTATTGAGCTTAATTGGAACTATACTCATGCATAGGAGATGCTATACTTGCAGTTCACTCTTCTTTTCGGATTGTAGTTTGATGTTTATGTAGTCAGTGGGGCTCCTTTTTGTGATAAGTAGTGCACTCTAATTTATTGGCCTTATTTCATATGTAGGCCCCTCATATTGCAATCACATACTTATTATAGAGGTATTATCTGACTATGGGTAGGCTTCCCACCGTGGTTTTTCCCTTTACCAAGTTTTCCACATACAAATCTTGGTGTCATGTGTTATGGATGGATGGTAACTATTCTATGATTTATGCTTATGTTTAATTGGTATATCTATTATTCTAGTATTTGGTTTATGCATTCTGGTATTGAGTTTATGTGTTTTGGTAATAAGGTTTTGAATGCTTTAAGTTTTGTAATCTAGTGACAACTAATTCACCCCCCCTCTGAGTTGTCCTCTAGTTATTTGAGTTGTCTAACAATTGGTATTAGAGCTTGGTCCTCTCTATAGAAGCTTACTAGTTTGAGGAAGATTGTATGACATCTAGTAGTTCAATTTCATCAAATACATCTGCAATTGTTTTCCAAAGAGAAATTCCTAGGCTTGATGGAATAAATTACAGGGTATGGAAGATTCAGATGGAGACTTACCTGAGATGTCCTAAAAGGAAATTTGGCAGATCATTGAGAATGGTGTTACATCATTTAATCTGACATCTAGAAATCCTCCTCTGACAGGTCTATATAAAGAGCTTGAGAATGATTGTAGAGATAGAGAAGCCCTTTTGTGTGCACTTTCTGATCAACAAATAATGGGACTAATAGACAAATCAACTACAAAGGCTATATGGTAAAAAATGGAGACTTTGAATTAAGGTGACCCTATTGTTAAAATTGCTAAACTTGATGGTTACTAGGTGAGGTATGAAAACCTAAAGGTGGAAGAAGATGAAAGGATTACTTATTTTATGGAGAGAGTTAATGAGATTGTTTTGGGAATTCAATGTTGTGGTGGCTCTCTAAGTGAAGATGAAATAGTTTCTAAAGTACTGAAAGCTTTCCCAAAGGCTTATAAGATGAAGGCTACTATAATTAATGAGTTGAGAACTATAGAAAACACCTCTGTTAATAGGGATACCTTGGCTGGGAAGTTATCTGCTTTTGAATTTGAGGAATCTGGACCTTTTGGTGCTATCAAATTTGAACCTGCTTTTCATGCGTCTACATCATCTACTAGCAAGAGTGATTGGAAAGATTTATATGTAAAGGAACTAGAGGATATGAAGAAAGAAGATGAAGAGTTTGAGAAACTTGAAGCCTTATTTACTAGAAGAGTACCTAAAGGACCGATGGAAAGTAAGTATGAAGGAAAATAACCTTTTAAATGCTTTTCATGTAATAAGATAGGTCATTTTGCATCTAGATGTGCTGAAAGGAATTCAAAATTTGAAGAGAGAGGTAGAAGATCTTTTAGGCCTAACAATGATTATCAAAACAAGAATAGGTATAAGAAAAACAAATACAAAGCATGCTACTATGTGGATGAGGAAGGTGTGAGTGATTCTAATGATGAACCAGCATAATATTCAGCTAGTGGATCTAGAAATGGAAAGGAATGTGTATTTTTGGCTATCAAGGAAGATGATTTAGTACTTGAAGAGAAGGCCCTTGCTGCTAAAATTGAAGACACTAATGAATGGGGTATTCACAATGGATGTTCACATCATATGCCTAGAGATAAAAGGAAATTCTTGTCTTTGCAAGAATTTGATAGTGGTCTGGTTAGATTTGGAGATGACAAAGCATGTGTGATCAAGGGAAAAGGAATAATATCATTGGATGGTAAGCATAACACTGATAATGTTTATTATGTTGAAGGTTTAAAGCATAATATTTTGAGTGTAGGATAGTTGGTGGATACGGGATTTCATTTACTGTTCAAGGATGGAAAATGCAAGATTATCAATCGATCTGGATTGGAAATTGCAACCGGTACATAGACTAAAGGTAATATCTTTCATTTGAACTCCAGTGAGAAGACATGTTTGATTTCACAAATTGATGAGAGTTGGCTATGGCATAAGAGGTTGTGTCATGTGAATTTTGATTGCATTGTGAAGATCAATTCTACTAAGGCAAATAGAGATATACCTAAGATTGTAAATCCCTATAATCCAGTATGTAAGGAATGTCAAATGGGAAAGCAAGTCAGAATTTGTTTTAAGAGTATACAAGACAAATCTAATGATGTTATTGATCTTATTCATATTGATTTGTGTGGTCTTGCTAGAATCAAAAGTTTTTAGGGTGATAGATATTTCATGCTAATCATTGATGATTATTCTAAAATGATGTGGGTGGATAATTCACATCTGGTGAATTTAATAGCTGTTGTGAGATGAATGGGATAAGAAGACAGTTGTCTGCACCCCAAAAACCTCAGCAAAATGGAGTGTGGAAAGGAAGAAAAAAACTATCTTGGATGCATCTAGAACTATGATGATAGAAGCTAATATTCCTATATCTAATGGAGAGAATTTTTAAGCATAGTGGTATACACATTCAATAGAGTTCATATCAAAGGAGATACTGGTAAGACACCTTATGAGTTATGGTTTGGTCATACACTGATAGTTAAGTATTTTAGAATCTTTGGTAGTAAATGCTATATCAAAAGAGATTATTCCATTGGAAAGTTTGATCCTAGATGTGATGAAGGAATATTTCTTGGCTATTCTAATGAAAGAAAACCATATAGATGTTATAACAAAACATTGTAGAGAATTGTGGAGAGCACAACTGTCAAAGTGGATGAGCAGAACATAATTCAAATTAGAACCTATGAGAGAGAATTGGCAATGGAAATGATCATAGTTGAACTAGTAGCACCTACACCAGAACAAAATGTTGAACTAGTTCCTCTGGCAGTATCAGAAAATTCAACAATGATTGAAGATTAGGACAGAGGAATAGAAAATCAGAAGACTCCTAGGTATGTAAGGTTGAAACATTCAAAAGATCAGATCATTTGAGACAATAAAATGAGTGATGACAAGAAGAAGGTTGGCAGCTAATGAGGTATGTTTTATTTCTCAAGTTGAACTCGCATCAGTAATTGAAGCTTGTAGAGATGAATATTGGATGAAAGCTATGAATTAAGAATTAGATCAGATAGAAAGGAATAACACATGGAATTTAGTTCTCCGACCTAAAAATAAAAAAGTTATTGGAACTTAATGGGTTTTTAGGAATAAATTGAACGTGGATGGGCAAGTTGTGAGGAATAAAGCTAGATTGGTTTGTAAAGGATAGTCTCAAAAGGAAGGAATTGATTATGGTGAAACCTTTGCACTGGTAGCTAGGATTGAAACTGTGAGATTATTTCTTGCTTATGTTGCACATAAAAATTACAACGTTTATCAAATGGATGTTTAGTGTGCATTTTTGAATGGAGATATTGAAGAGGGAGTTTATATTGAGCAACCTAGTGGATTTTCACTTTCAGATGACAAAAACATGGTTTGTGGGTTATAGAAAGATTTATATGGATTGAAACATGCCCCTAGATCTTGGTATGCAAGACTGGATAAATATCTTTTGAAGCTTGATTTCACTAAAGGTAATGCTAACAATAATTTATATTATAAGATCACTGATGATGACATATTTATTATTGAGGTCTTTGTTGATGATATCATTTTTGGAGGTGAAGATAAGTTGTGTCTGAAACTCTCTAACAATATGAAGAATGAATTTGATATGTCTATGATTGGCAAGATGATTTTTTTCTTAGGTTTGTAGATTAATCAAACTGATAAAGGTATTTTCATTTGTCAAACTAAGTATGATAGAGAGTTGTTGAAGAAATTTGGTATGGAAAATTGTAAATCGATTAGTACTCCAATGGTTACAAGTGAGAAATTGACAAAGAATGATTCATCTACACCAATAAATCCTACAAGGTACAAGTCTATGATTGGTGGTTTTTTCTATCCAACTCAAACTAGACTAGATATAATGAATGCAGTTTGTATTGTATCAAGATATCACAGTGATCCTAGAGAAAATCATGAGAGTGTAGTGAAAAGGATTTCTAGGTATTTACAAGGAACAACTAAGTATGGTTTGTGGTATCCTAAAAATGATGACTTTACATTATGTGCATATATAGATCTAGATTGGGCTAGAGATGTTGATGACTGGAAGAGCACATCTGGTGGAACTTTCTTTCTTGGAAAGAAACTTGTTTCATGGATCAGCAAGAAGCACTCATGCACTTCTTTATCTAATACTGGAGTTGAGTATGTTGTTGCTGCTACTAACTGTACACAAGTTCTATGGATGAAGAAAATGTTGAAGGATATAAAGGTGGATTTTAATGGACCAATAGTTATTCACTATGATAACTCTATTGCTATTGATATATCAAAGAATCTGGTATTTCATTGTAAGTCAAAGCACATATCTATCAAGTATAACTTTTTAAAGGAGAAGGTGGAAGCAAATGAAGTCAGACTAGTTTATGTGAACACTAAAGACAAGATTGCAGATATTTTCACTAAACCTTTTCCTAAAGAATCATTTGAGTACTTCAGAGATAGATTGGAGTTTTCTTCCCCTTTGGTAGAGACCTAAGTGATGTTGATTGACATTAGTCTAGTATGCATTATCAAAGCTACTATTTATTCTAGATTGATGTGGTGGTACTACTACTCAGGGGGACTAGTCAACTATACGAATCAAAGGATTTATGATTTTTCTTTGATGTTTATGTTAGATTTTTGGCATTAATGTCAAAGGGGGAGAGATATATGTGAAAAATAGAGCTTAACATAATATCAGTCAAAGGGGGAGCTTAGTTGAGAACTTAATTGCTATATCATTTTGTGGGAGATTGTAGGCAATTTGGAGGAATTGATTATGTGTTGCATTGATGTTTTGCCATTGATGGGAACACCAGTTGTTTTGGTTATTTACTGGTTTCTAGTTGGTTCTGGTAGAGTGGTTGGATTATGATATTGATCTAGTATGATTTGATATGTTTTGGTTTGTGGAATTGGTTTGGATTTGTCATTCATGGTATTCATATGTGTATCATGATCAGTTGGTTCAGGATTTGATGACTTAGGAGCTATCATTTGTTCTAGTAAGCCTTTTGGTCACCGATAAGGGTTTTATCGACAAAGATTTGTTAAAGATCTTTTGATGCACATGATAAGTGGTGTTGGTGCGGCTTCCAAGATGTTGTTGGTTATCTTGTTCATGTTCTAGTTCATCAGTGGTGTTGGATTTGGTTTATGGCGACCTATTTTGTGTTTGGTGTTATCTAGGTTATGGATTGGTTTATGTAATGTGTTGGAGGATGTTCCTGATGTGTTACTAGTGGGATTTAAGGATTGGTTTACGTTGTTTTCAGCCTAAATGACTTGGTTGATCATTGGATTGTGGATTTATGTTATGAACTTATTGTATTATCTTTTTGGTGGCCGAACTAATTATTTAGGCCTTGGGTTGGTATGAATATGATGCAATATCTCTTTATATATCATAGGTAAGAGTTATGGGATGATTTGCGTGCGAATAATGTTGTAATCATATGTAGAAGGTTTGGTAGATTACAGGTGATCAAATTGGGTTTGCAAGAGAGGTTTAAGGCATCTGATATTGAGATCAACTAGAACTATACTTAGGCATAGGATATGATATACTTGTAGTTCACTCTTCTTTCTGGATTGTAGTCTGATGTTTATGTAGTCAGTGAGGCTCATTTTTGTGATGAGCAGTGTGCTTTAGGCAGTTGGCCTTCCTGCATGTTAGGCCCCTCATATTTTAATCACATACTTACTACAAATGTATTATCTAACCCTAGGTAGGTTTTTCACAGTGGTTTTTCCCTTTACTGGGTTTTCCATGTACAAATCTTGTTGTCATTTGTTATGGATGGATGGTAACTATTATGTGATTTATGATTATGTTTAATTGTTATATCCATTATTCTGATATTTGGTTTAGGCATTCTGGTATTGAGTTTATGTGTTCTGGTAATAAGGTTTTAAGTGCTTAAAGTTCTATAATCCGGTGACAACTGATTCACCCCTCCCCTCTCAGTTATCCTTTGGCTTTTTGAGTTTTCTAACAACAACTTCTCATTAGATAGGGCACTTAAAAATGCTTCTTTTGATCTGACATCATTATCATCTCTCTTCTATTTATTAGGAAGTGTTGGAGTTCTAAAATTAGGATCATGAGGTGTATATACTTTTTCTATTATCTCCCAAACTTCAGCTCCAAGACATCTCATAAAAATCTTCATTCACTCCTTCCATAATTTGTAATTTGTACCATCAAATATAGAACTCTGTTTCTAGTAGGGATTAAATGTAGAACTTAATGCCATCAAATCTCCTCAAGCAGTTAAGCTTCTGAAGAGAGGACCTTTCTCTGATACCAATTGTTAACTTTTGATTCTAATTGTTAGAATGAGCTAGAGGAAAAATGAGAGGGGGGGGGGTGAATCAGTTTTCCACAAGTTAAACAATTAATGCACATTATAGACCTTTTAGTGAAAAACAATAAAAACATCATAGTGAAAGATAAATAATGAAATCACACAACACGTAATGCCAATATTTTTGACATGGAAAACTCGGTAAAGGGAAAAAGCATAGTGGGAAACCCTTCCCATAGTCATATAATACTTCTACAGTAGTATGTGAAAATATTACAAAGAAGATTGCATTTGAAATCAGCCCAAACTCCTAGAGCTCAATGCTCATCACAAAAGGGAAGTCTCACTGACTTACATAAACATCAGACTACAATCCAAAGGAAATGAATTGTGGAAATAACATCTCCTAATGCTTGATATAGTTCTGGTTAAGCACAGATGTCTTCCCCACAATACCATACTCTCCTCAACTCTTCGTTGAATGATTTAATTTTGTTCTCACATAAACCTCTCTCTGATAATGCATACATAACCATACCGATTCCCAAATTACATGAATAAATCACCTATATATATGGATCACCAACCTTGATCACAGGGTTGGCTAAACCCTAAACCCATAACTCATAATTACATAAATTAAATCACACAATACCACCAGACCAATATTATGATTTTCTTTACATAGCATGGACCTAATTCAAATTCCCAAATGATTATATCCACCGAAAATTCTACCAAGACCAATTGCAACACATTTCACCAACCAGTAGAAACCCTTAGTTTCAATAACACATAATAACCAACTAGATCCAAACAAGATCACTAAGTCATCATGTCAGCCAATGAGAAGCCACCAAACAATTAGGACATGATCAATAACATCTTCAGCACATTATGAACCATTTCTAGAAGTCAGACCAAAACCACTTAACCAATTCATCGAATATCACCAACCGGTGTTGCCAACCAGGACCAAGAATATCAATTGGCAAACCATAATGTAAGTGTTATATTTTAGAGCACCAAATCATGAACCAATTGAATATGACAAAAATTTAATCATCTAGAATAACCATCCAAAACCAAATCAAACAATCTAATCATATTGGGTTAGAATCTCAACCAAAACTTTGTCAAACCAAAACAAGTCAGCAACCAACCAGGATAGGTTAGTAACCAACCATAACTATGTTGACATCAATGACAACACATAATAAATTCCTATATATGACCAACACTTCCAAGGCATAAAATTTTGCAACTCCAAACTTCAGCAAAAAATGCAAACATTTTATACTAACTCAACATTTACTACACATGAACAATCATCCTTCTTGGCTTCTTCTTAGAATTGATTATCCTCATATCTACAATATTTTGTCCTTACACTGATCCTTTTATAATTTTGGGGGTGGATGATATGATTAATATGTTTCTCCCCTTAAGTTCATGGATCTCTTTAAGCTTTATGAGATATCACTTGCGCATGAAATGCACTATGTTGGCTCATAGATACATTCTCCTCTTTGTCATCTCCTTGGATGCACTTTCTTTTCCAATATTTCTTAATCTCCCTCTTTTTCTTAGTTTTATCTTTTGGAGAAGCATCAATTTTCTTCTTGTGTTGGACAATCCTTTCTCTATAGCATTTTCCAGTGTGACCCAGATTCTTATAGTAATAGCACACTATGTTCTCACCAAACAAATGACTAGAGGGCCTTCTATCAATCTAATTTGTATTTCTTCTCCTGAATATGTCTATGAGAGCAACTAATAGAACAAAAGAATTTCTTGACCTTCTTGGAGCAGTTCTAATTTTGTTACATGCAAATCTTTGTCTCTCATACATTCTATTGCCTCTTCCATGTTGACCATAGTTGCTATACCTTGCACTTTTATTGAAGGATTAAGTACAGGGGCTATCATATGACTGAAAACTTTTCTTTCTACATTCATGACTCCTATGACCAACATTATTGCAATTATAACATATGATATTTACATTTCTAGAAGTAGTAAATGGATTCTTTGTATCATATATGTGAGAAAATCTATGCATGTGTCTACAACTTGACATACTATGTCCTTATTCATTACATTTTTGGAAAACTATAGTTTTACTTCTAGAATCAACAACTTGACCTATCCTAGACCCTTTCCTACATTCAATTTCTCTATGGCTATAACCATTGCATGAGTAGCAATAACTAGAAAAAGAAGACTTGTGACTTACAAATTTATTTTTCTAGTTGGGTGGAGATCTTATAGAATTGTTTGCATCATTCCTTCTTCCTTTGTTATTGATCCTAGGATGCTCATTTGCAATTGTCCTTTCATTTGATCCTTTCTTTATCCAAGCTTGTTTGTTCTTGTGAGCAGCAACATATTCTGATCTTGTTTTAGCAGGAGGTCTTCTATACTTTCTACTTGTGCTAATATCTCTGTTGTAGCCACTTTCATTTAGTTTGCCTTTTTCTTTTAGATTGGCATTATTCTTCTTTGTAGAAGCAACCTTCATCTTCAAGTCTTCAGCCTTAGTAGTCAAATCTATCCTCTTTCTAGGAACATTCTTGACTTTGAAGGTTTTATGTTGACCACTTTCACTTGAAGAGACAAAATTTATATCCTTCTTTGAAGTCTCTCCACTAGTAGAACATTGACCAACATCATAACCTAGGCTGGTTGTGTCTTTAGAGTGATTTTGTCCACTCAACATTTTATCCAAAGCCTTAGTACTTCCCTCATACTTGATTCTCGTCTTAAGCTCATATATGCACTTTTCAAGTTCTATTGTTAGCTTTGCAATTTCATCTTTTAGGTTCTTACACTCCTTTCCCTTTATCTCCACTTCTAGCTCTAACTCTTCACACCTTCTCTTCTTTCTCAAAATCTTATTTTGATTCTTCATTTATCCTTTTAGATCCTTCCACTTGTGCTTTCAAATTGGCATTAGTTTTCTCTAACTCTTGGAGAAACTTATTCATCTAGTCTTGTTCTTCAAAGATAATATTCTTATACATGACATATTCTATCTTTACTTTTTTGAGTTCATCTAATTCTTCTATCATAGAAGTAGTACTCTGATTTGATTCTTCAAGACTTTTATTTAATCTATCGTGTTCTTCAGTAGCAACATTCCTATACTTTTTGTATTCTCTCCTTACCTTTGTGAGTTCATCAAGTGCACAAATAAGCTCCCCTTCAAGATCCACTTCAATTAAAAATTCTTCTTCATCATAACTACTGAATACATCTTGCTTTTGAGATTGAGTTCTATTGTCATTTCTTGTTGTATTCTCCTCACCTTGGGCCTCTTGTGCCATGAAAGTCAAAAGTTTTATTTTCATCTTCACTGCACCTACTATATGATCTCCTTTTACTATCTGTACATCTGACTATTCTATTATTATTTTTGCTTTCACAATCTGATCTATCAGTGGTGGTTTCATTTCCATAGAGTTTCTTTAGTCTATCCCATATGTTTTTTATTGATTTGCATCTCTCAACCTATGAAGATACATCATTAGATAGCCCACTGAGAATAGCCTTCATTGATTCAACATTACAAATAGATTTCCATTCTACAAGACCAAATAAAATATTTTGAACCGTAAAGAATTTGTGTAGGGAATGACTAATAATTAACCATTGTGCTCATAAACCAAAATCTACCAAAGTTGGAGGAAGCTTTTCAACTAGGGAGCCTAGGATTCTGATACCAATTGTTGGAACACAATGACCCACTAAGAGGGGGGGTGAATCAGTGGTAATCAATAAAAAAATTTACCATCTAAAAGATCTAAGCACTAATAACTTCAATCACAAGACTATAATATTAGATATTAAACAGATCAACACACACACACACACTAGAAGCATATCACATAACACCAGATGTACGAGGAAAACCCACAGTGGTGTAGCATCATAAAATGGTGACCTTGTAATTTTTTACCACATTTGGGTCTTTGTATTGGCAGATGAATCCCTAAGTTTGATTGGAGACCTGAGACATGCTCAAAAAACCTAAAAAATTCACCCCACACTTCTTTATGTCACTAGCTATCCTAAATTAGGGCATGTCCCCCTAAGGAGAGGGGCATGGAACCCCTGTCCTCCTAGGAAAAGGGCATGTCACCCCTATCCTTGCCCTATTTTGGGCCTCCTTTGAGCCAACCTTGCATTGGGCTTCTCAATTGTGAGAAGGAAAAAGTTTTCCTATGTTTGACTAAGAAGGAAAATAAGTTTTCCTATGTCGGACTAAGAAGGAAAAGTTAAAATAAGTTTTCCTATGTCGGACTAAGAAGGAAAAGTTAAAATAAGTTTTCCTATGTATATAAGGAGAATTTTCCCTCCTATTTGAATAAAGCCAAGCGAAGTTTAATAAGAAAAAATTAAGTTCCTAAGCAAAGTGATGATAAGTGACAACATGTTGATCATAAAGAAAAAGAATGTATTCAAGCATTGAGCAATTCAAGTCTCCTTTCAAGGCTAGGTGTTGCATTCAAATCAAGGATTCAACCATTAAAGAGGATATCTCTACCAACATTCAAGACATTCTATTCCACATATCCTTTCAAGAAATTTCATCAACATTTCAATTGCGTCCTCTCTTGAGGTGAATTTTACTTTAGATATTTCCTTTCATTTACTTTCAATTATTTTCAATCACTTGGTTAATTCCAAAACGGGTTTTGACTTGAAGGCAAACCCCCAATCCCAACAACATTTCCTCCCTTTTTTGTGTGTAGGTTGCAGGTGTGTAGCTATAATTGTATTTTTAGGCTTCATTTTTAGAGATGGAAAAAACCTTTTCAGCATGCATATTTTTCAGAGAACCAGGTGAAACTTCAACTCGGTCTCGACAACATTTTCTCAAATTTCCAAGGAAGCTTTGTCTCGACATTTGGCTACTAATTCTATTGGCAAATGCACACTCCAATGAGAAATTGTAGGTGATTGAAGGTATTTTCATTGATGGCAACCTTACAATCATATGATATCGGCAGGCACCGACACTAGCAGACTCTACACCGACATACGTTCATCGGCACTGAAAAGATTGATTATCAGCACACTGGCCAACAGGATTTTATTTATTGCAAAATATAATTAATTGTAATATCTTTTTGTAAGTCGACAAGGAAAGTTGTAATATGACTCATATAAGTACGAGTTCATGTAAATCACTTTTAAGATGCGGATATGGTTAGATTATTGATGCGAATATTAAGGTAGAGTTTGGTATAAGGTTTTGGAAGTTGCAGAGCTTAAACTGGTACTGGATCTGGCATAGCAAATGTCCTTTTTTAGTAGTACATTACTTTGGATTTTCATAATCCACTTTTGTAAGTCAATGAGACTTCTCTTTTTGTATGTAAGCAGTGAGCTTTAGGCAGTTGGCCTTCCTGCATGTGCAGGCCCCTACTGTAATAGTAATATTCTCTTATTGGCTAGTAAGGAAATATTGTGGGTTACAAATCCAACCGAGGTATTTCCCACACCAGGTTTCCTCATTAAAAATATTGTGTTATGGTGTGTCTTTCATGTTGTGGTTGTTGTTCTTATTTACTGCATTAATTTTGGTTTACCGGTACACAATTTTGGAATGCTTTTCATTTAATAAGTTAAGAAAATCCATTAACCGGCAAGAAACTGATTCACTCCCCCCTCTTAGTATCTTTGGGAATCCTAACAAATTCTAGCTACACAACTTCATCCTGCATCTCAATCTGAAGATAATTGCTTCTTTGTAATATTCACACTTAGTCTGAATTCCCTTAAATCAATTTATCTATTTTAAAAGAGGGTTACTTTACTTTCCAAATTCATTGTCAATTCCCTAAAATTCACTTAGCATTCAATCTCTTTCCATTGGGATTGGATCTATTGAATTCAACCCCATTTTTAAAATGTAATGTGTGTGAGAAGTTGAAGGGAATTGTTTTTGAAACTTTCATCCCTCTTTTGAGGGGAGTAAAGATTTCTACTTGATCTCCCCTCATCACTTTTCACCACATTATAGGTGGGGAAAAAGCTTGATGAGAAATGTTATTGGAGTCTACTGCTCCAATCTAGCCTTACAAGTAAAACTTGTTACAACATTTAGGGCACCAAACCAAGGAGCACTAACCCCTAGCTTTAGGGCACCAACCCCTGATGTTTATGGGGTATAACCCAAAGGAACACCAACCCCTACTTTTGAGCACCCACTCAGAGATTACAATGAAGATATGCTAAATACAATTGAAGTACCTTGTTGCAAATGAGGTTTTGAAACACCTTATAAATATGCTCTTGGGGTTGATTGACTTTCTTGCACTCTCTGATCTTCAACTTCAATCTCTTCTCTCTGCACTCTTGGTTGTCTCCAATCTTATTCTATGCACTTTTCTCTTTGTCTTCTGCTTGGCTTACTTCTCCTTTTCAACCTCTCACAGTATACACAACCTACTATGATATTTTCCTCTGCTCTCCACACTCTAGTCTCTGGTTCCTGCTTCTCTCTTATGCTTATCTCTATCTTTGTTTGTAGCTCTCTATCACTTTGTAGTCCTGCTGCAAATACACACCTATCACCTTGGCTACTACATTCTATTAGCTCTCACTACTCTATTTCAACAACTCTCCTCTATATTATGTACATACATAAACACCACCCCTATAAATTCAGTTACAACATATCCTATCATGTTCATGAGCCCTTACATTCCTCAATTGTAGATCAGACAAATTTGTTTGCATCATTATCATGCCACATGATTTTTACAATTTCCTATGTATCTTACAGATTGTTCACTTAGTTTGTTTGTATTTGTCTAGTAAAACAATTCATGCTACTAGATGCCCCAACCTATATTCTTCACCGACTTTGAACTTCAACCATTGATCTTTTTTGACATTGTGGAGGTTGCATGCGCCACATCATCATACACCTCAGCCAGAACTTTAGACCACTCTCTGTCAACTTTGCAGCCTCATAGCTATCCTTTCTTTGCATGATCATTTGTTCATTTGCAAGATTTTCTACTTCACCTACTAATATCAAATCTCAACGCCTTTTGAAAAAATCAATCAACTTTGTACATATCATACTTTTTCCTTCCAAATATGTAATTTAAAATTGATTCATTTTGTCTCTCTAGGTAGCAAATCTGATTTTCTTCGTTAGATCAACCATTTTTCCTTTAATGATACTTCTTTGTTTTCCAACTATTCTCTATACTCAGTTTGTTATGTTTAGAAAACTCAATCTATCTCATAGATTTGGCTCTGCCTTAGTCGATCATCTCGAGACCTACAATCACCTATACCAGGTCCGCCATTAATGCACCTCTACTCTCTGTCAACCTACCCTACAGAAAAGATGGACAACTAATCCTGTTGAAATCCACTATCATCGACATCTGTGAGTCTGGTTTGTTTTGTGACCTCTAGAAACCACATGTCTTCATTATCATTGTCCAAGTTAGATGGTCATGGTCGGTCAAAATCCATGTGGACAATTGGGTTGCCCATATCGGTTCATCTCCATACTGTCACTAACCTTCATGTTATGCTGCAAGTATCGAGTTGACTATACCAATCACTTACCTTGTCCCTTCATTGGTATAACAATCTTTATCAGATAGACAACTATCACTTACTCCACCTTCACAACCTATCCGAATGAACTCCTTCACCTTTGATTTTAGTTATCATGATAAGCTATCCCAAAATCCAATCTCTATGTTGACACACCTTATCAGCTTAAGATACCCCGATCGCAAATCATCATGCAAAATGAACATCATTAGAATATTCATTATTATTGGCATAGGTAGAACATGCTAAATTGACATAACAAGTTATACTAATGAGACACAATCAACCTCCTTTCATTAGCATAGGCATCCCAAAAGCTCAACTCCATGATGACAAATTTCATTGGCTTAAGGTATCCTGGGTGTATGTACCCATTAGAATAGTTAACAGTATCAGATTAACATTTGGACACAAAAAACAAATGTATTCTGATGATACAACATGAACAGGCATTAGCATAACTATTCCAAAAATGCAACTCCAAAGACCTTCTCCATATCGACATATTTAATTTGAACTCACAAATCCACAATGACAAACCTCAGTAGTATAGGTTATACTAATGATCTTACCAAAGGATCAACTCCTCTTTTTCCTCTATCTGCATAACTTAGTCTATCAAAATAGGGAAAATTTGCCATTTCACCTTCAATAGAAACTTTGATAGGTTTCCTCAATCTCTTGGTTGGCATAGCTATTTTGACACAATGATGTCAAAGTCATTTTCTTTGTTGGCACAACACAAACTTGTTATGTTGTCTTTGTTAGTTATCTTGATGTGTATCACAACCTCCATGATCAGTATTGCTATCCCAATAATCTGATCCATCAACCTGATCTCAGCAGCTCTTCTGCAACTTCATCAAATCATCACACACACATGTTGACATCAATGACAACTTCAATGCCAATAGAAGTAGGATCCTTTGATTTGAGTTAATTAATTTTCTCTTGTATCCTTCCTACAAGTCTGAGGTGTTCCTTATGAGCAAAAAAATTACCTATGTAAGTACTCCAATAATCATTAGCATAAGACATCATTTCCTAGAACTAGTAATTGACTAATCCTACCATTATATTGTATATAATTTTTTTCTATTGCAGATCTCTTTCCTTGATCTTGTTCTTGAGCTTTTCTACTTTGTATCTCCAATACTGTATGTCCTGCAATGCCTCCACCAAATGTTTTTCATGCTTAAATGAGAATTCCTCCTTACCAACAATTGATTTCAGCCTTTCCTCATATTGCAATCTGACTTCTTCAGACATTTCATACTTGGCTTTATGTGTGTCCATTTCCCTGACTAAATGTTTTGTCTATGCTTTGTGAAATTGTGCAACATTTACATTCAAAACAGCAATAGCCATGGGTTCTATTTCCCCAACCCTTTGTACCAAGATGTGACCAAAAAAATAATCTATGTCAACAAGGGTGGGCATTTGTATTTTGGATACAAGGCCCATTGAAGCAAGGCCTTTTGATCGGGATCAAATCCTGAACTAGCATAAAACTTATCCATTTCCTTAGGTTGCATTTTATTTTTTATATTATGACTTTTCACAAAAGTGTCAAAAACTATTGAGGAACTTATTTCCCATTCTAGAATAATAATGATCCTTGCCTCTTGCATAATTTGTGTTCCCCTTGTAGGGTTCATTCTATTCATCTCTTTGTTCACATCATCTTGGAGTTTATGCGATAAATCATCCTCATTTTCTACAGTGAATTCATTTACACCCTTCCTCGACTATTTCCCCTTGTAATTATACAAGAATGTTTCAAACCCATGGGTATGAATGAATTCATTATCTACAATGTATTATTTCCCTACCATCTCCCTCATATCATCATGTTCATCACCCAGAGGTTGCTCCTCTATAGCCATCCTATCTTGAGGGGAACCACTTGTATCTTGGTCTAATATTTCTTCACTCTCATTATGCAGATCAACTGCAGATTATGGTGATAGTTTCATAAGAGGGCTCACAACTGATGCTATCTCCATTGGGTCCTTGCAACCCTCTTCTGAAAACATGTAATGGAACCCCTTCAACCAATTCATATACATGAGAAATTATGTTATTTATCCTTTGAATAAGATCTTGGATATCATAGAAAGAGATATGACTATGCACATTATGATTTTTCCTCCATTCTTCAACTCTGGTGATCTTATCATACCTTTCCAATTTCTCCAAGGTTGATGATTCTTCCATGTTTCTAACGAGATCATCCTATTATAATGGCATATTCTCATAATCATATAGTCTTTTTGACTATCTATCCTAACTAATGAAACCCTCATCATCAAAGTTCTTTTGAGGTTCTCCATGTGATAAAGCATAATGGGCAAGTTTTGATTCAATAAGGCCATATCCTTTGGTCGAATGCACTGTAAATTCCCCAAAATACAATGTCCCTTTCATAAGGTATTTATTTCCACGAGAGTCTAAATGCATGGAACTTGCCTCAGCTAATTGTCCCACAATTTTCAAATAAGCAATCTTATTTGTAACTATCCGGGGAAGTAGGAAAGGAATACCTTCAAATCCATAAACCCTGACCTTAGTGTAGTCTTTAAATGCATACCAATCACTCCAGTTATGGTTTATGATCTATCTTTTATCATATTCTTTGGGTGTAAGAAACATCTTGACCTCCATACTGAATGTTTGCTGATAGGGATGTCCTAAAAGTCTAAGCAATGGCTGAACAAAGTATTCCTTAAATTATGGGTACTGAGCTCATGGATACCTGCTATCCCATATCGGTGTCCACATCTACATTTTTTTCTTTATCCCATTTCTATAATACTCCATCACCCTTAAATCATTCACCTATAAGTTCATTACTTGACCAACATATAGTAACATGTGCATAAGCAAAGGATAATGATTGAAATAAATTTTCACTATGTTGTTCTTGATAACCCCTAAACTATGATCAATTTTGTCCACCACATAGGAAAAAAAATCAAAATTCTGAGCATCAAGTGTTTGAACATCAATGGCCAACACCATTGGTGCAATTTCCATGAGAGGTTTAGCTTCTATGCACAAGACGTGGCAAATTTAGTAATAGGTATATTTGAATTATTCTTCAATCTAATCTATATCTAATGAGGGCTTTTCATTAATATCAAATATTTGTAACTCATCTTCCTAATTGGTATTATGAACTGGTAACTTCACCCTTTTATATACATCCTCCAATATATCATATTCATTGTCCAATTAGACATAATCTATCAACTTCTCATAAGCTAGTTTTACATCAAACACTCTGGAGACATTATCTTTTGTTATCAGCAATAATGGTTACCTAAAAACATCATATATAACCTACATTTGGGGGTTACCTGGAGACAATTAGTAACTACTAACTTTCCCAGATTGTATATCCATGGATTGCAAATTGGTTCCCATCTATTCCTCCTCCTGAAATGATCATGAAAATAATTCATATCCCCTCTATGGATTCCACACATCTCCCAAGTTTTGAAACTTGTCCCCAAATTTTTGTAGATTGGGTTTTGATTGGACCGCTCTTTTGGATTTTGGGTGAGACTTTTGGAATTAGTCAGTCAAATTATAATTTAAGTGTCATTCTTTTTTATTTTTCTTTTTTCGGTTTTACTTCTTGTGGGGTTTCTACTTAGGTTTCCTTTTCGTTCTATTTTGTTGCCATAGATTTCTTTGAAGACCCTTCCATTTTTTCAAAAAGGAAAGAGAACAAATCAAATTTACACATTTTCTCTATGGGTGCAATACTTACTTGGAATTTTGAGACCAATTTTCAATAACTACTTTTGTTTGATCCACAATTAACCCTTCCCCTTCTTTTGGTAGCTTTCAAGATTATTCACAATGGTAATTCATGAACAAAGTCAAATTTATATCTGAATCAGGAAGTTTGTGCCATTTCAGAATAGTTATAGAATGGTCATTTATTAGTTAAATTCAAAAACTTATGCATATATGACATTGAGTTGGAATGACATTAATATTTCTACATCGGGAAGACTTGTCATCTCCTTCTATCAACACCTATATTTTTTTGTAAGATACTCTTTCAGTAAAACCTTCTTTTCCCTTTGATTGTTATTCACAGTTAAATTGAAATTATATTCTTTAGCATGATCTTCACATGTTTCTCCGATATCCAAGCTTTCGGTGAGACATTACCCATTGGAAATACTTATTTCACTTTCCTTAAACCCTTATCATCATACTATAATTATCATTTCGGTAAGACCCAAGTTGTGTTTTGTTGATGAATTTTATTCAATGAAATTCCCTATTTCAGTAAGACCTTCTTCAATGTTCTTGGTCTCAATTATCATGCTTATATGATCTTTTCCTTTTTCACTTAAGACTTACATGGATTTTTGGCAAAACATTATTAGCAGTATTTCATCTTATTACTATGGAGACTTAATACAATTCATTTTTCTTTTATATTTGTGATCTTTCTATGGCTTGTTTCGCATGATCTAGATCATCCTAGGGCCAAAGAACATATTGAAACAGATTTTTTCATTAGGAAAAGGTCACATTGTAACTAGTTATCAGGAAGTAAAGAGGAAAACTATGGATTTCATAACGACAATATTGGGGAAGAATTTAGATTTCTAAGATGTCCTTTAATTTTATAAGGTGCTAAAAATGGTGATGCCTCAAATGAAGAATAATTGTTTCTAGATACAAAGGAGAAGAATAATGAAAGATTGAGAAATTTGGATGGTGTGCAGAATAGTGAGAACCTAGTGAATGTGAAGATTGCACTACATGCAAAAGGCAGGCCTAAAGTGTGGATAATTGATTATAGATGTTCTTATAACATGACAAGGGATAAAGGAAAGTTTACTAATTTTGAAAAGTATGATGGTGGTTCTGTAAAGTTTTTAGGTGAGGAAGCTACACCTAATTGTCGTAAAGGTACTATTGCATTTGATGGTAAGCATAAGACTGACAATATTTACTATGTTAAGGGTCTAAGACATAATTTTTTGAGTGTCAAATATGTAGTAAGGGTTGCAAGCTCATATTTTATGGGTCTAGATGTGAAATCAAAAAAGGAATTTCTAGAAGATTAGTTGTAGAATGTATAAGGACTTGTAGATGCCTAAAATTGTCCTGTCTAATTGAATAAATATTTTATTTATTTAGTTATTTTATCCTAAGTCTTCTATTAGTTAAATAAATCTTTTTTTATTTAATTAATTCATTAATCCTCTTCTTAGCCTTTCCTCCTTTAAATAAATAGTTTTATTTATTTAAGTTGTCCTTTTCTTAAATTAAATAAATAGTTTTATTTATTTAATTGATCCCACTTCTTCTATTATTTAAATAAATCCTTATTTATTTAATTAAATCATTATCCTTTTCTTCTATGACACATGTCATTCATCTCTTAATTATTATTTTACCTACCCCCTTTATCATTTAATTATTTCCTCTACCTACCCTTTAATCCTAGACGACCATTTATCCTCTTTACCTCTTAATCTTATCCCTCCTTTTCTTACAGTGTTCTCTATATAAGAGGATGTTTTCTTCATTATCAACCCTAATCACCTAATCAACACAATTTAATGTCTTATGCAATCAAGCCTTCTTGCGATCAAGCTATCAACCACATTTTCGTTCTTTGTTGAGCTCTTGTACACACATAAAATCAAAGAGCAAATATATCAAACAAGATCAATGGAGATAGGAAGAAATAGAGATTGAAACCCTAGTAGACATGTGAATGGTATATCTTGCTTTGTTTTGTTGATTTTCATGATCTTAGGTATCTTCATTTGTGTATGGTGGATGCTTTTCATTGTTAGGCTAGGGTTTTGTGGTTGGATCTTTGTTAGTCTTTCAATATTATTGTTTTCATCATCCATTTTCACCATATACATTTTGGAACATGTGGTGGGACTCTTGTTCCTTTTATTTTGACATCTTGTTTGTAGATTTGTGTTTTTGAAAGTTGCAAGTTCGACATTGCGACGACTGTATGTTTTTCCACATCTATGTCAGATAAAACTGTCTATGATTTCTTCCTCCATCTACAATGAATATATCTATGTTTCTAATTTTGTTGTATTTTTGCAGATCTGCCTTCCCAAAGTCGCATCAGTGTCAGATATAACCATTTTTTTCACTTATTTCCATGTCTGCATTCTGTTTGACCATGTTTTTGTTCTAGAGGGTTGATCTTCTATTTTTGTAGGTTGGGATTTTAGGAAGTCATGTCTGGGGTGTTTCTTTCTATGTTTCTTTCTAGATCTCGCATTTGCACATCTCTGTTTTCGCGTTCTTGTTTTCTATTCACTTTTATAGGTCTAGGTTATCAGAATAGTGTTTGTGTCCTCTATTTTTGCATCTGTGTAGTCTTTCTGTGTTTGGGTCTGGTATAACTGTGTCTGTGACTTTTATCTTTTCATTTCACTTTTCATTTTGGGTTTTTAGATTTTGGTTTTTGGCCTAACCCTTTTTTATCACACTAACAAAGTGGTGCAACTGTATGAAAAGGAGAAATTTTTTTGTCGAAGGCCCCTATTTCACAAAGTCATTTGGAATTTCTAAAAATTACCTAACTTTTGTGCTTGTAGGAGGGGTATCATTTCAAAACTACCAACAATATTGTTGCAAGACCTTTGACAAATATTTTGATTTTGAAATTACTTGCTTTGTCTTCTTTAGTATAGAAAACACTTAAATTGGTGCTCTCAAGTTAACAAGTGTCTTTGGTGTCTTGAGAAATAGGCTCTTTTTGTCTTACCTTTTAGAGGGCTTGCCTCTCAAGTAGCCCTTAAGGCCAAGTGAGAGGGAATGACCCAAGTGGTAACAAGGTAAAGCCAAGCTCTTTGAAGCCACTATAAATAAAAGTGTTTGTGACAAAATTTGCAAGTAACAGGTGTTACATGTTACTATAACGACATTATGAATCTCCATAAATCCTATAGAGCATAACCTCTATAGGTTGGGAGGATTTCCATTTAACTGAGCATAACACGTTTATTATTATAGCCACCTTGATGTATGCCCTTGTACTAGACACTTTTTTGTGTTAGAAGCCAAAAACCTTTTGGTTGTTCATATAGGAGGTTGGACCTCTAATGTTGTCTCACATTCTTACAGTTCTTAGTAGAGATACAAAGTTTACCATGGGGAGTTTTCATGGGGACTGGTGCTTGGGTGCCTTGAAGAAGTGAGTTTTGTGGAGGGGAGCCATTGGGGTCAAGAATCTAAGTATCTACTCTAAATAAGCATATTTGGGAAACCAAGTGACATCCAACAACTATTGTCCTGGCCAGCCTTAGGATTTGTGCTTGTTTTAATTCATTAAATAATCAATCAAACATTTTTAACAAACATTGTGTTTGTTGTGTTTTCCAAGTGTACAAAAAATAAATAAGGATATTTCATAATCACACTTAAAATTGAAACACTTTATCATTTTGGACAAAAACACTTTCAAACATTGGTTCTTCACTGCTTGCTATGTTTTCTTTCCACTAAAAGTCAAAACATTGAGATTTGGTCACATTCAACAACTTTACAATTAGACAAAATTGCAACACATTTTTAGAACTGCATTTGTGTCAGTTTAAACTACATCAGTGTTGGGAAATCATGTCTGTGCATAGCAGAGTCATGTCTGATTATCAAAGGAATATACTATAACATTTACCAGAGAAAACTATAAAACTACATATGTGCTATTTGAAACCACGTCTCTATTGGGAAATTGCATTTGTGTAGAGGAGAACTGCATATGTGAATCTCAAGCTAAAAATTGTCATTATCACCAAAAATCACGTCTATGGTTACTCTAACTTCTTTTGGGATCAAAAATCACATCTGAGTTTAGAAATACTGTGTTTGTGTTTACAAATGAGAAATTAGACACAAATTATCAAGAGAAAAAGGACTTAAGTTTTCAGATTCAAAGAGCTTCTAAGGTTGCTTCCTATAGGGCTTCATTTTTCAATCAACCTGTCTTGGTCACACATGCTCAACCATTTTCCATCGCTTGCATTTCGCTCATATATCTTTTCTACATTTGAGTCAAAAGGTTACCTTGTTTATCCTCATCACACTTTGCAAACATAGTACAACACAACATTAGGTGATTCTCATATCGAGATCTACCATCTTTGGGTCTCATTTGGTCTTCTTGAGTCTAGGTCAACTTACCTCATCAAGAGATCCATCATCTCTTTGGGAGCCATGCCTTATTCTAAAACATGCATACTGTGGTATTTCACTCTTGGACGTTGTAAGTTTATCCTAGATTCATCTACATTTTGCACATCGCTTGGTCTTCCATAATATTTGCATTTTCATCTTACTTTCATTTTGGTCAAGACTTTAGTCTATGGTTCAAACCCATTCACAAAGGTCTAGAAGGGAAGCCAAAGAAGCTTTAATGTCTTTAAACATAGTACCTATGAGTTTTATGGAGATGAATTTTACAATCCATTTGACAATCACAATAATATACTAGACAATGACAATGACAACAATGAGAAAACAATGAAAATGATGAGGACAATGACAATGTATCCATGGACTTTGCAGAAGTTGAGGAAACTATCATGGATCCCCATTTTAAGAAATTGGTTCAAGAAATCATGAAAAGGGATAGATATTGGGTGAACTTACAATAATGGTTCCCACTTTTTCCAACGAACAAGATTGGCAGAGGTGGGGAAATTTTTTTTGTGAGGATTCGAATGAACTAGGGGTGTTTGAGTAAACCATTCCCAAGGGTTAGATTGAGCCCACCATCAGATCTAGGTTAGATTTCACCCCAGATATATATGGGGGTTCAATTGAACCCCCTATTTGATCGAACCTATTATAAAAATATATTTTTAAAAATCTCTATAAAAGCCGAAAATGAGAGTTAAACTGTCATTTCCAAGTTTGGAGTTTACTGTGGAGAGGGGGTTAGAGAGAACCCTACATTAGCATTATGTCACCATGCCTTGTCAGCAACAACCAACGCTTCTCATCTTTCATCTTTCAACCTATATTATTCCAGGTGCACAAAATAAACTTTTTTTTTGTTTAATAATATTTTTTTATTTTTTATTTTTTATTAAATTTGTTTAAAAAATAGTAAATAAATTGTTTACTAATTAAATAATTGTATATTTATTGTTTTTTTCAAAATTTTTGAGAAACGTTAACAAAAACTTAGAAAACATATCTATGCTAAAATTTTAAAACTTAGAAAAACATTTGAAAATTTTTAGAAAAACATTAGCAAAATTAAAACTTAGAAAAATGTAAGAAAACTTAATTTAATGTTTTAATTTAACATCAATTTTTTTTTAATTAAATAACTGTATATGTATTTTTTTTCAACTTTTTATAAAAATGTTTTGAAAAACTTAGAAAACTAAGGTAGTAAATTAAAACTTAGAAAAACATTAAGAAAAACATTAGAAAAATTAAAAATTAGAAAAATGTTAGAAAACTAAATATAATAAATTAAAATGTTAGAAAAATAAAATAATAAATTTAAATTTAAAAAAACATTATAAAACTTAGATAATAAATTTAAACAAATTAGACAAAATAAAACCTCTATGACCACTTTTCACATATAACACACAGAACATGACCCCTTAGGACCCCTTAAGACCAAATATGCCCCTGACGACACTATATGATCCCTTAGGACCATAGAGGATCACATAGTGTCTTAAGGGGTCATATGTGGTCCTAAGGGGTCGCGCATGTATGCGTGACCCCTTAGGACCACATATGATCAATTATAACATCCTAGTGTATACAACACACCCCTTAGGATAACATAGTGTCCTAAGGGGTTATATCTGGTACTAAAGGGTTACACGTGTGTTCTAACATATGTGTGACCCCTTACGGCCATATATGACCCCTTATAAGATCCTAGTGTGTACAAAATACCCCATATGATCACATAGTATCCTAAGGGGTCACACATGTGTTCTAACACGTGTGACCCCTTACGACCACATATGACCCTTATAACATCCTAGTGTGAACAACATACCCCTTCAGATCACATAATGTCCTAATGAGTCATATGTGGTCCTAAGGGGTCACACATGTGTGACCCCTTAGAACTACATATGACCCCTTATAAAATCCTAGTGTGTATGACATACCCCTTAGTCGATCACATACTATCCTAAGGGGTCATATGTGGTCCTAAGGGGTCACACATATGTTCTAACAAATGTGTAACCCCTTAGGACCACATATGACCCCTTATAACATCCTAGTGTGTACGACATGCACCCCTTAAGATCACATAGTGTCCTAAGGGGTCATATGTGTTCCTAAGGGGTCACACATGTGTTCTAACACATGCATGACCCCTTAAAACTACATATGAGCCCTTATAAAGTCCTAGTGTGTATGACATACCCCTTAGTCCATCACATAGGGTCCTAAGGGATCATATGTGGTCATAAGGGGCCACACATGTGTTATGTGTCATAAGGGGTCATATGTGGTCATAAGGGGTCACACATGTGTGACCCCTTAAGACCACATATGACCCATTATAGCATCCTAGTGTGTACGACATACCCCTTAAAATCACATAGTGTCCTAACGGGCCATGTGTGGTCCTATGGGGTCACACACGTGTTCTAACACATGTGTGACCGCTTAGAACCACATATTGTTGGCAATTTGGAGGAATTGATTGTGTTGCATTGATTTTTTTCATTGTTGTCAACACTAGTTGTTTTGTTGTCTACCGACTTCTAGTAGAGTGGTTGGATCCTGATGTTGATTAGGAGATTGGTCTCTAGTTTTGCCCAGCTTGTGGAATTGGCTTGAACTAGTTATTCATGTGTTCCTGATGCATATCATATTCAGTTGGTTTAGGATTTTATGATCTGGATGCTATCATTTGTTTAGTAAGCCTTTATGTCACTGGTAAGGGTTTTAACGATAGTGATTTGATGAAGATCTTTTGATGAATCCAACAAGTGGTGTTGGTGTGGCTTCTAGAAGTTTATCAAGATGTTGATAGTTATCATGTTCATGTTCCAGTTGTTCATGGTGTTTCATTTGGATTATGGTGACCTATTTTGGGTCTGGTGTTATTCTACTAGGTTATGGATCGATTTGTGTAACGTGTTGGTTGATGCTCCCGATGCATCACCGGTTGGAATTATTGTTTGGATAGGTCTTAGAATGACTTGTTTTTTCATTGGTTTGTGAGATTATGTAATGGATATATTGTATTATCTTTTAGGTGGCTGACCTAATTGTTTAGGTCTCAGACTGGTATAAATATGTTGTAAGATCTCTTTGTAGATCTGTGGTCATGGGTTATTGGATTATATGTGTGTGAGTAGAGTTTTAATCATGTGCAGATGTTTTGGTCGATCATAGGTGATCTAATTGGATTTGTAAAAGAGGTTTAAGACCTTTGATATTGAGCTTAACCAAAACTATACTCAGGCATAGGAGATTCTATTCTTGCAACTTTCACTCATCTTTCCAAATTATAGTATGGATTTCTTTGTAGTCAGTGAGGCTCCTTTTGTGCTGAGTAGTGTGCTTTAGGTAGTGTGCCTTTTTGCATGTGTAGGCCCCTCTTATTGTAATCACATACTTGCTACAGAAGTATTATGTGATTGTGAGTAGGCTTCCCACCATGGTTTTTCCCTTTATCTTGTTTTCCACATACAAATTTGGTGTTATGGATTATGGATGGCTGGTTAATTATTTTTTGATTTATGTTTATGCTTAACTATTACATCTTCTATTCCAATATTTGGTTTATGCATTCTGGTAGAAGGTTTTGTGAGCTTAAAGTTTTATAATTTGTTGAAAATTGATTCATCCCCCCCCCCACCTCTCAATTGTCCACAGGTTATCCTAACAATTGGTATTAGAGCCTGGTCCTCTTTACAGAAGCTTAACCACTTGAGGAAGATCCTATGGCAACTAATAATTCAACTGCATCTATTTTCCAAAGAGAAACCCCTAAGCTTGATTTGACAAATTACCAAGTATGGAAGATTCAGATGGAGATTCATTTAAGATGTATTGGGAAAGAGATTTGGCAGATCATGAAGAAAAGCTATACTTCTCATAATTCGACATTTGGCAATCATCCTTCGACAAGCTTGGATAAGGACATTAAAAATGATTGTAGAGATAGAAAAACACTCTTGAGCACACTTTCTGATCGACAAATAATAGGTTTAACTGACCAATCAAATGCGAATTCTATATGGCATAAGTTGGAGGCTCTGAATGAAGGTGACCATACTATTAAAATTGCTAAACTTGATGGTTACTAGGTGAGATATGAGAACCTACAGATGGAAGAAGATGAAAGGATTACTACTTTTATGGAAAGAGTTGATGAAATTGTAATTGGAATTCAATGTTGTCGTGGATCTCTGAGAGAAGATGGGATTATTTCTAAAGTATTGAGAGATTTTCCACCGGCTTACAAGATGAAGGCTATTGCAATTAATTAGTTGAGACCAATGGCTAACACTTCTGTTAATAGGGATGCTTTGGTTGGAAAATTGTCTGCTTTTGAGCTTGAAGAATTTGGTCCTCAAGGAGCTACAAAGACTGAATCTTCTTTTCATGCACCTACATCATCAACTGACAAGAGTGATTGGAAAGCTTTAAATGCAAAGGAACTAGATGAAATGAAGAAAGAAGATGAAGAGTTTGAGAAACTTGAAGCCCTATTTGCTATAAGAGTACCTAAAGGTCCTGTTGGAAGTAAGTATGAAGGAAAATCACCTTTTAAATGTTTTACATGTAATAAGATAGGTCATTTTGCATCTATATGTCCTAAGAGGAATTCAAGATTTGAAGAGAGAGCTAGAAGATCTTTTAGGCCTAACCATGATTAATAGAACAAGAATAAGTACACGAGAAACAAAGACAAATCATGTTATTATGCGAATGAGGAAGGTGTGATTGATTTTGATGATGAAGCAACACAAGATTCGGCTAGTGGATCTAGTAGTGGAAAGGAATGGGTAATTTTGGATATTAAGAAAGATGCTTTGGTACCTATTATTCAAAATGAGGAAAGGGCCCTTGATACTAAAATTGAAGACAAAGATGAATGGGTGATAGACAGTAGTTGTTCACATCAGATAACTAGAGATAAAAGGAAGTTTTTATCTTTGCAAGAATTTGATGGTGGACTGGTTAGATTTGGAGATGACAAAGCATGCATGATCAGAGGAAGAGGAACTATATCATTGGATGGCAATCATAACACTGATAATGTTTATTATGTTTAAGGTTTAAGGCATAATATTTTGAGTGTAGGACAATTGGTGGATAAGGGATTTCAATTACAATTCAAGTATAGAAAATGCAAATTCATTAACAGGTCTGATTTGGAGATTGCAACTGGTACATAGACTAAAGGTATATTCATCTATCAAACTAAGTATGCTAGAGAGTTGTTGAAGAAATTTGGTATGGAAAATTCTAAACTGGTTGGTACCCCTATGGTTACAAGTGAGAAATTGACAAAGAGAAATGTATCAACTCTGGTAAATCCTAAAAGGTATACATCTATGGTTGGAGGTTTGTTATATCTGAGTTAGACTAGACCAGATATAATGAATGCACTTTGTATTGTATCAAGATATCAGAGTGATCCTAAAGAAAATCATGAGTGCAGTAAAAAGGATTTTTTAGGTATTTCCAAGGAACAAATGAGTATGGTTTGTGGTATCCTAAGAATGATGACTTTACACTATGTGTATATATAGATGCTGACTAGGTTGGAGATGTTGATGACCGAAAGAGAACATCTGGTGGAGCTTTCTTTCTTGGAAAGAAACTTGTTTCATGTATCAACAAGAAATGGTCATGTAATTTTTTATCTACTACTGAAGTTGAGTATGTTGTTGTTGCGACTAACTATACACACATTTTATGGATGAAGCAAATGTTGAAGGATGTAAGGGTCGACTACAATGAACCTGTAGTTATCCATTATGATAACTCTGCTGCTATTGATATATCAATGAATTTGGTATTTCATTCTAAGACTAAAACCATTTCTATCAAGTATAATTTTATGAAGGAGAAGGTGGGAAAATGAAGTCAGACTCGTTTATGTGAACACTAAAAAGCAGATTGTGGATATATTCACTAAACCTTTTCCTAAGGAATCATTTGAGTACTTCAGAGATAAATTGGGAGTTTCTCCCCCTCTGGTAGAGACTTGAATGATGTTGATTGGCATCAGTTTGGTATGCATTTATGAGTGCTTTCATTCATTCTAGATTGATGTGTTGATGCTACTACTCACAGGGAGTAGACAGTTGTGTGGTTCAGAGGTTTTATGATTTTTCTTAAATGTTTATGTCATATTTCTGGCATTGATGTCAAATAGGGAGAGATATATGTGAAAAAAAGAGCTTTACAGAGATATCATTCTCAGGGGGAGTTTGGTCTTTGGTTCAAAACTTCATTATCATATCATCTTGGAGAGATTGTTGGATGTCTTCCATTGGGGGAGACTTGTCTTGCATTTTCTTTGCACTTGGATGTTTTTCACATCTAGTGTTGCCATCAATGCCAAAGGGGGAGATTGTTGGCAATTTGGAGGAATTGATTATGTGTTGCATTGATGTTCTATCATTAATCTCAACACTAGCTATTTTGCTATCTACCGACTTTTGGTAGAGTGGTTGGATCTTGATGGTAATCAAGAGATTGGTCTCTGGTTTGGTCTGGCTTGTGGAATTGGCTTGGAATGGTTATTCATGTGTTCCTAATGCATATCATATTCAGTTAGTTCAGGATTTGATGATTTGGATGCTATCATTTGTTCTAGTAAGCCTTTTGGTCATCGGTAAGGGTTTTAACGATAGTGCTTTGATGAAGATCTTTTGATGAATCCGATGTGGTGTTGCTGCAGATTCTAGAAGGTTATCAAGATGATAATGGTTATCATGTTTGTGTTCCAGTTGTTCATGGTGTTTAATTTGTCTTACGGTGACCTATTTTGGGTCCAGTGTTATTCTACTAGGTTATGGACTAGTTTGTGTAATGTATTGGTTGATGCTCCCGATGTGTCACCGGTTGGATTTATTGTTTGGATTATGTTGTTTCGGTCTTAGGTTGACTTGGTTTATCATTGGTTTGTAGAATTATGTAACAAATCTATTTGATTATCTTTTAGGTGGTTGACCTAATTGTTTAAGTCCTAAGTTGGTATAAATATGTTGTAAGATCTCTTTGTAGATCGGTGGTCATGGGTTATTGGATTATCTGTGTGCGAATAAAGTTGTAATCATATGCAAAGGTTTTGGTCAATCATAGGTGATCGAATTAGGTTTGTAAAAGAGGTTTAATATCTCTAGTATTGAGCTTAACTAAAACTATACTCAGGCATAGGAGATGCTATTCTTACAGTTCACTCATCTTTTTGGATTGTAGTCTAGATTTCTTTGTAGTTAGTGAGGCTCCTTTTGTGATGAGCACTATGCTCTAGTCAGTGTGCCTTCCTGCATGTGTAGGCCCCCTTATTGTAATCATATACTTTCTACAAAAGTATTATCTGACTATGGGTAGGCTTCCCACCTTGGTTTTTCCCTTTATTGGGTTTTCCACGTAGAAATATTGGTGTTATGTGTTATGTGTTATGGATGGTTGGTTAATTGTTTTGTGATTTACATTTATGCTTAACTGTTACATCTGCTATTTTGGTATTTTATTTATGCATTCCGATAGAATGTTTTGTGAGCTTAAAGTTTTATAATTTGTTGACAACTAATTCACTCCCCTCTCAGTTGTCCACCAGTTATCCTAACACATATGACCCCTTATAAAATCCTAGTGTGTACGAAATACCCCTTACTCCATTACATAGTATCCTAAGGGGTCATTTATGGTCCTAAGACCTATCACACATGTGTTAACACATATGTGACCCCTTAGGACCACATATGACCCCTAATAACATCCTAGTGTATACAACATACCCCTTAGGATCACACAGTGTCCTAAGGGGTCATATGTGGTCCTAAGGGGTCACGCACGTGTTCTAACAGGCATGACCCCTTACAACCAAATATGACCCCTTAGGACACTACATATGTGTGACACCTTATGACCACATATGACCCCTTAGGACACTATGTCATCCTAAGGGGTATGTCGTACACACTAGGATTTTATAAGGGGTCATATGTATGTGGTCCTAAGGGGTCACACATGTGTTATTTACATGTGTGACCCCTTAGGACCACATATGACCCCTCATAACATCCAAATGTGTATGACATAACCCTTAAGATCACATAGTGTCCTAAGGGGTCATATGTTGTTTTAAGGGGTCACACATGTGTTAGAACACATGCGTGATCGCTTAGAACCATATATAACCCCTTATAAAATCCTAGTGTTTATGACATACCCTTTAGTCCATCACATAGTGTCCTAAGGGGTCATATGTGGTCCTAAGGGATCACGCATGTGTTAACACATACATGACCCCTTAGGACCACATATGACCCCTTATCACATCCTTGGGTATACAACATGTACCCCTTAGGATCACATAGTGTCCTAAGTGGTCATATGTGGTCGTAAGGGGTCACTCACATGTTCTAACACATACGTGACCCCTTAGTACCACATATGACCCCTTATAACATCCTAGTGTGTACAACATACCCCTTAGGATCACATAGTGTCCTAAGGGTTCATATGTGGTTCTAAAGGGTCATGGATGTGTTCTAACACATGTGTGACCCTTTAGGACTACATATGACCCCTTATAACATCCTAGTGTATACAAAATACCCCTTAGGATCACATAGTGTCCTAAGGCATCGTATGTGGTCCTAAGGGGTCACCCATGTGTTCTAACACATGTGTGACCCCTTATGACTAGATGTGATCCCTTATAACATCCTAGTGTATACAACATACCCCTTAGGATCACATAGTGTCCTAACGGGTCATATGTGGTCCTAAAGGGTCACACATGTGTGACCCCTTGGGTCCACATATGACCCCTTATAACATCCTAATGTGTACAACATACCCCTTAAGATCACATAGAGTCATAAGGGGTGATATGTGGTCCTAAGGGGTCATGCATGTGTTATGTGTTATAACACATGTGTGACCCCTTAGGACCACATATGACCCCTTATAAAATCCTAGTGTGTATGACATACCCCTTAGTCCACTACATAGTGTCCTAAGGGGTCATATATGGTCAGAAGGCTCAGTCACGCATGTGGTAACACATGTGTGAGCCCTTAGGACCACATATGACCCGTTATAGCATCCTAGTGTATAAAAAATATCCCTTAGGGTCACATAGTGTCCTAAGGGGTCATATGTGGTCATAAGGGGCCATGCATGTGTTCTAACACGTGCATGACCCCTTCGGACCACATATGAACGACCCGTTATATATAACATCCTAGTATGTACCCCTTAGTCCATCACAAAGTGTCCTAAGGGGTCATATGTGGTCCCAAGTTGTCACACATGTGTGACCCCTTATGACCACTTATGATCCCTTATAATGTCCTAGAATTTTTATAATGTACCCGATTAGGACCCAATTTGACCACATACTTATCACATTGTGATTTAGTATTTTTCTCTCAAGTCACTTAATTTGCTTAGCATGTATTTCAATTAGTATATAAATGTACATGATTTAGTCTTTCGATCTCTCTTCCCTTAATTTTCTCAGCATGTGTTTTAATTTTTAAAAATTGTTTTGATTTAGTACATGTATATATCTTTAATGACCTCTCTCTCTCTCTGAAATTAATGATATCTCTCTCTGTCATGAAAATGATCTCCCTCTCTCTCATTAATGTTTTAGTAATTTAACATGTATGTATGGGATATATAGATAAATTTATATATTTTAATGATCTCCCTCTCGCTCTCTTTAAAATAATTTATTTAAATTTGAATTATGCGAGAACTTCATGTATATATATATATATATATATGAATTATGTGAGAACTTCATATGTGTACATTTTAATTTTTATGAGCTCAAGATGAACAATCTCTCTCTCTCTAGAATTTAACTGATTTTAATTTAATGTTTTAAATTAAATGCACTTCATGTGTGTGTGCTTACGTATTTATTGTAACTTTATGACCTACTTAGATATATGGCGTCCCATGATTCGGGCCATGATGTACCTGATTAGGATCCACCTACAGAGGCTCCTGATCAGGAGCTACATCATGTAGATCCTCCATAGTAGGATCTTTAGTTTCTTGATATCACTACCATCTTTCATTATAGTGATCGTGAGTTACAAAGATTGAGAGTTATAATAGATGACCCACTAATAGATGGCATGTACAAGAGTACATGCCAATCCATTTTTTGTAGTTTGTGGACTTTGAGGGACCATCTAGTTGGTCACACCTCATTTTCACTAGAGGTATAGCCAATATCTATAGACAATTGAGGAGTTTGGTGAGGGGTCATCATTATTTTGTCGATGTGGTGAGGGTGGTATTGAAGGAGATGATCAAGGAGAGATGTTTTCCATAGTATCAAGAGAAGAGTAAGGTGAGAGGATATCAGGTTATGAGATGTATTGATCCATAGGTTGCATTGTTGATTTAACCATGCTTCTTAATTTATCCTACTTATACATAGATGCATTTTTGCAACATAGACATGGTTTTACCCAGCCTATACGTGGTTTCTTGCTCTAGATGCACCTATCCTATGCAGACACATTCAACACTGACCTAGATGTGCTCATGCAAACTTTTACCAATTCTGCATTTTTTTAATCTACTTTAAAGTGCATTAATGATAGTAATAAATGCATAAACGTACAAAGAGGATTTGAGGTACTTACTGGCTCACCCATGTCTTCTGGTCTTTGATATCACTAGACTCAATGGAATTTGTGAACTCTATCCATCGCTACTGATTTCTCTAACTACTTTAGGCTCTCTCTCTACAATCTGATCTCTTAGATGTGTGGATGGAAATGAGGATGTTTTCCTTGTGGCCCTATCATATAGGCTACTTAATCCTAGTCTCCCATGTCAGATTTTGTTCCCTATGTCAGTTTTTTTCGTGCATGACCTTTTCACCCTATCTTGTCAGTCCTTTATAGCCTTTTTTTTCTTATTGAGAGATTTTTTGCAATATTTTTAAACATTTTCATCCAATCTGTCAAGGGGGCATATCATTCTCATCTTGGGGCAACTTTGTATCAGTTTTTCTTCATTGAGCTAACACGACAAGCTGAATTGTCTCAAAGAGGGGAAAAATGTAGACACCTAAAATTGTACTTTCTAATTAAATAAATATTTTATTTATTTAATTATTTTATCCTAAGTCTTCTATTAAGTAAATAAATCTTTATTTATTTAATTAATTCATTAATACTCTTCTAAGCCTTTCTTCATTTAAATAAATACTTTTATTTATTTAAATTGTCCTTTTCCTAAATTAAATAAATACTTTTATTAATTTAATTGATCCCACTTCTTCTATTAATTAAATAAATACTTATTTAATTATTTAAGTTTGATTATCCTTTTCTTCTATGGCACATGTCATTCATCTCTTAATTCTTCTCTTACCTACCTCCTTTATCATTTAATTATTTCCTCTACCTACCCTTTAATTCTAGCCAATGATTTATCCTCTTCACTTCTTAATCTTATCCCTCCTTTTCTTATAGTGTTCTCTATATAAGAGGATGCTTCCTTCATTATCAACCCTAGTCACCTAATCGACACAATTTAATCTCTTATGCAATCAAGCCTTCTTGTGATCAATCTATCAACTACATTTCCATTCTTTGTTGAGATCTTGTGCACAAATAAAATATGAGAGAAAATATATCAAACAAGATCAATGGAGATATGAAGAAATGGAGTTTTAAACCCTACTAGACATGTGAATCCAGTATATTTTGCTTTGTTTTTTTTATTTGCATGATCTTAGGTATCTTCATCTGTGTATGGTGGATGTTTTTCATTGTTAGGCTAGGGTTTTGTGGTTTTATCTTTGTTAGTATTTAAATATTATTGTTGTCATCATCCATTTTCATCCTATATAGGAGTAATGGAAATCTCTATTGTGTGAAGGATAATATAGGAAGCAAATTTGTATGTTGTGGTAGAGTAGTGAATTATGGTTGTTGAAAAAAAGGATAAGACATATGAATTTTGACCATATGGTAAATATTAGTTCTACTCATGTTGTGAGAGATTTACCAAAGATTATCAAACATGTTGATACTATGTGCAAGGAATATCTTTTGGGAAAGAAAACTAGGACATGAGATTCAAGAGTAGAGAATATTCTACTTTGAAACCCTTGGAGTTGATTCATACAAATCTATGAAAACCTACAAGAACAAGAGGACTAAACGGTAAAATTTATTTTATATTTTTTATTGATGATTATTCTACAAGGACATGGGTTACTTTCTTGAAACAAAAATATAAAGTATTAAAAAGGTTTAAAGTATTCAAGTCTATGGTTGAAAATTAAGTAATGCTAAGATCAAATGTTTAAAGCTTGATAGAGGAGGAAATTTTACATCAATGTATTTGAAAGACTTTGAGAAGAACATGGTATTAGAATATATTTTTCTGCTCCTAGGACCTCACAACAAAATGTATTTTTGGAAAGAAAGAATAGGATTTTTCTTGAAATGGCTAGAACTATGTTGAAGGATGCTAACCTACCAAATGAGTATTGGAGAGGAGTTGTTTGAATTATTGTTTGCATTATTAATAGGGTACAAATAAGAGTGAATCACACAAAGACACATTATGAATAATGGAATAGAAAATATCCTATATTCAAGTATTCTAAAATATTTGAAAGAAAGTGATACACAAGGAGAGATGGGGAGGATCTAGGAAAAATTGATGCAAGGTCAAAAGAAGGGATATTTTTGAGATACTCTACAAGAAATAAGGCATATTGATGTTACAACAAGATTCTAAATAAGATTGTGGAGAGTTAAAATGCCAGTTAGTGAGAAATTAGATTGATATTCTACTCAAATCTAAAACTAAAATAGAATTTATCCATGTTGGTATAGAAGAGAAGGCCACTCTAGAAGATAAAGAAGAGTCAAATATAGAAGAAAAATATCCCAAACAAATACCTAAGTCAATAGAAAAGTATAATATTTGAAAGTAACATTCAAAGAAATATATCATTGGAAACAATAATAAAAGAGTTTAGACATGAAGAAAACTTGCAGAAACCAATGAACAAGAAAATTATTGTTTCTAATTTTAGGTGGAGACAATGATCTATGTGGACGCAAGAAAATATGAAAGTTGTAAAAATGAAATTGAAGAGGAGTTTAATCAAATAGAGAAGAATCATAAATGATAATTAGTACCTAGAATGATAGATAAGAATATTATTGATAGGAACTAAGTGGGTTTCTAGAACAAGCTAAATAAAGAAGGAAAATTCACAAGGAACAAGGCAAGAATTGTGTGTAATGGTTATTCACAAGTTGAAGGCATATATTTTGAGGATAAATTTTCTCTAGTAGTAGGAATTGAGGCTATAAGGTTATTTCATACATTTGTTGCATATAAGGAATTTAAGGTATATCAGATGGATACCAACTCAACATTCTTGAATGGAGAACTTGAAGAAGAAGCATACATTGAGAAATAAGATAGGTTCAAGATGTTAGAAGGTTAGGATTTGGTCTATACACTCAAAAAAACACTTTATGGACTCAATAAAGATCCTAGAGCTTGAGATGCAAGGTTGGATAGGTATCCATTACAAGAGAATTTTAGAAAAGGTACTCCAGTTAGTAATCTCTACTTCAAGGTTAAATTCCACTTGATAAATTGTTGATTATTATTGTGCAAGTCGATAATATCATATTTGGAGGAGATGATGATGTATATAAAAAGTATGCAAAAGAGATGTAGAAGGAATTTGAGATGTATATGATAGGTGAGCTATCATTTTACCTTGGTATTCAAGTTACACAAGCAAAAAAGGCCATTTTCATTTCTCAAACTAAGTATATCAAGGATATGTTGAAGAATTTTGGGATGGAGAATTCCAAACCAGTTGCAAACCCTATGGCTATTGGTTGTAAGTTAGGAAAGGATGATGGATCTCTGAATGTTCATAAGAAATAATATAGATTTATAATTCAAGGTTTGTGGTATCTGACTACTTCAAGACTATATATTATGTAGGCTATATGTTTGGTTCCTAGATATCAAGATAATCCCAAACAATCTCATGATAAAGCAATAAAAATGATATTCAGATATTGGAAAGGGACTCTAGGTTATGATTTATTGTATAACAAGGATGATGATTTCACTCTGAAAGCATATACGGATGTTGATTGGGATAGATGTGTTGATGACAAGAGAAGTACAAGTGGTGGTGTTTTTTTTTGGAAGAAAAATTGGTCTCTTGGTTGAGTAAAAAATAGGATTCAATTTCATTATCTACTACAAAAGTAGAATATACAATACAACAACATCTTGTTGTACTCAAGTCATTTGGACGAAGAAAACTCTTAGAGATATCAAGGTGAAGTATGATGAGGAAATTTATCTTATGTGTGATAATATAATTAATTAACATTTCAAAGGATTTAGTAATACATTCAAGGACTAAATAAAATTCAATTTGATATCAAATCTTAAGAGAGAAAGTTGCAAAGAAGGAAGTTAGATAGAAGTACTTGTCTACAAAGGAATATATTGAAAATGTATGTACTAAGGATTTGACAAAGGATAATTTTAAGTATCTCAATAGAAGTTATGGGTTATTGTCCCTCATTCAAACTAGATGCATTCATGTGGTACATCTATCCAAGGTGAGACATAAAGTTTTTTTTGTGTGTGTCTCCTTGATTGATGTAGCTATTGCTGTCATGGGGAGAAAAAATGTGTGTGGTTGAAAATAGAGTATTGCAATTATCAAAGATTTAATCTAGAAGAAGGAGATAGAGCTATTTTTTATAGTTTTGCACCCTTTATCCTTGATGTAAATGGAAGGAAAGATACTATTGGGGAGAGAGAGTTACAAGTGTTGTTTATCTTTGGTGATACAAGTGTTGCCATCTATGATAATGAGGTAGAATGTTGGAAACCCGAGTTGTTGAGATGTATTGTAATTGATGTCAACTTGTCTAGTGTTATCATTGATGTCACTATGTGTTGCAGATGGTTCAAAAGTGAGTGTTTTGACATTGTTGATTAGTCTAGTCGTGATGATAATGTGTTTTCCTAAATGGTTGGTGTAAACAAGTTTCAATATGAAAGAAATAATATTTATATATAGGAAAGAGTATTTAATTGTCCCAATGGAAGAATGTTTTGTATTACTCCAATTTGTGAAGATTATGGATTATGGTTTTGGATATAATGTTTATGATCTATGTATGTTTTACCATTGGGTTTATAAGTTCTCTATTGCTTAGATGGTAGAGTTAGTTGTTATTTCTGACAATGGGGTATCTATCACAAATAGTCCAGAGGATGATTGGTGATTCTTTGATATGTGGGTTCAAATTATGTATCTTGGAGGACATCTTTATTTGTTCTAATTAATGTTCTAGTTTATTTTTCTAGTGCTAGTTTGATTAGTAAGTGAATTTATGTTGTATTGTGTTCAGTGCTATCAATTGGTTTATTTTTTTGTTGATTGAGGTGGTGTATCTTATTTGGATAATTCTTTTTTGGGTTTGAATATTAATTAGAGGTTGAGTTTTTATATTTTAATAGGCCTCACCATGTTGTGCATAGATCCACAATGTGTAGTTTGTATTGGAGGATGTTTATAGGTTGAACGGTTAATATGCTTTATTGTTTATGTACACATTATTTTTTATGTCAATTGTGGAGGATGTGTTAGCATGCGTGCTTCATTGGAATCACTTAAAATGGATGTGTTGTGATGTGTTTTGGTCCTCTTTATCTCCTGGAGTGGACCACAATGGATGCTATAGATTTGAGTGGCCTAATTTATTTAATATTATATATTTTTTCTATGGCTGACCTAGTTGAGGATTTTAACAAATATTCTTCTTTTTAGAGATGTGTAGTTGTATGAGTTGAGTATAGAAAGTTTGTGAATTAAATATAAGTAGAAGCGAATAATATACAATCTGATTTAGTGTGAAAGTTAATTTGTGAAGAGCTTTGATGCTGATATCTTTAGTGTGATAGTATTTTGTGACAATGATTGTTGTCTGATATGTTTACCATGATAGTGGTCACTTAATATGATTATTCAAGGATAATTTAATGAGAAGGAGATCTTGTTCATTTCAATTCACCTATTCCATATACCTACCAAAAGAAGATGTGTTCCTTTTGGTAGCTTGTATAGTCCTTTGTATCTTAACCTAAGGTTGTATGTCTTGGTCTTGCAAGTCATATCAGGTGCAATGAGAACCTTGGCCTTGAGAATAAAACACTATAATTAGTTATTCATATTTTGAATGTGATTCTCACTGTGGTTTTTCCTTGTTTAGATTTTTCCATGTAAATCTGGTGTTGATGTGTTCATTATGCTTTATGCTTTCATGTCTCATAATTGTAGTAATAATTTAATTGTGGTTTGAAGTTTTATAGAACAAAAGTAAAGTGTTTTAATATTACACTGATTCACCCCTCCCCCTCTCAATCTTGTTGTGTGTTTAATAGAGGTGGGGTCTATTGTTCTCAAATTTTGATTTCCCTATCCCCTCTATAATAAAATTCAAGCCTATGTTGCATGTTGAGAGAGCAATAAGAAAATAGAAATCCAGAATAACATATAACAAGGTTTCTACAAAACCTTCTACACTTTAAGCTTATCCTAGCTTAGGTGGGTATACCTCTTGTGAATACTTTCACAATTTTAGTATAAGATCCAAAATAAACCAGTGTTAAAAACCTATGAACCTCATCACCTCAACAATACTGAAACATTAAAAGAAAACATGTGTTCATTTTCAGTCTTGACCCCAAGAAAGATAGAAAAAAAACTTCACAAATGATATTAGTGCCTTATCGAGGCTACAGAGTCACCCAAATTAAACAAGAGTTCCGAATTTGGACATTCACATACATCCTATCACTTCAAATTCTTCAACTTAATATATGCTTGACATATATGTAATTTTTTCCTTTATGCTAAACCTGTTCATCAAATTCAAGCAGAAAACACAATTGATTCACATAATAGAGGGGTTTTACATATATTTAATTCCTCCCCTTGAGAGAAAAACCTAAAACACATATGTAAACTTTCCTTGCAATCCCCATCCAATCAAATAACCCTTGATTATTTAAAAGAACACAGTAAACCAACAAATGCATGCAAGAAGACAACATGCATATGAGCTCAAAAAGATCTAATCTGTATATTAATATTGATTTTCAAAAATCATACATAACTCGAGATCTTTCTGAAAAACCAGAAGAATGTATATTAATTTTGGAAGAGTTTCTTTACAAGTTCTTGTGATGTCCTTTCCTAAAGTCTTGGTATCCATTTATAATGACATGGGTGCAAAAAAGCTTCAGACTTCCTTAGGAAAATTTTTTTACAGCCATGATTCCCGCTGAAAAGAAGTTACAATCATTTTCATTCCTAACGGCTTTGAAGTTTGTTATACTGCTGCAACATCAGCTAACTATTCTTGAACCTCCGCTTCTTGCACTGCATATTTGTTTTTCCACTCTTGGAACACGTCATCACCAGGCCAGGAGAAGTTAACAATTTTCTTCTTCAACTTATTCAATCATTTCCATGTGTTTCTTAATTGCTTAACCTCTGTTTCCAAAAAACCATAATGTGACTTCATCTTCTCAATTTCTTCAATTGTCCAAATAAATAAAGATGTGTCATCTAAATTAATGACTTCATTTATCCATTGAGACAATTTATGTCCTAGCTCATCTAGCCATACCTTTTCACCTTTTAACTCACTTGTGCTGACAAAACCTCTAGGAAATATTTCAAATTTCTGGTCAGCATATTCCTTTTTGTATAGATTTGCCTTTCTTTGTACACTAGCCCTTCCTTCTACCAACTTGGTCATGCCTTTCACTAACTCACAAGTGGATTTAATAGTGGCATCAATATTTTCTTCTTCATTGGATGAACACATGAATTCCAATTCCACCTCCCTAGGCATCCACTAATTCAAAATTGGCTATAGAACAACCTTATCCTCCTTTAAACTTGTCAGCATGTTCAAAATTCTCTGCATATATATATGCACAATAGAAGCCCCTATTGTGTCAACAAACTTCAAAATTGTGCCTCTAAACTTTTCCTCATACTTACTTGCAAATAGGGCCTGAGCTTTCGTCAACTTTTCCACTTCATCTTGTATGGTCTTAGTTGATTGAAAACTAGAAGTCATAGGAGAAGGGGGATATTCAATGATTGGACTAGTGGATGGAGGTTTTGCTGGAGAAGAGGCAATCATTAAGGTAGAAGATTCACCTTTCTGGTATTACCTTGTTAATTGATTTTTCAATTTCTCAATGATACTATCTCTATGGGCTATCTCCACGTTGGCCTCATTATAACCTTTTAGAATCATCTCCAATTTTACATGGAGATCAACTTTTTCTTTGGCTTCCTCCTCAGCTACTACCACACTAAATTTTTTTGATTCCAAAACTATGCTATCAACCTCTACTACCCCTGTGTACTGCACTCTCTTCACAATCATACCTCCAAGATAGTTGGACTCTAAGGCATCCTTCCTTTTTCTACTCTCATCCCTCCTTAGAGACCACATGACCAAAGCAGCATGGTCCTTGCTAAATGCCACTCCTTCCAAAGGTTTTGTTTCTTTCCTTACCACTTCAAGCACTAATGCATTTGCTATATCCCACTCAGGAAGAATTAATACACCAGCTTTAACTACCATTTCTCTCCCCTACTTAGGAGTAATGGCTTTGAATTTTGTCATCATTTCTTATTTCTTTTCTTCTTCCACTATAGATGTATCTTTGTGGGGATGTTCAATTTTCTTCTTCTCACATTTTCCTTTAAATTGTTCTATATTTTGCCTCCAAACAAATTGCATGAGAGATCCTATTGTAACAAAATTATTATTAGCCAGAATTTTCCTCACTGGCTTGTTTGATGACATGGCCTAACTCTTTTCCTTTAAACTCCTCTGCAGTCAAGTCCATTTCAGCATTTGGTGGTTCTTCAGGCATTTCTTCTTGTACTTCTTCATAAGTATAGGCAATCTCCCCAAGACTTCCTAGCTGTAGCAATTGCTCAGCCACTGCATGTTCATCTCCCACATAGATTGGGGATTGGGATGGAGAATACAAAGGCTCACCTATTTGTACCTCTTTTCCCACCCTTTGCCTTTTAGGGGAATATTGGATTTCAACTACATCTTCTATTGCTCTTTTCCCTTTTTAAGTAGAAGGCTCACCCCAAAATGACACTAGCACATTGTATTTTGGCCTTTTGTGCATCACATATTCACCTGGAGGGATGGCCTTGGCATAGGTAGGCTTGGCTAGAACCAACTTAGTCTTTTCAAGATCATTTTTCAATATAGCTTCCCTCTTCTCCTTTAAGGTTTGCATTAAATCTTCAAAATAAAGTATCAAGAATTAGTATACCAAAAAATACTGTAAACAAACTCTTAAACAATTTAGCAGATAATCGGTATAACAGATTCACTAATAAACTGGTTAAGATAAATGCAAACCAAATAGAAAACTAGGCATTCACCCACAAGAGCACAATCACCATAACACAAGATATTTGACATGAAAACCCAAATAGGAAAAACCACGGTGAGTAGAAACTCACAAGTAACTATCTACATAATAGAAACCAGACTGGTTAAGTTTATACAATGTTCTTCACTAGAATAGATCCTGTTAGGAATCTAGATCTCTATTAGGAGATAAGTCCTATTAAAGACTACCTTGTTAGAGTATTTTAGATCCACATTTGTGAACCACCTTGTTAGAGGATTTAAAAAGGCTTTGTTGGGCCTACCCAATTAAGGGTTTCGGACTTGTCGAAGATGTGATTAATAAACAAGTGAGTGATCTAGCTAATAGTATAGTCTGCTTAATTAGATCCTTGATAGCTCATTGTTAATGCATTTCAACATTACTTCAGTCTTCAATAACTCCACTCTCCAAGTCTTCACACAGACCTAATTTGCTCTACAATGATTGCACATAACCTCTTCTATCACACATCTCACATACATCTCTCTCATACTTACAAACCCTAGACATGATGTCCTTATGAAGGAATTTGATTTCATGTCGATCCAATAGGATTAGACTACAAGTTCCTAGGTTGGTACATCTAGACACATTTGGTAACATGACACAAAATAACTACCAAAGTGTCTTTGGATGATAACTCATCACACATTACAAGAATATCAGTTGGTAACTCATCATAGAGTAATACCGGTTTGTCAAAAATTAAGACTGGTAGATCGAAGTGTTCAAATCAAAAGTTAACTACCACTTGGTTCGTTCGTACTGCTTGATATCCTTGAACCACTTGGGGTATCCATACCACTTAAGCTCTTTAGTCAATGTATGACCAATAAACATCTTCTGCAAAACATCTTCTTGCCTTGCTTTTTCTTCTTGCTCTTTCTTCATTTGTTCTTTGTCCTAGTTTTCTTTTTCAACTTTTTCCTTGTCCTGTTTCTCTTTCTCTATTTCTGGAGTGACATCCTCAATATCTAAAGCATCAACATCAAGAGTGTCAACTTGCTCTGTCACTCTTTCTCCTTCACTATCTAATGCCTCATCTAGTTTTCCAGAGGATAGGTCAAGTTCTTTTTCATCCTTCTTATTGGCTTCAGATACTTGGTGTAACCTGACAATAGCTTTAGCATGTAAATGTGTGTCTTTTTCCACTTTAGAAGCTCTGGCTTCTAGTAGTCTGAGTCTTCTCCTTCTCATGAAGAAGAGGCCTTTGTTCTTATCCATTATCTCAAATAATTCTGAATTAGAAGCATCAAGAAAGTGTTTTGCAAAAAATTTCTTCCTGATCTCCTGTTCTTTCTCAATGGCAATGTGCCATTTGTTATCTAAAGAATTGTACAAAGAATCTGTTGTAACCGATCTAATTTCTGATGGCAATTGGTCATTAACACACAAATATTTGATGCCTTCCTACTCTACTTCTTCTTTCTCACTATCAGTAAAATCATCAAAATACTTCTTTAAATCATCAAGCACTTTCCTCTTAATATTCTTAATAGTCCTCTGACAATGTGTCATTGGCTTAGAAGAGGAAATATCTAAATTTACTGATGTTGAAGTTGTAGGAACATTACCAGATTTTGTCTTCTTACTTGATTGCCTTGTCTTCTTTCATTGAATTTCTGGTTCAGTGTCCTCTGATTCTGGTGAGCTAGTTTTGGTTTTCTGCTTCCTCTCAAAAACTTTGGCTAGAACAACCTCAGGTTTCTTTTTAGTTGGTGACCGCTTGGTCACTTTCAGACTAGTAGAGGTAACTGGTGTAGATACCTATGGTACTTCTTTCTCCTTTTTTTGTTTTGGTTCTTCAACTGGTGTGACCCTCTCCAAGTAGGTGTTGGTTCTCTTTTTCTTCGCATTGAGTGGTGAGGCAAGTATAGTAGAGGAAAACCTGATCAATAGGTCATTCACCACTTCATAACCCATAGGTTCAACTACTTCCTTTCTCAGTTCCACCACTTCCATTATGCATTCATCTACCTTTGTTGTGAAGCAGATGTCATCTTTATATTCCTTCACAATATCATCAGATATCCTCATTCTCTAGTTCATTTTCGGCTTGAATTCATTAAAATATTTGTTTAGAACCTCAGGATATCCAATTCCCACTACTTGTAGACTTTCCTTGATTTTCCTGGAAACCTGTAGGTTAGCAGACCATTTCACATCACCTACTCTAGGGAACTAACCTTGAAAGTAGAAGAATAAACTGACCAGAAGTTGTCCAAACCTGAACCTTAGAGTATTGTCCTATTTGATGGAATTCAAGTTTAGTAGAAATTGCTTTTTAGATAAGTACATAGGTCAAATGTAGTGTCTTCTTTGATCATTCTCTAAGTGGCATTCACCATAGTAGTTGGGACAGAATTCATTCTACTGGCATAGAATATCTGGTAACTAATTACCATGCAAGCATATTTCACTAGATCATCTTTGATGGTATTGATGTTCATCACTTGTTGGTCACTCACAGAACTAGTGAGTTTAGTCATTTCAGTCTTGGTGACCTTCCTTAGAGCTAGTACATCTCCAATGTTGTAGAAACTGGTGATGACATGAATTTCTTTTAGTGTGGTGTCATGTGTCCGCTTGAGGTACATCTTATCACCGTGTACTCTACTGAGAATGATACGGATATGTTCTTCTATGAACTCTTCCAGAAAGTACACTGCACTGTGCAGTTTCATCTTCTCAATGATACTATACTCAGGTTTGATCTTCTTATCATCCCCACAGAACAAACCTTGTTGGGAATGAATCACTAGGGATCCTAGGTCTTCCAATTTACAGTCACTATACCCTGAAATATCTTCCTTAACAATAACTCCAGTGAGTATTTGAGATAAGGCATTATATTTTTCTTTCTTTCAAAGAAATTCAGCTGAACCTATAGGTGCACTAGAATAAGAGTGTGATGCAGAAGCCATGATAAGAAAGAAATTTGAGAAATACCTTCACAATTCAAAATTTAGGGTTTGCCAATGTTATTCACAATACACCACTTTGGTTGCACGATTACCACTTAGTGTTCTTCACTGATAGATTGAAAAAGATCGTTGGATTCCTTTGCAAGATTTTTGAATTCACTTTCAATCGCTAGATGAATCGCTCTTTGTCACTCTGATCTTGAAAATTATTCTCTCAAAAAAATATAAGTGATAATGATGACAAAAATCCCTTTTAAGCAAACTTTCACCTACCAAAATAAATGCATCACAATTAGGGCATAAACCCTAAATTTTCCTTTTACCTCTTCAAATATTCTACCGATTGACAGGTAACATATACTGGTTAAGGTCTTTACCGATATAAATCGGGGGTTCAAAAAATCTCACCGATATGTTCCCCCTAAGCTTTTTTGAAGCTTAGTTTGCCGGTTCAGAGACTTCCACACTAGGTGCATAAATCAATTCATCTTGTGACACTTCTTCTGGTTTCTTTTTCCAAGTTTTATTCATTCCTGCTTGAATGGTTTCAACATCAATCTTCCTTTCTGGAGTGATTGTTATATCATTCGATAGGTTCTTTCTTAGTCTACAAGTTCTGGCATTGTGTCCCGGTTTGTTGCAATGATAGCATACCATTCTAGGTGTTCTCCATGGTCCATTATTCATACTACCATTCTTTTTTTTGCATGTTGTAGCAGTGTGACCGCTACCATGATAGATCAAATAGGTTGCTCTCCAACTAGTTGTTGCTTGATAGCCACCTGACCGATGGTCATAGGTATTGTACCGTTTGGGATTCCAGTTTACAGAGGGTTTCGGGATAACTCCTTGAGTCCTTGGAGGGTATCTCCCAGTGTTGTGCAAAATAGACCTGCATTCAAATGCTCTATTCCCAAACTTGTTGTATGCATAATAGTTTCCATTGAATCTATTGGACCTAGGCTTATTGTTTAGAAAATAAGGAAAATTATTGTAGGCCTTGCTTCTACACACATTAGTAGTATGTCCTTCTTTGGGACAATTAAAGAAAATAGGTTTAAATTTTTTCTTACCTTTATCCTTGGATGTTGGTTGCTTCTTTGATGCTTCAGCTTTTGATCCAGAGGTCTCACCTTCCTCATACCCAAAGAAACCAAGTCCAATGGTATTCTTTACTAGTTTTGCCAATTCTAGCTTTTGCTCTAGCTTAGCAGTACTCTGATTGAATTTGGAAAGTATCTCCTTTGACTCAGTAGGTTCCTTGGAAATAGTAGCATTGGATTCCATCAATGTTGCATTCTCAAAAATGGCCATGTTTAGTTCACGTTGCATTTCTTCTTTTTCCACTTTACTCTCTTGGAGATGAGCGGTAAGGGTACTAATTTCTTACTTTGGTTTGGAGATCTCATGATCTTTGTCTTTTACCATATCTTCATCTTTCCTTCTGTTCTCAAGCTCTTGACACATTCTGATAGTTAGTCCTTCCAACTCCTTTCTCAGGTTGGCTTTAGATTCATTCAGTTTTTCAACTTCTTCAACTAGGGCATCCATATCTGCTTCATCAAAAGAGCTATTTTCAATAAGTTCCATGAGTTTCTCAGCATGCTCTCTTCTTTTGTCCAAAGAGGCTTTATACTTGACTTTGAGTTCATCATAGGGTCTCTTAGTTTGAGAGAGACAATGAGTAAGTTCCCTCACACTGTATTCCCCCAAAGCTCCTTCCAAGTGGTTAGACTTATAGAAAGGTTGGCTCTGATACCAATTGATGAATACTAAGAGGGGGGGTGAATTAGTATACCAAAAAATACTGTAAATAAACTCTTAAATAGTTTAGCAGATAACTGGTATAATAGATTCACTAATAAACAGGTTAAGATAAATGCAAACCAAATAGAAAACAAGGCATTCACCCATAAGAGCACAATCACCATAGCACAAGATATTTGACATAGAAACCCAAATGGGAAAAACCACAGTGAGCAGAAACTCACAAGTAACTATTTGTAGATTAGAAACCAGACCAGTTAAGGTCATACAATATTCTTCACCAGAATAGATCTTGTTAGGAATTTAGATGTCTGTTAGGAGACAAGTCCTATTAAAGACTACCTTGTTAGAGGATTTTAGATCCACAGTTGTGAACCACCTTGTTAGAGGATTTACAAAGGCTTTGCTGGGCCTACCCGGTTAAGGGTTTCAAACTTGTCGAAGATGTGAGTAATCAACAAGTGAGTTATCTAGCTAGTAGCAAAGTCTAATTAATTAGATCCTTGATAGCTCATTGTTAATGCATTTCAGAATTACTTCAGTCTTCAATAACTCCACTCTCCAACTCTTCACATAGACCTAATCTTCTCTTCAATGATCACACATAACCTCTTCTATCACACATCTCACATACATCTTTCTCATACTTACAAACCCTAGACATGATGTCCTTATGAAGGAATCTAATTTCATGTCAATCCAATAGGATTAGACTACAAGTTCCTAGGTTCAGTGCATCTAGACACACTTGGTAACATGACACAAAATCACCGCCAAAGTGTCGATAGATGATAACTCATCACACATTACAGAAATACCATTTAGTAACTCATCACAAAGTAATACCGGTTAATACAATATACCGATTACCGGTTTGTCAAAAATGAAGACTGGTAGATCGAAGTGTTCCAATCAAAAGTTAACTACTACTTGGTTCCTTTGTACCGCTTGAGATCCTCGAACTGCTCAGGGTCTCCATACTGCTTAAGTTCTTCAGTCAATTTGTGACTAGTAAACATCTTCTGCAAAATACTGATAGTCTAAAGACTATATATTCAATAATACACAATACCGGTTGGAACAATTACCGGTTGAGTCATAACTCATACATAAAGAAGGTAAGTGTCCATCATCAAGAAAGTGTGTGTCCATCAATGACAATCAAAACATCATCAAAATGCCAACATAATCTTTCATTGCTTTGCAAAAGGTAAACACCGGGTTACTTCCCTTTGTGAGACCACATGCATCATTGGATCAACTAGAAATTGCATGATCTTTACGAAGGGTGATAGAGAAATGAAAAATTAGGAGAAGGAAAAAAATTAAAAACATTATTAATGATGTACCTAAGGCAAAACTTTAAGGGGAGACCTCTTCTCATGATGGACTGACCCTTCCACCTAAGTGGAAAAAGTAACAAGAAAATAGAACGCAAGGATTTCAAGATGGAAAAGGTGAAATGCAAAAACCCTAAACCCTTAGACCAATAACCCTCAGAGGCAGAATGAACAAACTAATCACTATTTTACATATTTTAGCAGATTAAAGAACAAAGATCACCTAGTAATCAAAATAGTGATAACAACAGCTCTAATTGGGGATGGTTGATTTCAAGATTAACACAAGAACACATAAAACTCTTGAGAACAGACCAAAAAACAAGCCCAGAAGAAACCAATAGAAGAAAACCTATTTATGTACAAACTACAACCTACTATGCATGGACTTCTGAAACTTCAGAGAAGGAATGCTTCAGGAATTTTCCATGCAATGGGAATTCCTGTAGCTCACCATTCATTGTCTGCAAGAAGTATGAGTCTTTTCCATTAAGATCACAAGCAATAGAAGGGCCCATCCATAATGACTCAAATTTTTTGTGCTTTCCCTTATCTTGTCCTCTTGTGTTCCATTGAAGAACCAAGTCATTGATTTGAAACTTCCTCAATGTTGTTCTTTTGTCAAAAAGATACTTGGACTACAACTGAATCTTCAAATTTCTTTTATGAGCCAAAGTCCTGATTTGTTCCACTTCCACCATTTGAACCATTTTGTCTTCCATGGGTCCTGACAACTCCAACTCCTCATCTTGTAGGAACTTATATATAGGGAGAAGGTTATTGAGTGGCACCCCAGTCTATGTTCCATAAACCAATTCAAATGGTGATACACCAATTGCTTTCTTAATAGTAATCCTGTTTGCCCATAAGGCCAATTTTAATTTTTGATCCCAAGACCTTTTGTTCTCCTCAAGGATTTTCTTAATAATATTCAAACTGCTTTTATTACTAGATTCTGCTTGTCCATTACCTTATGGATGGTATGGTGAAGAATAAGACATGATTATTCCATGGCTGGTATAAAATTTGGTGAATTCCTTTGATCTAAAGCTCGTGACATCGTCCATTATTGGTTTCATAGGAACACCAAATCTTGTTATAACATTATCCATCAGAAATTCAATGAAAAATTTACGTGTGGCTCTTTTAGTAGGTATAGCCTCAATCCACTTAGTGAAGTAACCAATGGCCACTATGATCCATTTGTGACCTCTTTCTAACTTCTCAACTATTTCCCCAATAAAATGGACAAAAGGGGCTTCCACTGTAACTGGGTTAAGGGGCAAAGCTCCTTCGTACTTTAACTTGGAAGAAATTTTTTCACATGGTTCACACCTCCGGACATGCTCATGGGCATCTTTGAACAAAGTAGGCTAGTAGTATCTAGCCTAGACTATCTTGCTAGTTGTGGTCTTGGTAGAGTAGTGGCCTCCACATAATCCATTATGCATTTCAGTTAGCATCTTTCTAGCTTGGGATTTATCTAAGCACATCAAGAATGCCCCATCTCTATTTTGCCAATATAGATCACCCTGAATAAGGACATACTTTTGAGACTTCATTTTCAATGTCCTTCTCTAGTTAGGAGTCATTCCCTCTGAGTATGCTGCATCCCTCAAAAAGAGTACTATTTCTGAATACCAAGGCTGTGTTTCAATGCTTGTGACCATGATATTCTCAATTTCAACATTGTTAACTTCAACATCAAGGAGGTTTGATTCAGCCAACAACTTAGCAAGACCTAACCCTCTTACTAATTTAGTAATCTTGATTTCAAGATCAAACTCTTGAATCCAAGTTATCCACCTGCACCTCTTGCAAGTGACCTTTGACTGAGATAAGATGTCCTTGACAACCGCATGTGGGACATAAGAAACTATGTGTGCATTCACAAGATATGGCCTAAATGCTTTTACAACTTTAACCAAAGCATATGCTTTCTTCTCCATGATTTCATATTTCAGCTCTGCAGCTTGCAGAGATTTTCTATAAAAAGCAATGAGGTGTTCATATCCCTCAATATCCTTTTGAAGAAGGATTGCAACCACTGTATGATAAGAAGCAAAAGAGAACAATGAAAAGGGATTACTATAATCAGGGGACTTCAACACTGGTGCTTCTTGAATAGCCTTTTTAATTGTACCAAAAGCCTTTGCAGCTTCTTCATCCCAATAAAACTTTGCATCTTTCTTAAGCAGCTTAACAATAGGTTTGACTATTTCAGAAAAGTTAGCAATGAATCATCTAACAAAATTCACCTTGCCCAAGAAATATTTAATACCTTTGAGATTCTTTGGCTCAGGTACATTGTTTATGGCTTCAATCCTTTCAAGGTCTATTCTAACCCCTTCCTTGAAGACAATATTCCCAAGCAACTTCCCTTTAGTAACTGCAAAATGACACTTTTTTAGATTTAAGGAAACACCAAAATCCAAAGATTTGTTGAAAACCTTTTACAGGTGCTCGTAGTGGTCATCTGCCCTTTTAGAGAAACATGTTAAATCATCTTGGTACACAACCATGATGATGTTTATAAATTCCTTGAAAGCTACATCCATTGCTCTCTGAAAAGTAGCTCTTGCATTTTTTAAACCAAATGGCATCCTTACATATACATACGTCCCCCACGGGGTGGTAAAAGTAGCCTTGAACTGTTCAGACTCTTTCACCAATACTTGATTGTATCTTGAGAACCCATCCATCATGGACAACAAATCATACCCAGTTACTCTTTGCAACATTGCCTCCATATTAGGGGAAGAATAGTCATCTTTTAAAGAAGCAACATTCAAATTCCTAAAATCAACATAAAGCCTTATGTTCCCATTCTTCTTTCTAACTAAGACTAAATTAGACACCCATGATGAATGTCTTATAGGTTTAATGATCCCCTCTTCCCTCAACTTGGTTAACTCTTGTTACATTTTGGTTTCCAAAAGGGGGTTGATTTGTCTTTGCTTCTATCGAAAAGGCTTAGCATCTGGATGCAAAGGGACTACATGTTGAAATAGATCTTGTCTATATGCCTTCAGGTCCTCATAAGAAATATGTTTATACTTTGTCAATAATTTAATGAGGTTGGCCTTAATGTGAGGAGCCAAGTTCTTCCCAATATACACTAAATTAGGGGATGATTTTGTCCCTAAATTCACTTCCTCCAACTCCTCTAATTTGGTGGTTGATTGTTGATGCAAATGGCTATCACTGTGACTGAACATACCTTCCAATTCTACCAATCCTCTAGGGATTTCATTGGTTTCCAACTGGACCATGTCATTTCCGAACATTGTTTCTCTATCTTCCACTACTTCTACTAATGCATTGCAATCAATTTTCTATCCATCATAATCATCAATGCACTATATGAATCTAAGAATATCTTCATTATCTGCAAACACTTGCTAGTTATATACATTATCAGGAATAGAAAGCCTAGCTTTTATCTCAACTATAGACACATCGGTTAATGTTACATCATCATTCTTTAATGCAAAATTATCTAAGAAATCAGCCATGATGTTCTTTGAACTTTCTATCTAGTTAATAGAAAATGCACAAAAATGCTCAATCACATCCCAAATAGCATGTTTATATCTTTTCAAACGATAATTTTTGGATGCATATTTAGACCTTATCTAAGAAACCACCAACTATGAATCCCCAAATACTCTTAACAACTGAATTCCATACTTCTTAGAAACTTCAAGCCCCAATAAAAAATCTTCATATTTAGTTGTGTTATTTGTACACTGGAAAGCTAATAGAAAAGAATATTTGAAAGTCATACCTGATGGGGACACAAAAATAACTCTTGCTCCAGATCCTTCCTTAGAGAAAGCTCCATCAAAGTACATATGCCATAAATCTTGTTGCTCAAATTCCAATTCATTACAATAGGATCAATATTTTTTAAAGGAGGTAAAATTGGTTGTACTCTAAAGTTATCAAGATCCACATCAATCATACAATTCAACATATTAGGGTCCATCTTCTCAATTACCCTAGGAGCACGTGGTTCTCTATACAACTTAACCTGGCTTCCATTTACTAGGATTGTAGCATATGAAAGATCTAACTAAACATTTCCCCCCATTGTTGCAACCCATTGTTTGGATAATAGCATGCCATAATGAGGTTTTGTATCATTTACTATGACATCCATCTTATATGTTGCTTCAGGAAATGCTGCTATCTTTACCTCCACATCTTTCATTGTACCTACCACAGGTACTTCTCTATTATCCATAGCATAACACTTCCCATAAATAGTACTTATTGATAATCCCAACTCCTTCATGACACCATATGCATCACATTTGCAGTAGCACCAAAGTCTATCATACAATTCTTAATTAGCCTATTATTGACTAATAAGGTCACATAAAATAGATCCACTTGGGAAGGTTCTTATTTATTTTTGTTGCAACATATACTTCTGGAGTTTGCATCTCATGATCCTTTTCATCCTTCATGGTGTTTGTAGGCAAAGCTGCACTATTATCTAATATATTAGAAAATAAAGAGAGAGCATCTTCTCTGTGTTCTTTTATTTTCAACAGTTCTACCAATGGGACTGTAACCTTCATTTGGGTCAGTGCCTAAGTCATATCAAAAGTGGATCTGTTAATTGGCTCAGTATTAATTTTGGTCTTTTCTGCTTTAGGTTGACCTGCCTTTTTAGCTGTAGCGGTCCCTTGTAAATCACTAGTAGTATTATTATCTACACTTTTGGCTACATCTTTGGATTGGTCACCTTTTGTATGACCGCCTTGAGATAGAGCATTATTTCGTACTGTCTTTTTCTGAGATACTTCTTTCATAAACAAGGAGCCAGGTTCACCCTGATCTCCATCCCTTTTACTATTTCTCAGATTGTAGTTATGCTTGGCTTTGGCTATGGTAGCCTTGGTAAGATTTTTAACCTCTTCATCACTAGATATTCTGAGATGAATTTCCTCATCTTCAATGGTTACCACATTTAAAGTGGGATGCCAATCAATTTTTAGCTGCCCTTGATAACATTCATTATAACTTAGTGCATTACACCCACTAGATTCACTTTCTGAAGACTCATTATCACTTTCACCAATAGTGTCAAACATGTTGATATTAAGCTCACCCTCCTTTCTCATGGATTCTTCAAGAGCTTGAGCTACAACACACTGATGAGGAGAATGTGGCCCATCATAGGCCATGCACCAAGGAGTATTTTCCATGATATGTACATTTCCCCCCTTTAAAGGATCTAGGGTGTCTCGATTTTGTGTGTTCTTTAACTTATCATTCTGAGGTTTGTCATCCTTCCAAGTAGTGTTGTATAGAATATCATGTAATTCGGGAGGCCTATCTTGCCAATTATAATGAGGTTTGTCATTCTTACTTACCTTAGCAGTAAGATATTTCATAGTAGTAATTAGCTTTTCTATTTTGTCTTCTTCCTTGGTAACCTTATTAGGCTGCTATTTTGATTCTTGCCACAGTCTACCATTGGTCCTCCTTCCCACCTTTCCAAATACTTTCCTATTACTTTCTACATTGATGGCAATTCTAAAAGCATCTCTCAGACTATGTGGGTTTTTATCCTTCAGAATGTAAGCCATTTTAGAATCAAAAGCATTATAGTAAGTGTTCAGACACATTATAATCTAGTCTCATCACTTGGTAAAGCCTATGCATTTCTTTCTAAAACCCTATATTGAAATCTATGACAATTTTATTATCAGACTTCCTAATATTATTGAACTCATTAAGCATAAATCTCACATTCATTTTATCACCATATTGCTCTTGGAAGCAATTCTTAAAGTCCTCCTAAGAACCAATGTTATTTATGGGCAGACCTCTGTACCAATCCCTTGCATCATCCACCAAGGACTACACAAATAATTTCATGATGACATCTTCATCTACAATCTCATAATCATTTACTAGGTCACCAAAAGATTTTAGGTTCTCTTCTGCACTTATAGCAATATTTCCAGCAAACTTGTGAAGCCTATCCCTCGATTCGGTAGGAACATGGTTAGGGTACCCTAGGATTCCCTCAAAGAAAAGTTGCCTGTACAACTCTAGATTAATGGGTCTTCTTTGGAATTGGTTCCCAGTAGGGTTATTACCCATGTTCATTCTCACATTAAAACCATGAGTTGGAGGGACTTGGTTACTTTTATTGGTAATAGGTACTTGATTAATTGGAACAATACTCACAGGAAAGGTTGACTAAATTTTGACTAGAGGGAATGAGGCATGCTGAGGTAAAATCTTATTTGGGTTTGTTGGAGGAAAAATTATGGGAGGATCCTTTAGATAATTACTTTTTCTTTTAACCTCTTGATTGGTTGCTTCTAATTCAGCTTTCTCCAATTCCCTTTGCAGATCTTCCTTCTCTTTTCTCATCCTATCTATCTCTCTCTCATGTGTAGACAACTGATGAGAGATTTCTACTGTAGTCTTAGACCTAGACCCATTTTCCATGCACTTTTGTTTTCCTTTGTCAACATTATATCTAGCAGGTTGTGGGTCACTAAGAACCTCCCTACTAGGTTGCACAATAAATTTGTGTGCAGGGCTGATCTTGGTAGTTAGATTTTCTCTTATGGCTGGACCTTCATCCTCACTCTTAGTTTTCTCTTGGGTGAGCAATTCAAGATCAGCAATATGCCTTAAAATCCTATCTCTCTCAATCAATTTAACCTTAACTTCCTTCTCCTTATTCATTTCTTTTTGTGTCCTTAGGGAGATCAATTGATGAACTCTTCTATTAAGAGCCTCAATTTCTTGGGACACTTTATCTTCATCAGGGAACATCTCTTCAGAATCTGACACATTGACTTGATCAATATCAATCAAACTAATATTCTCATCTATAGTTCTTGGTATTGAGTCCATCTTAACATTAGAACTATTTCTATCCTTCCCAAATAAAATAGCATGAGAAATCCTCTGAATCAAAACTTGGACATCCTCATTATTACCAAACAAACCAGAATGAAAACCCAAAATGTCTTGCTTAGATTCACAAGAAGAATAATTTGAACTCCCATATGTGGGTCTTTCAGATGACTTACCTATATGAATGCTTTTCTGTATCTAGGCAACACTAGATGGCTCATGTGCAACTAATCTTTTCTAGCCTCTTCATGACTACTCAGGTAATCCCTCTTGCAACATCTCTTGAGGATTTCTCCTCATGAATGATCTGGTGTTCTTTCCTCTCTGCATTTTACTTATTTTCCTTAAAATTAATTGTGCTTATTCAAGAGCACTAGTTACTTTATGTTAGAGTCGCCACCCAAAACTATGGGAAAATAAGAAAACAAGCTTGACAAACCACTTGTAGGAGACTATAGAACAAGAAGATCTTCAGAGAGACAAATAACAAAGATCAGGGATAAAATGGCCTACTACAAGGACCAAACACACACAAATTCGAACAAACTTTTGAGCAATATAAGCACTAGATCTGCAATACAGATTAACACTATGACTCTCCCTAGCATAGTCACCACTTTTGTTGTTCTCAAATTCTGATTTCCCTATCCCCTCTGTAATAAAATTCAAGCCTCTGTTGCATTTTGAGAGAACAATAAGAAAATAGAAATCTAGAATAACATATAACAAGGTTTCTACAAAACCTTCTACACTTTAAGCTTATCCTAAGCTTAGGTGGGTATACCTCTTGTGAATACTTTCACAATTTTAATATAAGATCCACAATAAACCAGTGTTAAAAACCTATGAACCTCATCACCTCAACAATACTGAAACATTAAAAGAAAACATGTGTTCATTTTTAGTCTTGACCCCAAGAAGGATAGAAAAAAAACTTCACAAATGATATCAGTGCCTTATTCGGCCTACAGAGTCACCCAAATTAAACAATAGTTCTGAATTTGGACATTCACATACATCCTATCACTTCAACTTCTTCAAATTAATACATGCCTAACATATATGTAATTTTTCCTTTATGCTAAACCTGTTCATCAAATTCAAGTAGAAAACACAATTGATTCACATAACAGAGGGGTTTTACGTATATTTAATTCCTCCTCTTGAGAGAAAAAGTTAAAACACATCTGTAAGCTTGCCTTGCAATCCCCATCCGATCAAATAAACCTTGATTACTTAAAAGAACACAGTAAAGCAACAAATGCATGCAAGAAGACAATAGAAATATGAGCTCAAAATGATAAGATCTGTATATTAATATCCACTTTCAAAAATCATACATAACTTGAGATCTTTCTAACAAACCAGAAGATCATATATTAATTTTGGTAGAGTTTCTTTACAAGTTCTTATGATGTCCTTTCCTAAAGTCTTGGTATCTATTTATAATGATATGGATGCAAACAAGCTTCAGACTTCCTTAGGAAAAATTTGGTACAACTATGATTCCCGCTGAAAAGAAGTTACAATCATCTTCATTCCTAGCGGCTTTGAAGTTTGTTATACTACTACAACATCATCTAACTATTCTTAAACCTCTACTTCTTGCACCACATATTTGTTTTTCCAGTCTTGGAACACATCATCACTAGGCTAGGAGAAGTTAACAATTTTCTTTTTCAACTTATTCAATATTTTTCATGTGTTTCTTAATTGCTTAACCTCTATTTCCATAAAAGCATAATGTGACTTCATCTTCTCAATTTATTCAATTGTCCGAATAAATAAAGATGTGTCATCTGAATTGATGACTTCACTTACTCGTTGAGACAATTTATGTCCTAGCTCATCTAGCCATACTTTTTCACCTTTTAACTCACTTGTACTGACAAAACCTTGAGGAAATAATTCAAATTTATGGTCAGCATATTCCTTTTTGTATAGATTTGCCTTTCTTTCTAGACTAGCTCTTCCTTCTACCAACCTGGTCATGCCTTTCACTAACTCACAGGTGGATTTAATAGTGGCATCAGTATTTTCTTCTTCATTGGATAAACACATGAATTCCAATTCCACCTCCCTAGGCATCCACTTATTCAAAATTGGCTCTAGAACACCCTTATCCTCCTTTAAATCTGTTAGGATGTTCAAAATTCTCTCCATATATATATGGACAATAGAAGCCCCTATTGTGTCAGCAAACTTCAAAATTGTGCCTCTGACCTTTTCCTCGTACTTACTCGCAAACAGGGCCTGAGCCTACTTTGACTTTTCCACTTCATCTTGTATGGTCTCAGTTGAATGAAAACTAGAAGTGATAGGAGAAGGGGGAAATTCAATGATTGGACTAGTGGATGGAGGTTTTGTTGGAGAAGAGGCAATCATTAAGGTAGAAGATTTACCTTTCTAGTATTGCCCTGCTAATATATTTTTCAATTTGGCAATGATACTCTCTCTATGGGCTATCTCCACTTTGGCCTCATTATAACCTTTTAGAATCATCTCCAGTTTTACCTGGAGATCAACTTTTTCTTTGGCTTCCTTCTCGGCTACTGCCACATTGAATTTTGTTGATTCCAAAACTGTGCTAGCAGCCTCTACTACTTCTGTGTCCTGCACTCTCTTCACAATCATACCTCCAAGATAGATAGACTTTGAGACATCCTTCCTCTTTTTTCTCTCATGCCTCCTTAGAGACCACATGACTAAAGCAGCATGGTCCTTGCTAAATGTCACTCCTTCCAAGGGTTTTGTTTCTTTCCTTACTACTTCAAGCACTAATGCATCTGCTATATCCCACTCAAGAAGAATTAATACAACAACTTTTGCTACCATTTCTCTCCCCTGCTCAGGAGTAATGGCTTTGAATTCTGTCATCATTTCTTGTTTCACTTCTTCTTCCACTATAGATGTATCTTTGTGGGGATGTTCACTTTTCTTCTTCTCACATTTTGTTTTAAATTGTTCTATTTTTTGCCTCCAAACAAATTGAATGAAAGATCTTGTTGTAACAAAATTATTATTAGCCAAAATTTCCTCACTGGCCTGTTTGATGATAGGGTCCAACTCTTTGCCTTTAAATTCCTCTGTAGTCAAGTCCATTTCAGCATTTGGTGGTTCTTTAGGCATTCCTTCTTGTACTTCTTCATAGGTATAGGAAATCTCCCCAAAACTTCCTAGCTAGAACAATCGCTTAGCCACTGCATGTTCATCTCCCACATGGATTGGGGATTGGGATGGAGAATACAAAGGCTCACCTGTTTGTACCTCTTTTCCCACCCTTTTCCTTTTAGGGGAATCTTGGATTTCAACTACATCTTCTATTGCTCTTTTCCCTTTTGAAGTAGAAGGCTCACCCCTGAATGACACTAGCACATTGTATTTTGGCCTTTTGTGCATCACATATTCACCTGGAGGGATGGCCTTGGCATAGGTAGGCTTGGCTAGAACCAACTTAGTCTTTTCAGGATCATTTTTCAATATAGCTTCCCTCTTCTCCTTTAAGGTTTGCATTAAATCTTCAAAATAAAGTATCAAGAATTTAGCCTTTTCTTCAAAGGGAGTAAAACTAGACAAATGATCATAACCACTATCAAATTGGTGGATAAAATCCAGAGCCCTTTTGTATGCTATCCAGTTTTCCTTTCTCAATTCCTACTCATCTAAATTGAATTCATTTGTGATCAAATCCTTAGGAAAATGGAACTTGTGTGCTCTACCTTTACATACAACTCTCTTCTTGAACATGCCATTAAAGAAACCCTTTGGGCTAGCAAACCTGGCCACTGTAGTAGACAACCTATAGGGTTGAAAGAAATCATTAAAATGTGTCCAACCACCCTTGGTGATTACAAATTTATGTGCAATGGTGATAGTTGGGAAAATTGTTCCCTTCCTCGTATTTGTCAATTTTGCTTCCTACAAACCTCCAATTTTCCATAGGACCTCTGCAATTCCTATCTTCAATGGGACTTGATAGGGGAGAAAATATGGAGTTCCTCTAAAACCATAAACTTTGAACGCAATAGAGACAAGGTACAAATATATATCATTCCAGTTGTGAACAATTTTGATATCTCCAACAAATTCCTTAGGCCTATGGAATTCAAGGAGAGCTTTAGGAATTCTAGGGTTCTATGGGCACAAGAGGATCCTAAGCCTAGATGTAAAACATCTATCAAACTTCAAGTAGCTTGTATCGTCTCTATCCCAAGACAATATTGTCCTCCATAATCGAATAGGCATCTCCTCACCATCTTTTTCTTTGATCAGGTCCATTTCATTAGCAAAATATTTAGCACCTTTAAATAGAAACATGTGCACAAGGAGATAATACCACCCAAAAGGTCTATCTACCTTATAATTTTTTATCCCCATCGATCCCTCATGAATGGCATTAGTGAGATAAGGTGCAAAATCAAAAGTTACTACCAGAGATGGATTCAAAATCTGTGCTATCATGAGCATATAGTGGGTTGGCATAGTTGTTTCAACATCTTCCCCTAGAATTTGACATAGGGACCAATCATCCCTTTAGCCCTCAAAATAAATAGATTTAGAGAGAAGGGTTCCATGGTGCTAGGGTCTACAACAATCAGTCCTCCTATTTTGACAAAAAATTCTTTCAGAGGGCCACTTCTAAGGTGATCTCTCTGAGCCTCATACACCTTTGCTAATGTTTCAAAATTGATGGGCTCTAAGTAATTTGATACTTCACTAAGCCCAAAAACTATCCTAAACTCATCATCATTTATTTCAATTAATGACCCCCCATATACATTTCTCACACATCTGGTAACAAGGTCATAGTCATTTTCAATCTCGGTCAATAGGTCCACATCCATGAAAACCCCAGGGACTATGAGCTTTCCAACATCTAACTCCCATATACTATTCATTAGAGAAAAGGAATTTCTCTGGCCAAATCCCACTTTGAAAAGTCCCAAACCTGATATTTCTATCTAAGAATCCTTTAACTAATTCCCTTTGTCATACAAACCATTGCTAATTCTCAGGTGGGGAGCTTTGGGCACCAATTCTTTCATCTTAGCTGCGGCATTAGTAGACATAGTTAATTGTTCTAAAAAGTCATCACAAATGGACCTCTCTTGGTAATTTACCCTCCCTATGAAATCTCTTCATGGTGTCATCTTAGAATTATAGTTATTTCAATTAAAACTTAGACAAACTTCTGAGATTCAAGCACCTAGTGATACCAATTCAAACTGTAACTATCAAGCAATATGCATAAACTTACTTGTTGCCTAAAGAAATTTGCTTTGTTCACCAGTTCCTCTATAGGACTCTTCAAAATGACACCAAAGTTTTAGCTGATTTAAAGCTTATTACGACAATTGAGCATTGAATAGAAACATTAAGCCACATGCTTTGGCAATCAATTCATAATTGAATTCAAAATATGGCTCCAACAGACCACAAAGAATTTTCTAAGTGTCTTGCCTTTTTGCTGTTTCGTGAAAGATAGAAACCTCGCATCTTTTCATTGTGAAACAACGCCATTCGTCAGATCTTGAAAGATGTGCACTTTCTTTACCTTACCTGAGTCATCCTACTTAGAAATGGGCCCTGCCTTCCTTTTGCTGCTTCATGAAGGATAAAAATATTGCATCTTTTCCATGCCAAACAATGCTAACCATTGGATCATCCACTATCTACTCGATCATTATTCTTCATGGTGACCGCTTGTCTATTCAACTAATTGTGACCCTCACCACTTGTAGTTTTTCACTGTTTCGTGAATGGTAACCATCTCGCATCTTTACCATGCGAAATAGTGCAAGGCATCCAATGAACTTGAAGTTGATTGGTCTTTAGTCTTCGAAGTGGGCCCTCTTAGCAAATTCACTTGTTTGCAAACTCCCTTTAAGTATCTTCCATGTGGCTATCACTGATTTGTCCAAACAAGCTAATAGTCACCACATCCTAACTGCCACATGTTTCACTATACCATGCATTTCATCAACACTGCCACCTTTTCTAACAGACCAATCTTGAAATCTAGTTGGAGCTAGGTGTCCCAATGACTAATCACCTTTTAAAAATAGTCGAGCTTCCAATTGTATTGCCACCTAATCCACCACGTAACCGCCAGCTCCTTTTTGCTACTTCGCAAAGAGTAAATTTTGTGTTACTTTGGGCTGCAAAACAATGTGCACTGTTGGATCTTCTTAGAGATGCACTTTCTTTATCTTGCAAGCCACCCTTTTGCTGGGCCCACTGCCTTTTTGCTACTTCGTGAAAGGTAATATTCACACATCTTTACCATGCGAAATAGCGTCGACCACTAGATCTTGTCGAAAATGTTCAGTCCTTAACCAAGGGATCCGCTTACCTTTGGTGCCCGCCATCCTTTCATTGTTTCACAAAGCATAAACCTCATGCATCTTCCCTTTGTGAGAGAGTGCCATCCATTGGATCATGAACAAGATGCATGATCCTTAACTCATTCTTTAGCTTACCTTTCGGGCCCACTACTTCACAAAAGGTAAACACCGGGTTACTTCCCTTTGCGAGACCACACACATCTTTGGATCAACTAGAATTTACACGATCTTTATGAAGCCCGACAGAGAAATGAAAACTTAGGAGAAGGCAAAAAATTAAAAACATTATTAATGACCTGCCTAAGGCAAAACTTAAAGGGGCAACCTCTTCTCATGACGAACCGACCCTTCCACCTAAGTGGAAAAAGTAGAAAGAAAATAGAATGCAGGGATTTCAAAATGGAAAAGGTGAAATGCAAAAACCCTAAACCCTTAGACCAATAACCCTCAGAGGCAGAATAGAGAAACTAAGCACTATTTTGCATATTTTAGCGGATTAAAGAACAAAGATCACCCAATAGTCAAAATAGTGATAACAGGATCCTCCCCTCTAGAAAATAATTATTTTTTAGAGAAGTGCATATTTTCTTCTGATCCATCTCAAAACTTTTGTAGATAGGATAGAATCTATCCTTTTTCTAACACCAACAACTTTAGGAAAGGGCCCATTCATTGTATCAAAAGCAACATTTTATCCCCAATTAAAGAGCACGTCCTAGGGACTAACTTCACTCCTCCATCCATCAATAGCATCTCTCACAGGCTTGGAAATTTTAAAAATTGAAAGCCTACTCAAGAATATGTCATTGTTTATGTTTTCGATTAAAAAAATACAAGTTTTGAGGGGAACCAAAACACCTTACAACCGGTTTTGGAGGGACCTAAAACCCTTAGATTTTACCAGGATTTGGAACCCACAATACAATGCTACTAAGAGGAATAATCATAAAAAACCAGGAGTCCAACCTCAACCAAGACAAACAAGACTAGCTTCTTTCACATGCACAAGGGTTTTACTAAGGCTCCCTTTGTTGGATTGCTCTAATACTAGGAGTAATTTGATAGGGGGGGCTGAATAAGTTTACTATCAAAAATCAAAACTATAGCATATCATAACCTTTAAATTGGAGCACAAAGAAACCAACACAATGAAATATAGAGCATGAAAGTACTGTACACACAACACTAATATTTTGACATGGAAAATCTGGTAAAGGGAAAAACCACGATGGGAAACCCTACCCACAATCAGATAATACTTCTGCAATAGTATGTGAAATAATTGCAATCGGGATTGCACTTGCAATTAGGCTAATTGCCTAGAGTTCACAACTCATCACAAAAAGAAGTCTCACTAACTTACATAAACATTGGACTACAATCTGGAAAGAAATGAATTGTGAAAGTAGAATCTACTAATGCTTGATATAGTTCTGGCAAAGCACATATGTCTACCCTATAATATAAAACCTTCCTCAAACCTTCATTGAAAGATATAAATTTGTTTGCACATAAACTAATATCTAATAATGTAGACATAACCATCCCATCCATACAGTGATACCAATTACATGAATAAGTCAACTATAAATATTGATCATCAACCTTATTGACAAGGTCGACTAAACCCTAAACCCATAAGACAATAATTACAAAAAATACATCACATGGTATCACCAGACCAATATTATGATTTAAATTACATAGAATGGACTAAAATCAAATATCCAAACAATTAAATCTGCCAGAAATTCCACTAAGACCAAAACCCAGCATGCTTCACCAACCTATAGGAATTGTTAGTGAACTAATAAAAAGTATATCCAAATCAAAATAGGATGAAAATAATAGCATGCCAGCCAATGAAAAGTCACAAAACACTTAGGACATGATCAAGAAACACCTTCAACATGATAGAAACCAATTCCATAAGCCAGACCAAAATCCTTTGACCAAATCACCAAATATCGCTTACCAGTAAAGCTAACTGGGAAAGCTAGAAGCTAGCCAGTAAAGGGAAATCCCAATCAGGAATGAAAGTGATAGCAGCCAGAGCACAAAATCATGAACCAATAGAATATAGAAAGCATATAACAATCTAGAATAAGCATCCAAAATTGATTTCGGAGATATGATCATACCAAATCATAAACATAGACAAAACCAAGATGATTACCAAGACTAACTGAGATAGATCCAATCGGGATAGCCTCCCACTGGGATACGGTGTTGACATCAATGACAATACTAAACCAAATCCATCATATTGCAACAATCTCCCCCTTCGGTATTGATGGCAAAACTGAATGTGAAAAACATCCAAGTGCCAAGAAATGTCAACAATCTCCCAAAGCAATGTTTCTCCAAAGATTGATCTGATATATTTCTCCTCCTAAGATTAACGGTTTTTTACATGAATACATTCTCACCCTTTGACATCAATGACAAAGAACAGATACCAAACCAAGAATACTGAACCAAATAGTTGACTACTCCCCCTGCGTAGTAGCATCATCTCATCAACACTGATTAGAAAAATATGTCTGATAAGCTCACCAAATTGATGCATTCCTGCATCTCTAAGTCTCTTTTGGAGGGTTGGTAACCCCAACTGATCTCTGAGATATTCAAAAATATCTTTAAGCAATGGTTTAGTTATAATATCTACAAACTATTCCTTAGTAGGCACATAAATGAATCTGACTTCCTTTGCTTCAACATTTTTCTTCAAGAAATTATACCTTATAGAAATGTGTTTTCGTTTGGAATGAAATACTAGATTCTTTGACATATCAATAGTAGTAGTATTATCATAGTGAATAACAATAGGCTCATCATAACTTACCCTTATATCCTTTAACATATATTTCATCTATAAATTTTGAGTACAATTGGTAATGGCTACTACATATTCCACTTCAGCAGCAGATAATGAAGTGCATGATTGTTTCCTGCTACATATTCAACTTCTTCCCTAGAAATAATGCACCACCAGTAGTTCTCTTTTGGTCATCCATATCTCCTACCAATCAGAATCTATATATGCACATAATATGAAGTCATCATTGTTTGGATACCATAACACAAAGTATGTTGTACCTGCCAAATATCTGAATATCCTCTTGACAACAATATCATGAGTTTCTCTAGGATCTAAATGAAATCTAGAAGAGATACGAACAACATTCATTATATCAGGTCTAGTCTGAGTTAAGTACAACAAACCACCAATCATTGATTTTTATCTACTTGGATTCACTTTAGGAGATTCATCATCCTTTGACAATTTGCAACCAATCATCAAAGGAGTACCGACAGGTTTAGAATTCTCAAGTTCAAATTTCTTAAGTAAATCCTTCACATATTTGAAAAATGAAAATACCTTTATTAGTATGAGTAATCTACAAACCTAAGAAAAATTTCATCTCACCAATCGTAGACATTTCAAATTCATTATTCATATCATCAACAAATTTTATGCATAAGCCATCTTCACCTTCTAAAATGATATCATCCTCAAAGAATTCAATAATAAATATATCATCATGCTCAAATTTATAATATAAGTTACTATCAACATTACCTTTGCTAAAACCAAGTTTTGAAAGATGCTTATCCAATCTATCATACCATGCTCTAGGGGCCTATTCTAGTCCATATAAAGCTTTCTTCAGTCTGCAAACCATGTCCTTTTTTTCTGATAAAGAAAATCCATCAAGTTGCTCAATGTAGACTGTTACTACTTATCAAATTGCCATTATTTTTATATCCAAAGTCATTCTATATACTCTAGTCGGTTACTACTACCAAAATATTTAGTCGATATGAACAGTCTAGTTGGTTACAAAAGGAAAATAGTCACAAAGCCCAGTATACACCGAGCTGTCTACCGAGTGTTATTTCATGTCTACCGAGTAGTAAAGATAATACACTGAGTTGATATACACCAAGTGAAACATGTTACCATATTCATTGAACCTAGACACACATATGAAAACGTGTTACAAGATTGAGGCACATAGAACCGTTATCACATTGGAAATTGCACATATAGATTTTGTATAATTTTGAGGTCATCTAACCAATGAAATATTTTGCATGGTTATTCATTCGAGAAATCATGTTTGTAAGATTGAAGCAATGAATCAAATCACTGACATAAGAAATCTATTTATACAACATGAATTTAGGGTTAGAGACATATGTGAATGAGAGAAATGTGTGTGCATATGTGTATGAAGCAAGACTTATGTGATACATGAGAAATCACAGAGTATTATGACTATTACAGAGACACAAAGGTCACCGAGAAGGTTTTTAGAGAACAGTCAAAGAACAGAGTAAATAGAAGGGTTTACCAAGTTACTTTATGAGTTACTGAGGTATGCTATAGGCAAGGTAATCTTATTTTGAGCACATAGAATTTGCTACAACATTTCAGATGTAAAGTTGCCGATATTTGTAAAGTCTTATTGTAATATTTTGAAGTTGTAAGAGAAACCTTTAATAGGGTAAAAGACTCTAATCAAGTCTATAAATTGTAAAGCCTCTAACCAAGTGCAACATTTATATAAAGTGTTGTAAAATCCTTTAGCAAGGTAGATCTAGCAGATCTTGTTACTCCTACCAGGGTAAGCTATCAGAAATAGCTAAATATGTAGCTCTAACCGAGCACTCTTTATTATTGTAGTAGTGAAGTTGTGGGTGCCATCCCCACTGCAGTTTTTCTCTCTAACCAAGAGTTTCTACGTAACCAAAATATATGTGTTATGGAGTGAATCATGTATGATTGTTACTTATTTGGTTTAGGTTTATGTTATGTTACAACAGTTTTTGGTTTATGCATAATAGTAAAGATATTGTTGATAAAAGGATTTGAAGTACTCATTCAGCTCTCCCCTCTCAATACATTAGCTTTCCATATTGGGCCTAACAATTGGTATCAGAGTTTGAATCTTGGAAAAGGGTTTAACTACCTAAAGAGAAAGATCTTATCAATGGAAGGCTACAAACAATCTTGGAGGATTGTGTATCTACAAGAATAATTGGATCATGCTAATCAAGTGATTGTAGACATGCAAAGGCAAATGCAAAAATCTCTGAAAGTGAGAAGAAGATTATCTGATGATTTGCAGGACTCTCAAGAGTTAGTGGACCAAATTGAGACATCATCTGGGAATAGTATGTCTGAAGAGACTGAAGAAATGATTGGACAATTGAAAGAAAAGAACAAAGCACTGGCTGATCAACTAAAAGCAATGAAAAGAGAATATGAACATTTCAGCACATAGATGACTGAAAATCTTGATGCATTGAGGACAAAGTAAGAGATCTAGAAAGAGAGAAACAACAACTTGAAGCTTTAGTATCTGATAAGGATGATGAAATCATAGGGTTGACTCGGATTCAACAAAATCTGTTAGATCAACTAGGTTATGTACATCATGAAGCAAATCAGAAAGATGATGAGAATCAAGCATTGAAACTTCAAGTATCAAGGTTGAGCAATGAACTTGAAATAGAGAAGAAATCCAAGGAAATACTGAAGAAGAGTTATGAAACATCAAAGATGTTGGATGATCAACTAAATACAAGATGACCCTACAAAGAAGGAGGACTTGGTTACAAAGGAAAAGACTCTACCGAGAAGGGAATCTGCACTACCGAGAGAGCAGAATCATCAAAGCAAGCTGGAATCAAGAAGAACACCAAAAGAAAGAAGCCTATTTGCAACTACTGTGGAAATCAAGGTCATATTGCCAACATGTGTCAAATCAAAAGAGGTAAGCAACTGTGTGCCACTAAGACCAATGGTTATTGTTACAATTGCAATAAACATCGTCACACATCTAATCAATGTAGGACAAAGTCTGTTAACAATTATCAGAAGGCAAAATTCAAATGATTTTGTAAAAACTGCAATAGATATGGACATAGTACCAAGAAGTGATGGTTTAAGCAAAAGAACCACATGTGGTCTGCACACCAAGCAAATACTAGAGGTTACCGAACTCACACAGATCCTTACCGACAATATTCTGTAGTAACATGGGATTACAATACAAGGATATGGTGTGAATGTTGTGGAAGATATGGACATATAAGTGCCAACTACTTTATAAGGTTTGGAATGAACAACCGAAGATCATGGAGAAATCCTTGTATGGCATGTTTTCATTGTCACAAAGTTGGACACTTGGCTGGAGATTGCAGAGATCAACCTAGAGAAGACACTGAGGAAATAAAAGAGAAATTAAAGATGATTTGGAGAAAGAAGGAAATTGTGTCAAATAAAGAAAGCACCTTACCTACCGAGTTAGGTGTTCCCACCCAAATTAATCGGTAAAGGTATGAAGGGACTGCATTCTCACAAGGTTAAATCTTAAACAGTTCCTATTTTAGTATGTACTGAATTCAAAATCTGCATAGTAAGATGTAGTAGTAAGTTTGAAATTCTATCAAAGTCTTTTGGAGCACTTTACAGGAAATCTGTCAAGTCAATGAATTTAGGAAACCTGTCAAGTTGATATATGAAGGAAATTTGGTTACTCGGTTAAAGCACAAAAAGGGAAAGAAAGTTAAGTAGAACCAAGTGCATTTAATGTCTTTGACCTAACTTGCACGGAGCCCGATAAGGTTTATTATGTACTTAAAGCATTCTTTGAGGTCATTTTCATTCACCAAGTTTTTGAGAAGCAGAGTAGAGCGAATCAAGGTGATCAAACCATCTTCAAAGTGAAATCTAAGGTATTTACATCGAATCTCATCACATTGCTAAGTTGGTTTACCGAACTCATTAAGTTGTTATTATCTGCTAAGTGTGAAGTGTCTTCGTTTGTTAAGTTCTCAAACCCTAAGGTTCCTGTGTCAATTTTTATTTGAAATCAAAATGGCACCTAAGATCCAAGACCCCATTGTTGTCAAGAATGAATCCCTCACTAATATACTCTTTGACTCCCAAAATTGCATCTAAACCGGATGACAAAATTTCCTTTTCACTCATCCCAGATCGAGTCTTATTAGTCGAGGATGTGAGATTCTTCACCAAATGTCATGTTGAAGAACTCGGTCATGTTGAGATCAAAGATGTATATGATGAATTATGCACAGATGGTAAAATGGATAGCAAGTATGAGCACATCAAAATCAAGGGATTGACTGAAGCCCTAACCTATCCTCGTGTGTTCAAACCCTAGTGGGTCAAGTTTGTACTAAGCCGAGTGCATGATGATTTCATGTGGCTACAAGAGTAACCATTTAAGATCACTAAAGAAATCATTCATTTGATCACCGATTATCCTATCTATGATCATGCCCGAGCACAGAAAATGATATCACAGAAGGAATTGATCAGTTTGACTAGACTAGAATCTGATTGCAGAGGTCTGAAGTTGAACAATGTCACTGATCCTAAACTCAAATTTTCCATTAGAGTAATTGGTTATTATTTCTTCCAATCGGCAAGGGAAAACAATGTACCCTATGCAGCAGTGGACTTAGCATACAAAATTGTTAAGAAAGACATGAAAATTGACTTGTTTGAAGTATTGTTGAAGAACTTGTTTGAAAATCTGAACACAATCAGGAAACCGAAGAAGAACAACTTGGCAAATACTATAAAATTTAGATCACTACTTGTATGTATGTTTTTCTGCTTTGAGAAGTTTTTTCTAACAGTCGGTAAAGTTGTTTGGAAACTACACCAGCCAATCACCCATCAGATCAATGAATTCATGAAGAAGTTATGTGATAACTTTAATGATATAATGGATGATTACTTCAGCAAGTTCCAAGAGAAAATGCATAATAGGTACTGGATTCCACCCCAGCTAGTAGAAAAATACACAGATGAAATATGTTTTGAAGTTGACACCGATTATTGTTATGTGAATTTTGTGGAACCGAGGATTCAATCTTTGTCACCTATGGGTTACAAGATTGATTTTGATATCACACAATAGCAAATCGTTGCATTTCTGACACTACCAAGGCATACTACCGAGCTGAGGTATGGAACCTATGAAGAGGTGAAAGAAAAAGTAAAGATGAGCATTGTAGTACCCAAAGCTACAAGGAAGGCATCAAAGATGATTAAGGCATTAACTGAGAAATTTGGAGAAGAGTCTTCCTCCATACCTATCAAAGGTGTTCTAGCCATCACCGAAGAGAAGACAGAAACCCAAGAAGCAACCATAACACTTAGCACTGAATTGCCTAAGGGAAAAGTGTTGAAGGGAAAGAAATAGGACACTTCAATGGCCCTACCGACTCCTCGAACAAAGAGACCTAACACAAGGGCATCTGCTGCATCACCGAGTAAAAAACAAAAGATTGTTACCATTCCTAAGGTAACTAGAACTTACAAGAAATCTACTCAGAGACTCATTTTGCCAAAAGAGTCGAGTGATACCGAATCTGAAGATGCAAATAAATTTCAAATTGTGAAAAGAAAGAAGGTAGATGTACATAGTGTAGAAATTTTTTGTAATAATCTAAAGGAATATGGTGGATTTGGTGGATTCAGATTTCTCAAATATGAATCCAGATCTACTGATGAAAAGAGGCAAATTGAAGAAGCTGTCATTTGCACACTTCTAAAATTCCGAGTGGTCCCATTAGAAGTATGTAATTCTATTCCTAAGGAATTATATGCACATATTGAAACCAGATGGCAATATGCTCTAGACTCAAAGAAACAAATCAAAGAAAGAAGTCTGGTGCATCTCTCTCCTGATATGTCAGTTGATGAAATAAAAGAACATCTGACAAACAACCAAACACAATTTACAGTAAAACAAAAGGCCTTGAAATTGATGAATGACTTGTATATAGAAGTGGAGAAGGAAACAAAAGAGCAATGGGAGGACATCTTTCAAAGAAAGAATGTTGGTGAAAAATCTACAGTGGAAATAGTCGATGTCACTGACCAAGAACCTGATGTCATCGAGCAAGACCCTGCTAACACCATTCAAATCGATGAAGATATCATGGATGCAGAGGCACCTAAACAAGAAATGATAGAAGGCAATGCTTATTCAAAACTTGTCTCTAGTGAATCTATTTTGGAACAAGTTCAGCCTTACCCACTGATCAATCAACCTTCTCCAATCGAAGCTCCTCAGGATACAAATGAAGGCATCGAAGGTCAAAAGTCTACAGCAAAAGGTACTTCACAAGAAGAAACCTCTCAAGCACCTTCTAGCATAGAAAATGTTATAGCTGAGACACCGAAGGACACTACCAAGGCTAAAGAAACCGACCAAAGTGTTGTCTCTACTGAGCAACCTACCGAGGGTCCTCAAGCCTCTCAAGCTATTGTAGTGGTTTGTCATGCCCAAACTTTTGGGCAAAAAAAAATGAAACAATTTTTTTTTTTTTTAAACAACATAACTCATAACATAGTCTACATTAAAAGAGATCAATAGAGTTTTGTCTTATCTATGATGTAAATAAAATTGTTTACTAAGGTTGGGTTAATTAACCAACTCGAATGAATGACTTTATTTGGTGGAGATTAATTAGTGTCACGGATTAGTTAGCTAGCTCAATTACCTTAATTAAGTTGTCACTAATTAAAAACGAGGGTTAATTGGTTATCTTAATGTATTAAATCATTCTCGACCATATGATGATAATGCTATTAATTAATTGATGCACATGCAAATTTATTATTTAAATCCAACCGATAAGGGTTCGAATTCCTATAATGCCATTTGCCCACTAAATCTGATATTAAGCTAAAGCCAGTTCTAATTTCCCTAAAACCTTAATTTTGATGATTTAATTAATCCGGCCAATGCCAGTCTCAAAGGCTTATGGTTCATAAAATTAATTTACAATCTCCCCTATTAAATTTCCCCATTTACAATATAACCTAACGTCCACAATTAAATCAAGGAAAATCTATTGACTAATTAAATAAATTAATTTGATTAAGTGTATAGTGCATCCAACTACATTAACTCTTCATTTTAAACCCCTTTGAAATAACTATATTAAAATTTTAATTCTCTAAGGAATATAAGCATATAATAATTCAATTATTTAAATAACCCTAATTATTAATTAAAATATTAAAACTCAAATTCAAATTTCCCATATCTAATTTAAAATTATTTTAAATAAAGAAATCCCTTATTCATAAAATGCTAACCCTAACCCGAAATTGGGTTAGGGTTGCATTTCTATTTATTACCCACTTTTGTTTTATTTTCTCCCCTTCTATTTAATTTAAACTATACCCTAACCCGAAATGGGTTAGGGTTTGTTGCACCAAAATATTCTTTTATTTTTACACTACCCGAATGGGTTAGGGTTTGTTATTCTTTTCTTTTTGTAGTTTGGTGTGATTGTGCAGGTGCGGGGTTGGGATTAGGGCATGATGGCCATGGACGGCGGAGGGTTTTTGAAGAGGGAAGGAGTGGAGGTGGTGGCGCGGGCTCCTCCGAATGCCACTGTACGTACACACAGTGGCGGGCAGCGCCACCCACTGTGTGAACACACAGTGGCGGGCAGCGCCACCCACTGTGTGAACACATAGTGGCGGACGATATTATCGCTGTCCACTGTGTATACACATAGTGGTGGGGTGCCGCTCACTGTGTGTAGCACAGTGGCGCTCGCAGCCATTCCACTGTGTCTACACACAGTGTGGTGCCTTCCACACCACCCACTATGTGTAAACATAGTGGCTCGACTGTGAGCTGTCCACTATGTTAACACACACTGACTCGGCCAGTACCCCCAATTTCCCCTACTTTTTTTTCTTATTTTTATTTTTATATGATATTTTTTTAAATATAAATATATATATATATATGTACATACATATATATATATATATGTACATATGTATATATATATTTATTTGTACATATATATGTATATATATATTTATATGTACATATATATATAAATATATATATATATATATATATGTACATATAAATATATATATACATATAAATATATATATACATATATATGTACAAATAAATATATATATACATATGTACATATATATACATATGTACATATATATATATATATGTACATATATATATATATATATATATATATATATATATATCTATATATATATATCTATATATATATGTACATATATATATGTATATATATCAACCTAATAGGGTTAGGAAGCTTATTTTGAATAATTTTAACACATAAGCATGCAACCTCTATATTTTTGTAACAACAATACATAGGTCCATGATATAAATATTTTTTTTTGTTTTACAACTTGTAGGAGTGGGTTAAATACTAGCACAATCACTTATTTTAAATCTCATTTCCTAGGTGTGATTTATCTTGATATACAACATTCAGAAGTTATTAATATATATATATATATATATATATATATATATATATATATATATATATATATATATATATATATATATATATATATATATATATATATATATATATATATATTATATATATATATATATATTTTCTTAAAACGGCTATGCAACATGTTTTCTACACCAATGTATAAATACTAGTTCTTTTTCAGCTATGCCTAAATAGAGTTAAAAGTAACATTACTTATTCACACATTTCATTTCTCCCACCTTCTCTTTTTTTTTTACACATATTTCTTTACTTAAAATTGCAGAAATAAATAGAATACAAAACTCATTATGAAACAGAATTAAATTTATTTACAACAGCATTGTAGATTTCAGAAGTTTATAAAATGCACTCTTCTCATAATAATTTCAAATACAAAATCATCTATTACAATGGGAGGGAATAACACAACCGATTCCCTCATTCCAATAATGAGGACTCAAGTACAATAGTACATTTCTTTATACAGAAAATGAAAGAAAACAACACAAGGCTCCTAAAATATTTTTCAACAACAAAACATGGTATTATATCTTTTTTTTTTTTTTGGTTTTTTCTGAATCTGAATAAAAATCTGCAACTTCTAGGTTCCTTTCCTAGCAACCTGCATACAGAATTTTAGGGTTGTGACCATGGGGTGCTCATCTCCCAACCTAGGCTTACCAGAAGCCACCCCTGAGCTTGGAGAATCAAGACCTAGACAGGGTTACAACCAAGCAACACAACAAGCAAAGGGGAAAATCAACACAACAGACACATCCCTTCCCAAGTTGAAACTCCATCACAAAATGTGATGTCTTACTAGGGTGGAAGTGGACCAAGTACCCTAGGGGAGAAATCTGATAAATAGAACTTATAGCCAACTCATGGCATCCATGAAAGCATAACCAAAAATCATCCTTAATCCCTACACCCTTATGACCCCCAAAAAGGCAAACATGCCATATTTGAACCCCCTTATGACCCCCAAGTGAAATAACACAAAAGAAAAGTAGCAAGGGTCTCATGGATAGACCCTTGAGATCACTCTCATAATGAGAGCCTCTCACCCTAAGGGTTTTCAAGCTCTTTCCACCCCTAAGACCAATCTATCCTCCCAAGGAAAGGATGGTCTTCAACACTCCCCAAACACAACAATACATAAAACAGAAATAAGCAAGAAATCACATAGATTTTTACAAGTACAACACAAATAAAGAAATACAACAATTTCCATTCAAGCATTCTAGAACATTTTTACATTTACATAAGAGGGAAAAGTAACACCAACCTTGACCTGCCAAGGAAAATCTAGGGGTAAGCTTGATGAAGAGCTGCCCAATCCTCAATCTTTTTCTGCAATTCCTTAGCCCCAATTTACTATCCCTATAACTAGTTTTCCTCCATAAGTTTTCCAAAAATCTCCAAGGATGGAGAGTGGGTGATTAGCCCACTAAGCGTCCATTCCTAGCCTAAGAAGGCCTCTCTCACTCCTTCCAACCTCTTAGATAGAGTGAGGGATCCCCCATTGGATTGGTCTTCCCTAGGTCTTACACACTCCCTAACCTAGGTACCTAGAGAAGGGAAATGGAATGGGGAAGAGGGATTACTCCCATCAACAAGGTTATCCTACCAAGGATGGCACTCCTATAGATGGAATTCGTCCATCTTGGGAAAACCACTTTTTTGGATGGTTAAACAAGTCCTAAGGGAAAGACACATGGCCAATTTTGGCCTTCACCCATAGGTACCCCATGAGGCCTAATAGAAATCCTCTAAAATTGACTCTAGGAGTTGATTTGACCCTCAGAAAGTCCACCTAAAGTTAACCTACGGGTCAACTCTGAGTTGACCCTCCTTGTGGCTCACTAACCTAGATTTCTTGGTTCCTTCAAGGATAATTAGGAGATATAACAATTAGCAAAAAAATAAAACTCTCCAAAAAGGTGACATGACAAATTGCCAGCACAACATACTACATAGGTGTCAAGTGACACTACAAAATAATTCCACATCATAATACACACATGGCAATTGTCCCTTAAATGATTTAAACAATTCAATAAATACAATTTACACTCATGCAACATTTTACATTTATGAATAAAATACAATACATACGGGGTGTTGCCTCTCCAAATAGACAACCCCTGGTTTTATGAACGCACATAGGCCTAGGCTTGATTCTCCATAATATTTCCATGGTCACATGGATAATTTCCCACACATCTCAATTTAAACATTAGTACTTCCCAATAGCCTCATATAATATAAAACACATAATTAGAATACAATACATTCATTCTGCAAAGACTTGTCATTATAAAATATGATTTGTCACAAATCAAAGCAATTCATCATAATCCTCAAAATTTGATCCATTTACAAGATATGCAAACATATTTCTAGCATTATAACAAATCCTAAAATTTAGATAATAACATACATCATCACAATGTTACCCTAATCTAGAATCATATAATATTCTATAACTATAAGGCATAGAAATGAAGCATCAATATATATCAATATTACCAAAATCGTGGGACCATATAAAGTTCTATATCCATAGTGTGTCAAAACTAGCATCCAAAATAGTTCCAATATGAAAATAACTGAAGAGATAGGATTGGTCGGGGTAGGGCCTCACATGGTTCACCTAGTGAAAGGTAAAGAAAAGAAGTTGAAAAAGCATAGTTTCAAAATATATTTATCGAAACTGATAGTGTTTCCCAATGTAGACATCTCCAAATTGAAAGGGCAAGCACTCACTAAATTCAGTGAACTATGCAAAGCAAAGGTCAAATAGGAGAAGCAACTAGCCATACAAAAGAAGAATAAAGTACTTCAGAAGGTAAATACCTTACTATCAGATATGCTACCTTCAACTACAATATCAACCGATGCAGCCATCCATATTCAATTGGATGAACTCCTAAATTAGATTGAGACATATGGAGTAGATGCATCCGAATACTTGAGAAAACTAAAAGACAAGGAGCTAACTACTAAAATGATAGAGGAAGTACATAAATCCATTGTTGTTGGCAAGGTAAAACTTGTCAAATTTATTGTTGAGTTGTCCCCTCAACTCAAGCACATTCTTTCATTATTTCAGAAACTTTGCACATTTTCTTTATTCATTAAGGACATTAAGAATAAAATAGAAGCAATTGAGAAAGAGATCACCGATCTCTCAAATAAGTTGACCCCCAAGCCCAATTTAGTTTAGAATTTTTATACTAAGCTACAACAGCTCATGGCTCAACAATTAGAACTGAGGAATGAAGAACACAAGATCAGGATGGACATAATGACACTTCAAACATTATTCCTTCCTCATCTTTCATCTGTTCAAGAACAGCTCAATCAAGCCACTTACCTCTCTACTACACAAGAGGGAAGCACTTTAGATGGCTTAATTTCATTATTGGTTGATATTAATGCACAAAATTCTTTAATGGACAGTGTAAAGGATGCACTCTCTGTCACTCTCACCGAAGCCAAGATAAAGTATAAATCCATTTTTGATCAGTTGCCACCTCCAAATGGTAACTAAATTTTGATGTTTGTTAAAAAGGGGGAGTATATCATCAGAGTATATATAGCATCAAAGTACACAGGGGGAGTGTATAGTATTCAAAGTATCAAACAACCGAAGTGTAGTATACAGGGGGAGTATACTGAGCAGAATGAGCAAAATACGCAGAGTATCCAAGAGCAGTAAACCAAGTAGTGAATAGAGGAAAGAACAATGATTACAAAGTATTGATCACCGAGCACACATAATCAGAGTTTTGCATAGCATATTGATAAGGGGAGTATATTTGATTATACTATTTCATTGACTAATGTATACACTATATGTTTAGACAAAATTTTGTAAAGTATACAGATTTTTGAGTAATGACTTTGAAAGTAGTTTTGTCAAACATCTCAACTAATGTCAAAAGGGGACATTGTTACTACTTATCAAATTTCCATTAGTTTTATATCCAAAGTCATTCTATATACTCTATTCAGTTACTACTACCGAAATATTTAGTTGGTATGAATAGTCTAGTCAGTTACAGAAGGAAAATAGTCACAAAGCCTAGTATACACCGAGCTGTCTACCGAGTGTTATTTCATGTCTACTGAGCAGTAAAAATAATACACCAAGTTGATATACACCGAGTGAAACATGTTACTAGATTCATTGAACCTGGACACGCATATGAAAACGTGTTACAAGATTGAGGCACATAGAGCTGTTATCGCATTGGAAATTGCACATATAGATTTTGTATAATTTTGAGGTCATCTAACCAGTGAAATATTTTGCATGGTTATTCATTCGAGAAATCATGTTTGTAAGATCGAAGCAATGAATTAGATCACTGACATAAGAAATCTATTAATACAACATGAATTTAGGGTTAGAGACATATGTGAATGAGAGAAATGTGTGTGCATATGTGTATGAAGCAAGACTTATGTGATACATGAGAAATCACAGAGTATTATGACTGTTACAAAGACATAGAGGTCACCGAGAAGGTTTTTAGAGAACAGTCAAAGAACAAAGTAAATAGAAGGGTTTACTGAGTTACTTTATGAGTTACCAAGGTATGCTATAGGCAAGGTAATCTTATTTTGAGCACATAGAATCTGCTACAACATTTCAGATGTAAAGTTGCAGATATTTGTAAAGTCTTATTGTAATATCTTGAAGTTGTAAGAGAAACCTTTAATAGGGTAAAAGACTCTAATCAAGTCTATAAATTGTAAAGCCTCTAACCAGGTGCAGCATTTATATAAAGTGTTGTAAAATCCTTTAGCAAGGTAGATCTAATAGATCTTGTTACTCCTAATAGGGTAAGCTATCAGAAATAGATAAATATGTATCTCTAACCGAGCACTCTTTATTATTGCAGTAGTGAAGTTGTGGGTGCCATCCCCACCGTAGTTTTTCTCTCTAACCAAGAGTTTCTGCATAACCAAAATATATGAGTTATGGAGTGAATCATGTATGATTGTTACTTATTTGTTTTAGCTTTATGTTATGTTACAACAGTTTTTGGTTTATGCATAACAGTAAAGATATTGTTGATAAAAGGATTTGAAGTACTGATTCACCCCTTCCCTCTCAGTACATTAGCTTTCCATATTGGGCCTAACATAGACTTCATCTACAAGATCTCCATTCATAAATGCAAATTTGACATCCATCTAATATACTTTATAGTTCTTGCGTACAACATAAGCAAGAAAAATTCTTACCCCTTCAATTATAGTAACTCGGGCATAAGTCTCTCCATAATCAACTCCTTCCTATTAATAACCTTTGAAAACCAATCTAGCCTTGTTCCTTACAACTTGACCTTCCTCATTCAATTTATTCCTAAAAACCCAATTTAGTTCCAATAATGTTCTTGTCTTTAGGTCTACGAACTAGTTCCCATGTCTTATTCTTTTCTATCTGATCTAGTTCCTCTTCCATTGCTTTTATCTAATTTTCATCCTTACTTGCTTCAATAAATGATTTTGATTCAATTTGAGAAATTAAACTTACCTCTTCAGCAACTAACCTTCTCCTAGTCATTACACCTTTCCTTTTCTCTCCAATGATCTAATCTTCAGAATGATTTAGTTTCAGATACTTGGGAGTTTCAAAATTTTCTTGATTTTCTAACTCTTTCTATTATTCATCTATCACTGTTGAATTTTTTGATGTTACCAGAGTGATTGGCTCATTGTTCTGAATTGATTCTTGCATTATTGGTTCAAGTCTGACAAATTCATCTTTCGATCCATAATCATAAGCTCTGATCTGATTACTACCATACTCATCCACCTTGACATTTATGATTTCCATTATCCCATTCAATCTTTTTTTGTAACATCTAAATGCTTTTCTCTTAGTAGAATATCCCAAAAATATTCCTTCATCACTTCTAGGATCAAACTTTCTTAATGCATCATCTCTTCTAATGTAACATTTACTTCCAAAAATTCTAAAATATCTAACAATAGGAGTGCGACCAAACCATAATTTATAAGGGGTCTTACCGGTATCACCTTTAATGTGTACTCTATTGAAAGTGTATACAACCATATTGACAGCTTCTATCCAATAGATATAAGGAAATCTAGCTTTTGTCATCATTGTCCTTGCCACATCCAATATGGTTTTGTTCTTTGTTTCCACCAATCCATTTTGTTGTGGGTTCCTAGGTGCAAAAAGTTGTCTTCTAATTCCATTCCTCTCACAAAAGTTGTTGAGCTCACCAGATGTAAACTGGCCGCCTTGATCTGATCTTAAATTTTTTATCTTCAGTCCTGTCTCAGTCTCAATCATAGATTTAAAGATTTTGAATTTCTCAAGAGCTTTAGATTTTTCTTTCAAAAATGCTACCCACATTGTTCTAGAATAGTCATCAATAAGTAACATAAAGTATCTATCACATTGAAAAATTTTAGTCCTTGTTAGTCCACATAGATCAATATGAATAAAATCAAGAATTTTATTAGATTTATGATTTGATAAGTAGGAGGTATTTTCCATAGCAAGTCAAACTATGATATTCTTATTAGGGTTCAACTGTGTAGTTTCTAAGTCAAAATCATTGACCCATGTTTCACGAGTAGTGGTTCACAAGAACCCATCTATCATGAGAATGAATGGTCCACTTTGGACTCATTGCATCTAGGTGATTCTCACACGGGTGAAGCATTGGGACTTCCTGGGAGGTCACCCATCACTAATATATTTGGTCTAGATTTATGACGGAGGTTTCTAACGGAGAAGGTATATTGTGACCAAATTTGATTTTTTTCTAAAAAAATGCCTAAATTCATCAGAATTTTGATGATAATTTCACATTTGGTTTCGATGGATAAGACATTAGGAATGAAATTTGTTTGTTTTTTTACAAGTGCCCATGTTCGTCGAAATTTTGATGACAACGGGCATTACTTCAAAAAAAAAGAAACACCACAATTCATTTTAACCCAAAGGTGCAATCCCACACAAGAAGAGCTCTATCACTCCCTGCGTCCGATCTCCTCCACCCAATCCTAAATCAAACTGTCTTCTTATGAAAAGAAAATCTCTATCACTCCCACCCAACCCAACATTCGAGCTTCATTGTGGCAACACATTCCAACTTTGACAACATTTCATGCAATTTAACAACTAAAAGGTTATGATGCTCTACTTCATATGAATTTTGCATATGAATTTTCATTTTGGGGTTGCACATTATCTATTTAACATTGATAATATTGAATTTTGCATATGAATTTTGGACCTAATGCAAGAGAACTTTATGCCATGCTATCGACAAATAGATTATCTATGAAGATCATGATTATTGATAGCTAGATTAACCTTGATCATGCTAACAAAATATGGAAGTTGAACCTTAAAAATAAAATGTTGAAGAAAATCCTTAAGTCTTGTTGAAGCTCCCATACATCATATCAGGAATAATCCTTAAAAGGACCTCTTTCCTTACATTCCCATCATCTGTAGACTAGACCTAATAGACATACTAGCATGCATAATTCCTCTAAAACATAGCATTAATTTGGAAGGGCTTCAAGAATGATAGCCAAATAATTTCCAATTTCTACTACTTTCACCGTAGAAGCTACCAATAGCCAGCTATCTTCCACATCTAGCATCCTTTGGAAGGGGGATAAACTTCTACTGATGACCCCAATTCGGTACACCTGCCATGCATCTTCTATCAAGGTTTTCTTTCTTTCTTTCTCCACCTTTGCTTGGACATGCTCCTTTTCCTCATCATCCATGTCCTCTTCTGAATCTGATGAGATGTAATTGCTCGAGTTGAAATACATACCCAACAAGCTTACCCAACTGCTTAAATCTAGGCTCAATGTTTTGTTAGCAACAACCTGCCCATCCATAGAGTGAATAAATCCATCTATCTTTTTGTATACATGCCTCCTTTGAATCCAGAACATCCACCATTGGGTAGAGCATGACTTCGTAGAAGATACCATCACACCAATGTCTACCACCACCAAAGATGGAGGTCACGAGTCTCCATACCACATCTCCTACCCTATCATTGGTATGAAACAACCTCCTGCACTACATTTGAAAACTTTCCTCTCTACACATGTAACTTAGACCGAAATGGTGAACCATTTATGTGACACTTAGTTGAATATCACATTCCTCCTCTCTACAAACACAATGGACTTTTATAATGATCAATCATGAAAGTATTGGGCCACAATTCCTTAATTGATTAGACCAGTCTGATTCCTCTCGATTGAATATTGTCCTTGATATCTTCTTGCAATATGCACATAATCTTTCTATAGTACTAGCTATGTACCTTTGTTTGTTGTATTTCTCATACTCATCCTTCTCTCCTATCGAGATTTGTTTATCAAGATCCTTAGTACAAACTAAGGTGAAATTTCACATTTTTAACCTATTCCTTCTCTGATGTTCTAATTTACATGATCCTTATCACTTCTTACTATCCTTCAGAGCTCCGCACAATGTACCTCGTGAATGATTTCTTCTTTTTCATATATTGACTCGATACTACTAAAGCCTAAGAGCATGTATTTCTTTTGGAATTTGTATGAGAGAGATTTGGTAAATATGTAAATAACGATAGATCATTGGACTTCATCGAGTAATTGAGAAAAGAAGAATTGGAGTGGTACATGAAGAACCATCCTCAACACTGAGTCACTTGCGATGTAGTAAAAAAAGAGAATTTTCAGAAAAATTTGGTACCCTAGAAATTCCAACTGAAAGTGTTAGTAGGATGCAAAACTTAACACAAGGAGACAACTAATCAATTAGAAGCTAGAACAAGAAATTTAAGGAAGTATATAGAAAATTGGAGGAACCTTTAAGTGAAAAATAGAAAATAGAATAGTTCATACACGTATTACATAGAGATACTTGAGCAAGATTGGATGGAAGTAGTGAACAAATATGTTTATTCGATTGCCATGGCATACCAGATTGAAGCTCAAACATGGAGAATATTGAAGAAAGATAGGAAAGCTAAAATCCTTGAAGATTTACAACCAAAAGTACATAAATTAGTAGTACAACAAGTAATCAAGGTTGGTGAACCTCTAAAACCTAAGAAAATTTGGTATACATACTGTAATAGGTAAGGGCGTATCTAAAATGAATGCCCCATGGATAGATCAAAGAAGACACTAGCTACAATGAAATTAGTATGACCCAATTCTATGTGCTATGTTATTTATCAAGAATGAAATATACATCTAATAGAAGATTGACTAAAGAAAAACCTTCAATCTAAAATGGAGGAAATCAATATTGTCATAATCACAACTATGATGTGGATAAGAAAAGAATTATTGGATACTAAATCCCACATTGACAAGATAACCAAAATTCCTACTGCATGTTGAATAATTAACAACAAAGTTATCACAGCGACAATATACAATCTAATTATAGAGGAGGTACATGAAGAGATTGAAGAAATAGAAGTAGAAGTGATACAAATTGTTTTCACTATGGAAAAGTGGGACATCATGCATTTATATGTTGGGCAGAGAAGAAAGAGAAATGTGATTTTTGCTAGAAAGACACTCAATATATATTTTCATATGAAAATGCAAGGATATTCTTTCAAAAACTAGTTAGTCAACCTACCCAAAGTGATGATTTACAAAGAGAAGCAAGAGTGACTTGAAGATGCTACAACAAGGAATTAGAGAATGTCATAGAATGGATATGGGATCCTTGGATACTTCTATGGAAGAGTACTCTTGAGGAAAACTAGTCATGGAGAATAAGAAGAAAAAAAAAACTAGATGGGAGAAGAAAACACATGTTCTAACAAGACAAGATACTCATACTAGAAAGAATAAGAAGAAATAAATGGTAGAGGAAGGTTATGAAGAATATTCTAGTCTAGAAGAAGAAGATGATGAAGAACCAAAATATTTTTAGCCAAATAAAAAGCAACATGAGAGAGTGGTAGAGGAGGCTAAATAATCAATAATTCGACAATAACATGAAGAGGAGGGTTGTTTCACCAAGGAAGAAGTTAAAATTCTTTAAGAACTAGCATCCCTTTTGAAACAAAAGGACTTGGTGCTTAAATTAAAACAATGGGGAAAGTACTGGAATAAGAAAAAAAAAGTGAACCGGTTATTTGAGGACTGAAATTGGAAGAATGGTTGAAAGTAATTAGAACCCAACCCACCACCTCAAATTTAAGGAGTATGTAAGTTAGTCAAGTGGTTGGATAAATAGACCAAATTTGTATAAAATAGATGTTACAAGGTTCACAAGGATGAATAAGAGGCAAATCCAAAAATAGATATTAATGTAGGAAAAGGAGAATGACAATTACAAGTAAAGAAGGATTCTAAAAATCACTATTATAATTAACCACTTAATCTCTGAGAAGAAAACATAGCTATATCAGATAGCCCAAAAATGGCAACAATAGGAGGCTATTAGGAAAGAACTAGTTATAGTATCGATAATTGAATCATTGATATAGTTTGAGGAACTATTACCCTAAACTTTCATGGAGATGAAGGGAATTAAGGAAGTAGGTACTATGAAAATACAACTAAAGGAGAGAACTAAACCACATAGGAAAAGACCATACTATGTAAACCCTAACATGAAGAAAGGGGTGAAAATAGAGATAAACAAAGCTATCCAAAGAAAGATTCATTATTGCCCGTGTTGACTACTTAGCCAAATTGGTAGAAAATAAACCAGCCAAAGATTATATTGCATATAGTGCTGCTAAATTCATGTACAATAATATCATTATCAAATTTAAGTGCTCCTTAAGTATCACAAGTCATGAGGGAAAGCATTTTGTCAATAAAATAATGTTGTCTTTGATTATATTTGGCATCTAAACTCATTGGTAAGTTCTTATGTAGCAATGTTTTGATTTTTTTTAGTTTGTCTATCCATTTGGAATACCCCAAAGAAGTTATAAAATGATCTTCGAAAGATGTCTAAAAGTATACAGTTTCATAGAGTTCACAATATTTATTATTCTATTATTTTTGAAATGTGATAATGAGCATGTGAATTAATTGAAATATATAATTATTGAATAAAGTTGAAACCTTAATTTCAAATTTAATGAAGCTTTTAATACAAAAGACATAAAATTATTTATTATGGTTATTTTATTGATAGTTTATAAAAAAAATTCATTTCAAAAAGTAAAGTAAATATAGTAGTTAAGGACATATGCTTAGAGGCCCCACTGTTCGCATACCAAGCATTCCTAGGAATGTGCTGGTATAAAGACAATATACCATTGAGGAATCTTTATCAAACTTACAATTGGGGTAACCAGTCTCTGTACAATAATGATTTTTGTTTTATTTCCAAGTTAAATAACCCCACCAATGGGTGGAAAATCTTGTGTACATATGTGTTTTTATACCTTATTCTTTGTATGGTTCCATGAAGCAATCTACACATGCAAAGTGTGTTGCAGAGACTATTTTTGTGTCTTAGTCTAATAAGACAATGAGATGATTAGTTTTGGGTGGTGTGAATGCAAGAATCAAGATTTGGAAGAGTTATTGGAATTCTATAAGGGTGTGTGAAGACATCACAAATATGTCCCAAGGGTTGGCAATGCCAAATACCCAAGCCAAAGAAGGAAGATGATGACTAGCCTAATGACAACGCTTTAGATTGCAACAATGTAGTACTAGGTTGAAATAATCCAAGTGGAAAGGGGTGTAAGAAAGACTTTTCTATGTGTTTGGTGTTAGGAAAGAGATTAGAAGGAGTTCACAATATTTGTGATAAGAATTTGGAGTATTGGAAAGGGGTTTGTCCCTTGAAAGTGTGACTATCCCAGACATACATGACTATCTTAATAGGATAGTGTTACAATAGTAGGATACTTTGTGACCTTTAGGGTGGTTGGGAGGGTAAAGAAGGGTGTTTATCTATGAAAAAGAGTTCCCTTGAAGTTGTCATGCAGTACCTTGGAGTGGTATGAACCCATTTGGCATAGGGAGTTGTGTCTAAGAGCCACTAGAAGTTTGAATTGGAGTTAGACTTGTGTGAGTAAGGTTTGAATGTTTTGGTGTGATTTAGGGGTTGGAAGGGCTTAAGCTAGCCTTGGGAAAATTGAATAAGCCTATAATAATGTATTCTATTGGTTGGATATGGGTTGAGAAGCATGAGTATTCTTTTGGGGTGTTCAAGCAATGTGAGCACCCAATAACCTTGTGAGGCTCTTGTAGCTCTATGAAGAGTAATCACCTATTTGAGTAGGTGAGTTGGGAGAAATATCTCTGCTAGTTGGTTGTGTGTGTTGATGCTCTGCATCATAATCATATTATTGGGATCAAGGAAAGGAGCTCATAAGGCCATGAACAATATAAATCTTAAAAATACCAAGGGTCATGATCCTATACACACTTACATTATTTAGAAGAATGAAAAAAACTAACAAGAATCCATAGTGCATGGGAATGGATAGTTACTTTCCTTTTAGACTAACTTGAGTCTATGACTCTCAATGGTGTTCATCCCAAAAGTATATGTAATATCATTCACTTGCACCCAAGGTGTGATTGAGAATGTTGTCTTACTTGTCACTAATTTGGACAGTATTGAGAGAATCCTATAAGGATGACTATCACCATACTCTCTATGACTTCACAACATTGATAATGAATTCACATTAGACACTCATGGATTACCCCAATTAGGCATTAGTCAACTTAAGATATGATACAAGGATTGCATACCACAAAGCCATTAGCATATCACCTACTCTAAATCACCACAAAGCCATTAGATATGTTTTAAGATGAAAAAGAATAGCTAAATGGTTTTGGTTCAATTTGCATAATTTATATGTTCAAGTAATTTAATTTGGTATATTATACTGAAACGTGATTTCATAACTAACATTTCAACTTCTATATAACTAGTTCTATAGCTTGATTTTGTTGCCTATGAAGAAAATGTGGTTAAAGACTAGAAGACTAGAAGACTTCTAATAAAAAAAGCTCAGAAACATTGTTGGCTGCATGGTCACATTGAAGGTGGACATGAAAAAAAAAGGTGGACATGAAAACAAAAGGTGATGGAAAATGTTATTGTCCCTACAAAATTTGTAAGGGGTTAAAGACTAGAAGACTTCTAATAAAAAAAGCTAAGAAACATTGTTGGCTGCATGGTCACATTGAAGGTGGACATGATTATCATCCATTGATAAGTTTTTCATTATATCATTTTAACAATTTATATACATAAGAAATCAGTTGATGATGAGATCATGATCATGGTTTATTTATTTTTATCAATTTTATATAGGTCGATCACCCCGGAGCACATGATATGGATCAACACAACTCAGAGAATATGGTTTTTGAAGTGGAGGAACATGGAGGTGTGAATATCAAAGCTGAAGATAATGATCCCATGGAAGATGATGATCATGAGCCACAAAACACAATTGAAGATGATGGTACAAATACATTGATCCATGACACATTTAGTACTGGTGTAATTGATCATGATGATGAAGATGACCTTGATGTTGTTCATGATGCCCCTCTACTTGAGAAGGTATCTGAGGCCTTTTATGAAGGCTCCTAGACAACTCTTCTCTCCGCTGTATTGTTGTTGGTGAGATTGAAGGTTATGAATGGTTTATCCAACATAACAATCTCACATATGTTAAGATATGTCATATAAGTCATTATAGTTAATAAATGGTGAATCATGTACCATTACTATTCTTTATATTAATAAATTATATTTTTTAGCTGTAGATTGATAGGTGAATTTTTGTTACCACCATCAAATATTATACCTCGCTCATACCGAGAATTATCTGCCATTACGAAAGATATTGGAATGGAGTATCAAGCAATAGATGCTTGTCCCAATGATCATATTATATATCACAAACAACATGAATTTCAAACTAAATACCCTAAATGTTATATCAGTAGATATCTAATAGATCAAATAACAAAAAGGGTTCCTCGCAAGGTTCTTCATTATATTCCCATTATTCTATGTATGCAATGATTATTCAAGTGCACTAGCTTGGCACAATTTATGGATTACGATGCACACAATAGAAGTTGAGATGACATTATTTGAATGACTATGGATTGTTCAACATTTATGGACATAGAGAAAAAGTGGTCACACTTTAAAGAAGAACCTCGTAATCTCAGGCATTCATTGGTAGTGGATGGTGTCAATCCATTTGGAGAGATGAGATCTATTTACTCAGTGTGGCCTGTTTTTGTTATCAACAATAACATTCCTCCATGGATGTCAATAAAGAGGGAGCACATAATTTTGGCAATGATTGTTCTAGGTATTTTATCATTTAATAGTCATCTACATTTAGTTATAAATATTGTAGTAAAATGGTCATAATAATTATGTAATGTTTTTGTTCATTCGATTAGGTAAGTACCAAGTTAAAGATATGAATGTATACATTGAGCCTCTTATCGAAGAGTTGTTGGATTTATGGAATGGTGTCACTATTTATGATGTCTCTAGACCAATAGGACAAAGACAATTTCAATTCCATGCGATGCTTGTATGGACAATACACGATGCCCCAGGGCTAACAAATTTTTGTGGTATGTTATAGTGTTCAAGTTGTGCATGATAATAATAAAAAAAATTAACATATTTAATCCAATTATACATTATCTTGTAGGTCTTCAAACAAAGAGAAAATTTGCATGTCTTGTTTGTGGTCCAAAGATGAAATCTCGTCATTCAAAAAGTTTAGGAGAGCAGGTGTTTGATGATTATAGGCACTTTCTCCACAGAAATCATAAGTATCAAAATACTAAAAAAACATCTTCTGAATGGGAAAGAAGAGAATACATCAAAGCCACGATGAATGACACCTCACTTGTGGAAGTTGGAATATAATAGAATTAATCGTCAAGGTAATGTCATTCCATTTAATGGTTTATATCATAAAATGTCTTTTCTATTGTGTTTTATTTACTGATGATGTGATTGGTGATCATGAAGGTCGTCAAGACATAAATGACCACCTTCCTAAGAGACTAAAAGGCTATCCCTGACAATTTAGTAAGTTTCCCTATTATGAGAAGTTATAAATTGTGCATTTGTTTGATACTATGCATATTAGAAAGAATATAACAGAGACATTATGGAAAATATTGGATGGAAGGCATGACAAAGAAAAAATTGTCAAATTTGTAGTGACATTCAGGACCTTCCTTGGTTATTAATAGACTAGCAAAGTAATGCTATAAAAGAAGTCATACGAAAAATTCGATTTCCCACAGGATTTGCTACAAACATAAACAATCTCATATCAAAGAAAAGTGAATTTGGGTTAGGGATGAAAACACATGATTGACATACCTTCATTAAGGTAATTCATGTTCTTGTGTTTTTACTATATATTTGTATACTATGTATGTACTTTTCATTTTATTATGCTCGAAAAAATTGAAAATATAATTTTATAATTAATGCAGCATGTTCTACCTCTATCTCTCCCTAACAACTTCGACAATAATGACAAGCAAGTCATATATGATCTTGGAAAATACATGAGGTAAGTAGTGATATTTGTTTAGTTCGTAGTATAGATATTATATTTGTGATTTATTTTACTTGTTATGTAATATATTTTTTTGCATCTTGAATATCTTGTAGGTGGTTGTCATGTAAAAAAATCTATAAATAAGATATAAAATATTGGAAGAGAACAATTCCTCATCTAATGTGTGAAATGAAAAAGTGTCTACCTTCAGCTTTTTTGAATGCATAAGAACACTACCTCATACACCAAGTTGAGGAGCTTAAATTGTGTGGACCTGTACACACTAGGTCAATGTGGATGGTTGAGAGGAAATTGAAATTTTTGAAGGCTTTGGTTTGAAAATGAGAACATCTTGAGGGTTCTATGGTGGAGGGATATATGGTATACCAGACTATGGTGTACATTTCTGAATATCTTCCTAAATTTGCAGCAAAGATCCATGTGGATCGCATTTGGGATCCCAACCTCATTAACAAATTCAAAGGGGAGTACTTGACGGGGAAAGGTAGATTGAGGAAAGTGAGAGATAATTATAAGATTTTATTGTATTTAATTAATTCTTAATCTTCAAAATAAATCAATTGTAAGACGTCTATTTATTTTTTGTATAGTTGGTTGAGAGTGGGATGCACTACATTTGTATATTTCAAACAATCTTGATTGGATGATAGTTTGGATTGAATGTTTTCAAAATTCTACTCACACATTAACATGGGAAGGGGTGGCTTCATTGGTTAGAGAAGCTCATCGTAATGGAGATTCCAATGTTACACAAAGGGAAATTGATTTAGCATATGGTTTAAGAGATAAATAGGTACATATAAATTTATTAATCACCCATATGTTTATCAACTCACGATGCAAATTTTTTTACATGTTTGACATATTGTAGGTCAAACACCACAATGCTATGTGATACAATGGTCATAAATTTTGCATCAAAAATTTGGATGACACGAAGAAAACTTGTGATTTTGGGATAACTGCAATCTTTGAGGTGACAAATATTTCATCGAGAAACGACATACATCCTCAAGAGTCTCAAAATCATTACTATGGCATTTTGGATGATATACTTGAGTGTGACTTTAATTCCTTCAAATTAGGTTTTTTTGTCATCAAATGGTACAGGCTACGATTGAATAAAAGTGATCCTGATAGAACTGTTATTGAACATGATAATGGTTTTACAATGGTTAATACAAGGTCATTTGAACTAGTTGGGGATGAACCCTATGTTCTTCCAAGCCAATGTGAGCAGGTATTTTACTTAGAGGTTCCACATAAACTAGGTTGGTAATTTGTTGTTAGACATGATCCAAGAGGAAGGCCGATAAATTATAATGTAATGGAAGAAGAAGATACCGAAGAAGTAGAAGATGATGTAGATGATGATCACGATCGATAGTTACTCAATGATGATAAAGAAGAAGAAGATGATGATGATGATGATGATGATGATGGTGGTGGTGGTGGTGGTGGTGGTGGTGGTGGTGATGATGAAGATGATGGTGGTGGTGGTGGTAGTGGTGGTGGTGGTGGTGATGATGATGATGATGATGATGATGATGATGATGATGATGATGATGATGATGACAATGATGATCATGATGTTCATGATGATGAATTAAATGTATCAGGTATGCGATTAGTATATTATCTATTTAATGTTGATTTCTTGATAGAAATTTATTTGACTTATATGGTTATATAATTAATTCATTATGTTTTGAATTCTAATGCCATTACATAATTAATTCATGATGCACCTTTTAATGCTTTTAATTCATGTTCCATGACCTCTAGCGGGTCCTTATAATAGAACTATTCCACCCTGAGGAGATGGAGATAGGGAGAGTGACTATTTATGTGACACTTTTTTAAACTTTGTGTTTATTTATGGAATTTTGATTGCTTATTAGCTATGTGATGGATTACATGTTTATGATGATACATGTGACATTTTTTGAACTTTGTGTTTATTTATAGAATGTGGATTTTTTATTATCTATGTGATGGATGGTTATTTATGATACATATGTGATGGATTACATGTTTATGATGACACATATATGATGCTAATTATGATGCTCAATTATAGATATGATGATACATCATGTGATGCTTATGATGCTTATGATACATATGTATTTATTATTTATCAACTTACAAATGTAATGCTTATGATTCTCAATTGATGGTGCTGATTTCATGTATATATTTTGTGTGATGCTATCACCCTTGGTGGGAACAGGTCATTGACTATAGACATCATCAACCCTTTAGTTGAAGATCCGTCATAGTCTACATAAAGTAAAGGTAAGGAATTAAAAAATTTACAATGATTTTGATGAGAGCATCTTTTTTTTATTTAATACTCTTTTTGTCTACAAAGTTCATGTTGTTCATGTTGTGTACTATGTAATTTTTAGCTAGCATAAGATAATAGAATTTCATGTGTAGGAACCTGAACCCCTTTAATGAGGATCCTGCACAGTCTCATGGATCGACAGGTATAAGTCAATAAACCCTATAGAAATAGTTTATTTTTTTTAAATTACTTGGAAAACAAACTTCCTCAATTTTTCAAACCTCGACATTAGCAACAAATCTAATATAGTTATCAACACTTAACGCTCTAGTTGGACTTATTCAAATTTTAATCTCAACATCAACTTTAGGGCCAACTTTTTCATCAACATTACCCTCATTTGCAAAATATCTCTCTCATTACCAACTAACTCTCTCATTTGATGGAATGCAGGTACCACCAAATAGGTATTTGTCAGATGTATCTTCCTCGAGTGAGGGAAATGTAGGAATAGAAAATGAAAGTGTTACATGTAGTAGGTCTACAATAGGGAGATCAACTAGAGGTCAAAATATTAGAAGAAAATTCAATAAACACATGAAATTTTTTCCTTGCTCAAGGGGGGTCATGTTCTTATGATGACGAGACCAAAGGCAACATTGAGGTACCTTTGAGGTACAAACATCTATGGAAACAATGGGTACCCAAGGAACTTCCTCCAATAAACACCAATTTTTCTATTAACAATAGGATATATCGCATAGCACCTTCATCATTACATGGTTTGGGCTTATTTTCCATGGATGACATAAAGGTTTGTTACAACAAAGTTTCTAAATTAATGGAGTTTGTCAGACCTTGTTACAATTACAATAATTGGATGCAGATTCTTCAATATAAAAAAAGTATGCATAGGTATGCACTGTCAGCAGATTATATAAAACACAAAGATAATGATCAAAGTAAATGAGTGGATGTATACATTAATGGAAGGCCAAATGCAATACAAAATATTGCAGGTTTTATAAATAGTATGCAACTTGGGTCAACTAATAAACAACCCAATTGCATATTTGAGGTGCACGAGGGAAATCATGTATTCATATGTGTGATAAAATCAATAAGTGCAGAGGAAGACCTGCTAATCGATTATAATTTGAATAGTATAGATACAAACAAAGTTACTATCATGGGGGTGGTACATACTATATACCATTTAAATTAACCAACCTCAATTAATGACTCCAATATACCATTTTATTATCAAGTTTTTTTGCTAAGTCTATTGGTTTAATTTCACTAATATTTTTATATTTTTTCTTTGTCTTAGGGTGACATGGATCCATCACATAGTGCAGATAGGGATGTAGGTCACAATACTTCTACCAATCAGGTAAACCTCATTGTAATTTTACAAATTAGATAGAAGCAAACTGTTACATTATTATGTTCATTTTTTGAGTGTTTTAGACTAATTTTGTAATTGTTAATGATATTCTTGTCACAAATGAATGTTCGAGGAAAGGGAAAGGGAGCTGCAGTACCCGAGCACCTCTCTAGGGATGTGGACTCAACAGGATTAAGAGATGTTGACCCTGGAAATTCCACAAACCCTATGGAATTGATACAAAATTCAATTAGAAAAATTAGTCGAGAGATTGTTGCTTTGGCATCCGTGGAGCCTCAGACTGATGAGATATGAGAGAGGGTGCAAAAATTGACTTGGATAGCAGAAAACTTGCAAGTAGTAATGAAAGTTTTAATTATAACAAAAGTTCAATAATGGTTTATATTTTATACTCTTTTATGTCATTAACTAAAATATGTAGGTGTTGTTTTTACAACAATTTATGTGTTCTCATGAAACTAGTGGCCATGATTAGGGTGTTGCTGGTATTTCAAGTGATGATGATTTTCTTGGCTTATCACTTGCTTGGCTTATCACTTTGAGTGCCCAAAATACATCATACCTGATACTGTCAATGTTCATAATAAAGGTTCATCCTTGTTTACAATTCTTGCACTTTTCATATATTTAATGTATTATTCTTCAAGTGTTGTCAATGTTCCTATGCAAATACCGCCTGCGCCTCATTAGAGGTTAGGCCCACTTGTATTGCCGGCTACAATGTCAAAAACACATAGCATGCATACATCCTCTACTCCATTTTATATTGGCCCGCCCACTGTTGGTAGATCCCTCTTTTTCTCTATCTTTTGTTATGTGTTTATTTCCCTTCAAGCATTCTTTCTTGGGGGCATTTCATAGTGGATTCATTTTCTATAGTAGGAGATGCACATGAGGATGCACTAGAGGTGACTACTATTGATAACATACCATCATTTCCTGGATCTTCTCGTATTGCTAGTACGAGAATGTTGCAGGCCACATTGGTGGTGAGTGATGAAGAAATGATTCCCTTAAAGATACAAAAGATTCCAGGTACTTTAAAATTATTATTATATATAGTCTAATTGTAATTTACTTTCTGATTACTCATTTTGGACAAATGATCCCATGAATTTTTTGCAGGAAATGATATTTTTTATAAAAATTTTAATGACATTGCATTGTAGATATTTGGGTCCACTATACGTAAAAGGTGGAACATCATATGTGAACTAACCCTAATTCACTATTTTGATTTCATATCATAGCTAGAATAGTTTTCCTTTGATCCCTTTCTTGAACTATAATAAATGTAGCTTCAGTTCATTTCTGAATCTAACAGGTTTGTTTTTTCTTTAAAAGGTGGAATGACCAAAAAAAAAGGTTAAAAGATGAATTGACAAACCATATGGTTGAGTGGTTTGGAAATGAAACCTTTGATAAAACCAAGCTTCTTGAAAAAGTTGGTACATATCTAAAGTATGTGAGGGACCAATACATGACCCATTTAGAGAAGAACGTAAAGTACAAACATCCCCCCATGATTCTAGAGAGGGAGTGGAAGAACCTAATTTTGGATGCCAAGGAGAAAATTGAAAGGAAAAAAGGAAATATACCAACAGATGCCAAAAGAAGGTATGGGATACTATTAAGAATGTAATTATGCACTAATTAATTACTCTTTATATTTATATAATTAACATATTTCAAACTTTTCATAGACTGAGTGACACATCAAAGGCAACCAAGGCAAGACAAGAAAAGAACGGGCAACACAAACTCGGCTCTGGTGGTTATATGAAACTTGTCGCACAAATTGTAAGTATCTGTAAATGAAATATCGCATCAAAATATTTATAAATTGCAAACAATTTTTTTTTTTATCGAACAATGCAAGCAAAATTCACGATACTAAGCAAAAATGCAAGGCTCTGAGTTCAATAGAGCACCCATAGAAGATGACAAAATAAATGCCTACCATCAAGGCTATATAGTCATGGCTAATCGACTATGAGAGTTGAGTGGGCAAATACAAGATTTTGGTGCATCCATCATAGAGGTAAATAAGCTAAATGAAAATTATTTCAAATTGAATAATTTACCTACAATAATCTAATTGATGTTGAGTTCCAACATAGAGTGACTATATTTGTTTTAAATAAGCAAGCAATGATAACAATGTGCATGACATTGGAATGCGGCTTGCTAATCGTGAAACACCGCCTACACATGAAGGTCTGGATGTGCATCCCAGTAGTGGAGGAATTCATTTTCTATTCAAATTTATTTATGTAATTATTAATATAATTAAAAATCTTAATTTTTAATTAGAGTAGTAATTAATGTAACCTTTTTTGTTAATATTTTAGAGCATGTAGTCAGTGGTGACCAAGTTGAGCATGATCCAGGTACACAACATCAGGAACGTTATGTTTCCCAATCAGGTAAAGAGGATCACTGTTATTCCTTTAAACAAATTTAATTGCAATTGGTGTTCAGTATTAATGTAACTTTTAGTATTTCAACTCCAAAGGATCTAGAGGGTGTTCAGCATGTTGAGGTTGAGGCTAGACAAAATGATGTGGCCCTATCAAGTAAAGAGCGCAACAGTTATGTTGTCTAAATTAATGAAATACTCGTAACAATAATAAAAAATGTTTTGAATTTAACCCATTTCTTTGTTATTGCAGAGAACCCCCCTTCTCTTTAGTGTCCTCATCCTCAGTATAGGACTAGGCATACATCAAGATCACGAGCATAGGGTAGAACAACTGAAGAGGGGGAAATGATGAAGAAAATGATGTTCCACTTTGTCTTTTCATAGCTTCAAAGAAAAAGAAAAAAAAGAAATGATTGTAATCTACCTTATTTGATAATGACTAATTTTGATGTGTTAATGAATGTAATTATGTGCTAATGAATGGTTATGAGTGATATGTGTTAATTAATATTGATGAATGTTGCATGTTAATTAATGTTAATCAATGTTATGTGTTAATGAATGTTATTTGATATTAATGAATGAATGTTATATTTTATTCATGGTAGAAAGAAAGAATGAATGAATGTTAGATGTTAACGGGGAATGTAGAGTGATGTTAGCGGGGGGAAGGGGCCAAATGAGCTTCCACCTTCACGTGGTTGGCCCTGTTAAGTAGATAATATTAAACTATTCTTGAAACCAAGTGAAACTCAATAAGATAACACACTTTTCAATATTTCATTATGTTGCACAGTTAATCTTAATAATGTATATTGAATCTTAATTGCAGGGTCCAACATAGCCAACACGAACAACAACACTAGAAGTTGCTTGATATAATGAACTCCCATATTGTCTTGTATGTACACTAACAATATGAGTTGCTTCTAGTGTTGATATCCATGGCCGAACTGCAAAAGATGAATATGCCTCATCCTTGTATGTTTTTTTATTATTTGACATTTTCTTTAGCATTTTTAAATTTTCCTTATCATTTAAAGTCTAACCACTTTTATATGGAATTTATTGTTCTTATTTTTATTACTTGACTCCATGGTTACTCTATGTGAGGATTATTACAACTATATGCTACTATTACTTGGTGATTCATATGGACTATTATTTAGGCATTCTTCTTATCACTATTGTATGATCTGCATGGTTGCTATCTTATATTTGTCAACCAATCTCATATTTTCCCTCGATGATCATGTATTTTCTTGCTATTTGTATTCCCCATAATTTGAGTCTTTCTCATACTATTTTTTATATGCTTTCTCATCACCTAGACTAATGCATAAAGTTCTATCATAAGCTAGATAGTACCTCATTGTTGAAAAGCAAACCTTTGAATAGTAGCATACTATTCTACCATGTTATAACAAGATGCCTCCCATGACATCCTCAGTAGCATTTGTGTAAGCTTCAATGAGAAACAAAGAATTAGGTAAGGTCAACATTGGAGCATTGTGATGCAGAGCATGAAAATTATATTGTCAACGTAATTGACAATATTCAGAGAATTATTTTGCTAGCCTGTTGGACAAACCTGCTTTAACAACTACTCAACCAGAACTAATAATTCAGCCCTCTTCTTAAATAAATCAAAAAATGAATTGATCAAGCTAGCATTGCATTCTTATGAGTATGCCTTTAAGTAATAAGTGTCTAATATGTTTTGAGCATGCCTACTCCATGGGTGTTTTATATGTACACTTCCCTCATGTATACCTTGTGATTGCACCATGTCTGTCATGTGTTTGGCATATGTATTTGTGTTACTTAATGAATGAGATGTTTTTAGATGTCTATTCCATGAATACCTCTCTCTTGTATGCTTCATGATCAATGTATCTTCATCATGTCCACTCTATGGGAACCTTTCTCATATATGCTTGTACTTTATGTGTATTTATGCATTACTTCATGGTTTACATGTATGATTCATGCCTTGCATGTATTCATATGTATGGTTTGTGCTTTACATAGCTCCTTCATGCCTTATGAGTATTACTTCATGCCTTGCATATATTTATGTATGTTGATTCTTTTCTTACATGTATCCATTATCTTATGCCTTATGTGTACACTTCACATCTTATGGTATTTATGTATATTTTATGCTGCGTGTATGTTGCATGCCTTAAGTGAATTCATGCATACACTTCATGCTTTACATGTATTTGTGCCTTATGTGTACACTCTAGGTTTTGCATGAATGCTTCTTGCCCCAAGTATATTCATGTGTATGCTCTATATGTATTGTTTATGTTTTATGTGCATACTTCATGCTTTAAGTGCATCCATGTGCCTCATGTATATTACTCTTAAATGCATGTTTTTTTTATATATACCTAATAAATTGTGGATATTAATATGTGTTTTGTCTCTTCAACATGATTCCCTCATTGTATGATTTATACATGTACTTTTTCATATATGCATTGTACCTTAGGGGGTATTTGTGTGTATTACTTCATGTCTTGCATGGATGCTTCATGCTCCTGCCTTGTGTGTAACAATATGTATATTTCATGACAAGAGAATTAATGCTCTACATATATTCAAGTGTATGCTTTATGAATTCTGTGGATTCATTTGGATGCCTCATGCTTTATGTATGCTTCCTGCTTTATGTGTTAAGTATATTCATGAGTATTCTTAATGATTTAAGTGTTCATTGTATGCTTCATAATTCAAGTGTATTCATTTTTATGCTTCATTCTTTAAGTTCTCATTGTATACTTCATGCTTCAAGGTATTCATTTAATATATCTCTTATGACTCATGTGTATTCATTTGTATTCCTCATGTTTTGAGTGTATTCTTCATGCTCGATGCACAACATGCGTGCTTAAGTGAATTCATGGACACTCTACGTGTTACAATGAACATCTTGTTAGCATATAACTTTTTAAATTAATTCTACTCTTAAAATGTTGTTCTCCTCTATTTATTGGTTTTATACATTGAACACTCTCTATCATGAGAATAGTTACTGCTGGATTTTTTGTGTAGGGATGATCTCACAACATCAGTCCTCTTCTATCTATGATCCATTTCCTGAGATTCAACCATCAGATGGATGACTAAGGAGTGGCACTGAGTTGGGATAAGACATCTGAGGTTTATTTGGGAGCTAAACTTATCAAACAATTCCTAAAGTGATCAAAAATGTAAAAGGGCAATTGAATTTCAATTTTCATAGGTTTTCATATCGACAAATTTGATTAGGAAGAGCAGGATCTATGTGATATTTCATATGTTAAGCTTTTAAGAGGTTTTTGCTTATATATAACATTGTAAGAAATGATATTTCATTAAGATAAGTATGTTTGGTTATAGCAGAAGGCTTATTTGTCCATTAGTGTAACTTACCCCAAAGAAGGCTTATTAGCAAAGCCATTGGGAAGACATGAATTATTGGAGTAGAAGGTAATAAGATATCTCGATACCTGATGGGTCTATCGGGAAGACATACATCGATATGTTCATAATAAAACACTATCGACAAATAGTTACAAGCCATCAGGGTAACCTAAGTAACCGGGATGTGGCTTGACAAGCTATGCCAATACCTAATGGAAACACAAAAGAAAAGGTTCATCAGGGAAGAAACAACCATCAATACAAGGCAATAAGGGCTATGTCGATTCTTGATGGAAACATCGGTAAAACACATGTCGATAAAATAACTCAGAACAAAAAAAAATTGTGGTGCCAAGGAAATATTTCATCAAAAAAGTAATATTGATAAGTTGTTGCAAAGTTAATTCAAATTGAAACCAGAAGCAACTTGTATTTAATGCTCTCAATTGAATTGGTGGCTCACACGAGGCTAATTGAGAACTCACTCGAGAAATAAAAGCACATGAATAGAGAATTTATGTTCATAACTCTTCACACAACGTATCTTCTTCAAGTAGATAACATAATTGAAGAACTAGGGCTAAGAAATATTCACAATTGTAGAAATGGAGGCTTCAAGTTCTTTAGGGAAAAAGAGAATTGCTAAAGGGTCCAAGGCCACATCGAAGAAACTGAAAACATCAGAGACTCCTCTTGCACAAAGATTGAACTAGGACATGATCAACTGAGTGCAAGCACCAGGGCTGAAATCTAGAAGATCAAAACAACATTTGTCTATTAGAGATCAACTGGAGACAAACTTAAGAGGGTCAGAGATGTGTGGACTAGGGTAAGGGGTTACAAAAATTTCCTCTTTCATTTCTTGTGACGGAATAGGGAAGTTCCAATTTGTAACCTGTGGATGACGAATTTAAGCAAGTTGGGTTTTCCAAATGTGTTTGTAAATATTAAACCATTGGAAACTTTGGTTAGGATTTATGATTATGTAAACAGGTGCATACAACTTCCAAATGATGATGTATTTATCAAGTTTAACAAAGGCACCATAGACGAAGTTTTTAACCTTGACTTTAATCCTGATGTACCTTTATCTTTTGAGAAACTGGAAGAAGAATTTGTGAAAATGGACACTACTTATGAAGGGTAGAATCTCGCCTTTCATAAGGTTGAGAAGGGTGTTTTGACTGATGAGGATGGTCCCCCTTTTAGCATGGGCATATTCAGGGATTATTTGCAGTATACTTACATGTCATGTGGACAAGTGGTGGGTGTTGAAGTTTTGGATGTGGCCAACATTGGGCCTCTAGTATTAGTAGATAATATACAAATGTATGAACCAAGGATCTTTAATTATGATGCATACCTTGCTAAGAAAATACACGATGGATTCTTGGACCTTAGGGAAACTAAGGAACCAACATTTCAGTTTTATTCATTGTTGATGCACATAATTTTGTTTTATGGAAGACATCGGGGCATGTGGCTATTGAGGCTATGATTGAACATAGTAGATAGGGAAGGAAAACAACAACCTGTACATATGTGGACATCAGTATGGGACTCACAATATGGAAGGTCAAATTACATTAATTTTGAGGAATGGATTGTAAAATCGTTATATCAAGTTTTTCGGTGTCCCGTGTGAGGGATCAATTTCAATTCAAATTAAGAAATTCTTAAGACCTGTTGCCTTTGATGATAGGGGTCTGGTGAGCCACAATTGGGGTGATTGGCTAGTGCATAAGGACTTCACTTGTTTTAGAATTTATGGCTTTGAAGGACACCCTTATCTACTGCCAAAACTTGTACCAGATAGAATTACCTATTTGGAAATTGTTAGACAATTAAGTGTATCAAATGATAAACATTTTGGAAGAATGCACAAACAAGTTTTTCTACCTAGAACCCTTAGTTTCAGAGATTTTACTATTGTATCAACTAGGGCCTATGAGGCCATTGACAAAATACTAATTGAAGAACACAATCTGTTCAAGTTTACTACCAGAGCTAATTATGACCCTTTGTGCAAGAAAGGACAAAGCCTAGGAGATTATGTGCACATTCCTATGGAATCAAAGGACCTATTTCAAAATATGGAAGAGGAAGAAGCACAACTGGTTATTGATAATTTGAATTAAAAACCTAGAAGAGAAGAGGCTAAGATTACAAGAAATGGAAGCAGAAGAAGAGGAAGGTGAAGAAGAATCAAAGGATACTGAAACCATATCCAAACAATAGGCACCTGATATTGTTGAGGAACTACACTTGTAGGAACAAGTTATCACAAGGTTAAGTATTCATAGTGATGCTCGGTATGATGCCTATTCGGCTTTTGTTTCAGATGATGTATTTGTTCAGTCTAAGGAATTTAAATATTTTCTTTATCATTTCAAAGGCAAGAAGTTAAGGGACTCTGTCCCTAATATTACCCCTAAAAATGAAGTAGAGTTATTCAGAAAAATTAAGGAAGAGATTGATGCAGAGGTCACAACTATAACCCCTCATAGAGGGAGACAACTTTAATTGAAGCCAATGTTATTGTTTTCCCAGGATGGGACTTAAGTGCATCTTTCATTTTTGACAATATGTTGAAATCAAAATTAAAGAGTTCAAATTAGATATCCAAGGAGTTCAAGATGTTTTTATTGGTTTAATATTTGATCAAGACAAGGAAGCTCTATGGTTATGGGCCCTTTGCCCTCCTAACAAAAGACCAAAAATCATTAATGTGGATAAGGCCTTTGGGCACATGATGAAATTGAAGGTAGGTGAAGTGGACCCTATTATAATAGCAAATACGGGTATTGATCTTTCACAGTTTAATAAAGCACAATTAATCAAGGTGATAAAAGAGAGAGATAAATATAAAGGTTTGTATGAGGGATTGATAAGAGGAGGAGGTCAACCACTACCAATGATTCATGATGTATCCCAAATCAAAAACAAATATGAAGAGTTATTACAAGAAAATAAGAGGATTAAAAGGCAAATTCAAAGTGTGAGATCAAACACTTCCTCTGTATTGCTAACAAACAGATTTAATAAATTGTTGATACCTCTGGGAGAATTTTGGACTGTGTATCAGAAGAACATGGACACTACCATGTCCCACATCAGATCTACAACAAATTGGGAACATTACAACATGATAACAGGATGGCAAGTGCTAATAAAAAACTGATTAAAGAGATAGAGGGTCTTATAGATGCACATTGAAGGTTTGGAGAAGAATTGAAGAGCAAATTTGATGAATGTAAAGAAATAACATAGTATGGTTTTGTAGAGTTGATAGATCAGAATGGAGAAATCAAGGATAAAGACAAGTGGATCTTAGAATGTCAGACCCTTCTCAGTGTTGCTTTTAACATTGCTCATTTTGATGGTTTGGAATTGACAAGGACTATGGAATAGATGGAAAAGTTCATCACATGGGAGATCATTGTTAGGGACCTAATCCATGATGCAGACACCTATAAATCAGAAGAATACTTGAAGCATATTCAAAAATGTGGCAGGGTACTTGGAGATTAAATTATTTTCAAACATTGCAAGCTATTGTTTTCAAGTGCTTTTATGTAATGCATCCAGTAGTTAAGTTAGTTTTAGTCTGTTAGGATAGTTTTTAGGCAATTAATTTCTAGTTAGTTTTTTGTTAGTTTTAATTTTAATGAAAGGGTATGTCCTTTCATATTCAAACTGAATCCTCATCTATATATAGAGGATCTTTTAAGAAAAACATATGACATAAGTTCTTTATAGTTTTTATCAAGACAATCTTTCATGCTTTTCTTATTGACTCACTATCTGGAAGTATCAAGTTGGTGGATGATACATGCTGAAATCAACTGGTTTAAGTATTATATTTTCAATATAAAGATCTAAGTGTTTTTATTTCATTATGGTATCTATCTTTCAATTGAATTGATTAGTTCCTTAGATAAATCTATTTACCTAGATTGTTTCATTGTGCAGTCTTATGTTGTTGTGGTTAAGATTGATTTTCAGTTTGAATATCAGTTTGGAGGATTGGTTGACAAACTTCAAATTGTCTTATTGGTCTTTCGTAGCAAGGTTAAATTCAGTAAGACTAACAGGATGTTATATTTTAATTACAACTCATATTGAAGCCTTTGAAATGATGGTCTTGTTTCATTAACATGTTATTAAAACTGTCTCTAAGGTTATACGTAAAATCTCTTATTTTAAATGGTATGAAATCAGTAAGGAATTAAGGCACTGGTCTTTTGTTGATTTTATATATTTGAATCAATTATTTTCAGAGTGAGCTTCATTAAGGAAATACATTTCTAAATCATACAATTATCATTTTATAAACATCCATTTACAAGTAACAGTTATATTTTTCAAATAATAAAACTGGGTTTAAGAACAATTGCCATCTTGGAGCTATAAAGTTTTCTAAATTTTCATAGAAACATTTCACACCAACATAGTGGATTGGGTGATAAGGTTTACCCGCCTAGGTTGAGCGAAGCCTAAAGTGTAGGGGAATTTGGTCTACAACCATTCCCATTTGTTGGCCAAGACTGATTGAGAGATCATTAGGAGAAGTGGCAATACTCTATGATTTCCAATATGTATATTCACATATATGATCCTTATTCAAATCATGCCTTAAATATATTCATGTATTTATATGTACTTCTTTATTGGTATGATCCAAGATTTATGTTTGATCGATATCTTATGTGTATTCATGTGTCTTGCACACTATATGTGTCAAAGGTATATTTCATACTTTATGTAAATACTTCATCCTTTACGAGGTTGACTCATGTTGTTGTGCTTTCAACATGATTACTCCATGGATGTATGGTCCTCCCTAATTCATACTCATGTTGCTATGCAATTATTTGAGTTTTCATGGGTATGCTAGGTATCATGTCAAATTGATTTTTTCAAGATCAACTTGAATGGGAGAGTGGTTGATAATGTAACTAAATTTGAATGGTGCCAAAATTTCATTTGTTGAGGTTGGTTTGCAACTCGTGTTGGCATATCTCCCCAACTCACTTTAAAATTGAATCCTTTAATTGGACAGCAACATGTATAGTTGACTGTCTACACTTTTGGAAGCTAGAGGGTCTTATTCAACTTTGTAATGCAATAAATTCTAATATTGGAGCTTGTGTAAAGTAATGTCTTATTCAACTGGAAGATCTTATTCAATTCTGTAATCCAATCAACTATGATGTTCAACTTTTAGAGTAACATCCCATACAACTGCAACACTTCAACATTAGATGAGCTATCAATTACAATACTACTGGTTGGAGTGCTAGAATGGCTTGCAGTGAAATTATATTTTCTGAGTTTGTTTTTCATTGTAAATTCTTACTTGGTTTGATAACTTGTTATATGTCTGCAGATTGTTGTGCTAACAAATTTTATTGATAAAGAGGGAGAAGTTAGCCTAGTGGAAAGTCAAAGAAATGAGTCTGAAATTGTTGGACTTGAGCAACTCTTGAAAAATAAAACACTCATGAGGTGGGCAATTATTTTAATACAATGTTTACTGTTTTAAGTTTATTTTATTCTAGTAGATCTTCATACAGTTCATTATTTTCTATCTTCCATTATCATGCTTATTTGATAACTTTGGATGTACCTGTCATGGGAGGGAGATTGATGCTAGTAGACATGGTTGGATCTGACAATATTGATCAATCTAGCTTTGTTGGGTTTGAGGGAAAAATTTAGGTATTCCTTTTCCTTATTATCGTCATTCATTGTGCACAATATTTCTATATCTAAGGTTAGGTTGCAGGTATCCATTTTGTAATTTAGAGATTTATAATGCAAGCATATCACACACACAAAAGCCAAATGAGCATTACTGAATAGAGAATTACAAACTACAATATTAGAATTACATCTCCTCCAAAATGATATTTCTCTAAACTTAATAGAACCCGTACATCTAACTTTCCTCTCCTCATTTGGTGATCTCTTTAAATTCCTTTTGAAAGATGCCATGCACTATATATACATATTTCTTTAGTTAATAATTGTAGACTTTATAGATAAAATGCATATACTTTTATTTATTTCTAGTGTTTAAGTATCACTTTTCTTTGGCAATCATAAAGGAAAGATTAATGTTTTAAGGTTTTGAATCACTATTTTTGGCAAACATCAAGATAAGTTTATTATTTTCTAAGGTTTAGATCACTTTGCTTGGTCAATCACAAGGATATTTTGTTATTGGATTGGAGAAAAGTTAAAATATATATACAACTAATTATTTATATATTGTACATGATAATCTGTTTCCCTAACATGAAAGATAACAAGAATTCCTTGTATTTTTTTTATCATTTGAATTCATTATCAACTTTACAACTAAATCTATCCTAAAGTTCAACTCTCATAACTATTTAGGTTGTTAAGATGTTTTTTATATTTTCACTACTTGTGTTATACAATTGGGAATTATGACCCTCACATTCACAATTCATAGCCAACATGTGCCTTAATCAATACTCAAATTATTCATATGCAAACCCAAATCATATAAATAATAAATGTCAAATTGACCTGAACAAATCAATGGAGTCACCTAATCAGTGTCTCCTACTCCTTAATAGATAATGAGAGATCAATTGCATAATCTACAATATGCAACAAACTGCTACAAACATTACAAAATGAATCATTAGCTCACTACATCATAGCCATGAATATTGGATGATCCTCTTAGAATGGTTTAATCTTCTTAAATTACATTCCATAGTTGAACTATAAGCTTTAGTAAACACTCTTGTCCAAGAACTCCAACAACATGAATTAACCAAAGGTAACTTAGGTAACTTTGTCAATCACAAACATTTAATGAAATTATAGAAGTCCTTAACACCCAAGGATGATCAAAACATGAATAGATTCTTCAAGCTTTTCACCATGACTGCATATCCTAATTTGCCATACGAAGTTAGATCTATCTCCCTTTAGAACCAAAATGAAACACTTTCCCACCCTTACATAGAAGTCTATTTCAACTCTAACTCTCATGCGCAAGCTTTATCATGTCCCCACCATGACAACCAGACTCACACCATCTCTAATAAGGGAAAATTGTCTTGTTTCAAGACTTCACAATTTTCTATAACTCAAATCATGCCCAAACATTAATCTAACCCTTTGTTAATGCAAAGAATGATATATACACAACAATCAAGGTATATATCATTGTCTTTGAGGAGTGGTCCTATTATCAACTAAGGCAGAAACCTTATTATTAGTCCTACAATCTCAACCTTAGTGGAGTAGTGATCTCTATTGTGCATTGAAAATTGTAGCTAGCTCGGATACTTGACTATTGAATTTTAATATTGTCAATGACAATTAAAATTCCTATGTATTACCTCTCATGCAATTTGAACCACTTAGGGTTGGGCCCAAATACATGTGACTTGTAATTATGTCTTACTATGAATATTGGGCAAGACCTATATATAATGTAACTTGTGCATAGGATAGGCCCTATAAACGTAACTTGTAATTTGGTCTGACCCTAATTGGGCGATGTAACTTGTGGTACTATATTGAATGTAACTTGTAACTTGTGAATAGGGAAGGTCCTATCTTATGTATCTTGTAATCGTAACCCTATGTTTTGGCACCAAGTTGAAAGGTCCGACCTAGAGTGAATTGGTAGGATGAGTCACATATACATACAAAGGCTTAGTCATGGTATCCACACACTCTCAACATGATGTCTTCAATCAAAAAATTATCTCCTTCATTCAGAAAATTGTTTCTCTGAGTCAGTGAACTATAATTTAAGGATAGCGAACCATCTTGTAGTGACAATGATCTTCATTATAGAGACAACTAACTATTCTCAAGGGTAGTGAACTTCATCTTGTGGATAACGAGCTTCATTTGAAGGCTCTGAACTATCATTCAAGACATCAATCTTCATCCTAGAGCAGTGAACACTATCTTTGGGGCAACGAACCTCCTTAACAGTAGATACCCTATGCTTAGAGATAAGTTTATCATTTGTATATCCTTGGTTGAAGGCATTGTCCTATTATGCATAGTTTGCTAGTTCTGATTGCTTCAAGTGTTGAAGCTATATTGTAAGATACTTATGATTGTTCCTTGTGCACATTGTTTTTCTTTCTATTATTGCTATTTTTTGCTATAGTCTAATCCTAAAATGAACATTTCGGTTATTTAGAGATGCATACATGCTAGATAGACCCAATTCTTATCAACTTGTACCAAGAACAATAGAAGGTGATTTTTTTGGGAATGGACAGGTTGAAGGCATGTTGAAGATTCCATCCAATAGTCTTAATAGCCTCCAATACCCGAGGTCTCAAAACTGAGGTCAAGGTTTGAATCATACCCCATATGCTAAAAGAAAACCAACAAGAACCATTGTAATTGGCATGCGTATTCTTTTTTTTTTTCAAAAAATAAATCTCTGTCAGAATTCTGACACTAACACAACTTTGCACTGATGGCCAAACCATCGGATCAACAACATCCTCATCAGTGCAAAGTTTTTGGTCGGTGTCAGAATTTCAATGCTAATTGAAGAAAAATACGACGAGGATGTTGTTTGTCTGATGACACTTTCTTGTTGGATGGTCGTCATAATCATATTCGATGCATATTTGTGGTGAGCATCAGAATTCCAACATCCATCTGATGAAATTTTTGGTCAGAGCAGTGATCATGGACACCATTGGAAAAGTTCAAGATGTCATTAGAATTTTTGACATTAAATGGCATCATTGGAATGTCGAATGATGAGTTTTCAATAGTATCATTTTTCAGCAGTATGATGAAAATTAGTCAAAATTTCAACAATAGGCCATCAGAAATCAGCCTGGAATGTACTACTGCATCCTAGTACTACTCCAACTCAAGCATGCTTAACCATAGAGTTCCCTCCAAGGTTAAACCCACTTAGCTTGCAACCCCATTTGCAAAACCTTCAATAATTGTTGTGCCTTATGAACCATTCATTATAGAGCCCCTTTAGCTCATCAATTAATAAGGAGAAGGTATTTTCCATAGCAAGTCAAACTATGATATTGCTATCAGGGTTCAACTATGTAGTTTTTGAGTTAAACTCATTGATGCATGTTTCACAAGTAGTGGTTTGGAAGAACCCCTCTCTCATGAGAATGAATGGTCCACTTATTACTCATTTCATCTATGGAATGAGTGCTAAGTGGACCATTCATTCTCATGAGAGATGGGTTCTTGCAAACCACTACTCGTGAAACATGGGTCAATGAGTTTGACTCAAAAACTACATAGTTGAACCTTGATAGAAATATCATAGTTTGACTTGCTATGGAAAATACCTCCTACTTATCAATTGATGAGATAAAGGGGCTCTATAATGAATGGTTCATAAGGCACAACACTTGCTGAAGGTTTTGCAAAGGGGGTTGCAAGCTAAGTGAGTTTAACTTTGGAGGGAACTTTGTGGTGAAGCATACTTGAGTTTGAGTAGTACTGGGATGGGTGACCTCTCAGGAAGTCCCAATGCTTCACCCTGTGAGCATCACCTAGATGCAATGAGTTCTAAGTGGACCATTCATTCTCATGACAGATGGGTTCTTGTGAATTACTACTCATGAAACATGGGTCAATGAGTTTGACTCAAAAACTACATAGTTGAACCCTAGTAGAAATATCATAGATTTATCATGTATACTCCTTAAAGAATTTCTAACTTTCTTACCTATTTGACATTATCTACATACCGGATAATGAGGTTTAACAATTTTGGGCAAATCTTTGATAGCCTATGTTGAACTCATCTTCACTATGCAATCAAAATTTACATGACACATCCTTTTAGGCCATAACCAACTTTCATCAATCTAAGTAATCAAGCAAGCTTTCTAACTAGAGTTCAAATGAAAGATGTTACCTTTGGTCTAAGTTCCAGAAGCAATTTCCAATCTAGATCTATTGATGATCTTACATTTTCCATCATTGAATTGCAAATGAAATCCTCTATCCACCATCTGACCTAGACTTAAAATATTACACTTTAATCCTTCAACATAGTAAACATTATCAATATTAGTCTTACCATCTTAAAGTAGCATCTCTAATGCTAGATTCAGTACTGGTTAAAGTAGCATCTCTAATGCTAGATTCAATACTGGTTAATCTTTGATTATCTCCTTCTCTATGGTCTACTCATATGATCTTCAATATTCACACATACCATGCTACAATACCATAACCATATACCTTATCACCTTCTTCTACTTGCTTCTTCCTTACACTATTTCGCAAATGAGATCTTACATATATATACCAAAACCTAAGACCAAATGTGTAGGTCGGCTAATTAAGAATATTACAATAAAACCAATTACAACAAGTAAGTGAATATGTAATGCATCATGTCGGCTCAACAAAAATACCAATTGATTGAATCATCTTCATAACATGACATGCTGATCTTGAATAGATAACGCATGCCAGTTCATAGCCAAGACCAATTTATCGGTAGCAACAAATATGTCAACCTGATTAGACCAATAACCAAAACACCAAAACCAAGTGTCCAAACCATGTCTTTGACATAACAAAGTGATCTCCATATGATAACAAGTCATCCTAAGTGTCGATGAACAATATAGCCTGCCGGTGAACCAAATACCAGTGACTGTGCATAAGTCACTGAACTTGCCAGTGAACATAACCAAAGATCTCCAGAAGGATAAGTGTTGATAAGTGTTGACATCAATGACAAAACCAATGCAACACATCCATAATACCAACAATCTCCCCCTTTGGCATTGATGGCAACACAAAGATGGAAAAAAATCTAAGTGCCAAAACAGAATGCCAAAAACCAAAAACCAACAATCTCCAAAATAGATATGAAAATAAATGCAGAAAATAAAACAATCTCACTTCTTTTGCTTCAGCATTCTCTTTCAGAAAATTATATTTGATAGAAACATGTTTAGTTTTAGAGTGAAATACTAGATTCTTAGATATATCGATTGCTCCTGAATTATCACAATAGATGATTATAGGTTCTTTTCATTTTACCTTTATGTCCTTCAACATTTTCTTAATCCATAATACCTTAGTACAATTAGTCGTTCCTGCAACATATTCTGATTTTGCTGTTGATAATGATATACAACTTTGTTTCTTGCTCAACCATGAAATCAATCTGCTACCAAGAAAGAATGCCCCATCGATGATGCTCTTTCTATCATCTACATCTCCTATGCAATTTGCATTGGTGTATGCACATAAATCAGAATTTTCATCTTTAGGATACCATAAACCAAGATTTGTTTTGCCTTGTAGATACCGGAAAATCCTTTTCACTACTGATTCATGATTTTCTCTAGGATTATTCTGAACTCTTGAAACAATACACATTGCATTCATTATATCAGGTCTTGTTTGTTTCAAATATAGTAAACCTCCAATCATAGATTTGTATCTTGTTAGATTGATAGGAGCCGAATCATCCTTCAATGATAGTTTATCAGTTGTAGTGATAGGTGTGCTTACCGGTTTAGAGTTTTCCATACCAAATTTCTTCAATAATTCCTTCAAGTACTTTGATTGACATATAAATATACCTTTATCAGACTATGAAATCTACAATCCTAAAAAGAATTTTATCTCCCCAATCATAGACATTTCAAATTCTTCCTACATCTTATTAGAAAAGTTTTTACACAATCCATCTTCTCCTCCAAAAAATGATGTCATCAATAAAAACTTCAATAACCAAAATGTCTTCATTAGTCACTTTGAAATATAAGTTGTTGTCACCATTACCTTTAGTGTAACCAAGCTTCAAAAGATATTTGTCCAATCTAGCATACAAAGCTCTAGGAGCTTCTTTCAATCCATATAAAGCTTTCCTTAATCTGCAAACCATATATTTATCATTTGTCAATGAAAATCCATCAGGTTGTTCAATGTAAACTTCCTCTTCAAGATCACCATTTAGAAATGCACATTTAACATCCATTTGATATACGTTATAGTTCTTGTGTGCTGCAAATGCAAGAAATAATCTAACTACCTCAATTCTAGCTACCGATGCAAAGGTTTCATTTTAATCAATTCCCTCTTTTTGTGAAGAACCTTTACACACTAATCTTTCTTTGTTTCTTATTACCTTACCATCTTCATTAATTTTATTTCTAAATACCCATTTAGTTCCAATTACATTTTTGTCTTTAGGCTAGGGAACCAATGTCCATGTATTGTTCTTTTCAATTTGTTTCACTTCATCTTCCATAACTTTAATACAATGTTTATCTTCACATGCCTCAATGACAGATGCTGGTTCAATTTGAGAAATTAAACATACCTCTTCATTTTCTAGTCTCCCTCTTGTCATAACTCGTTGATAGTTATTCCCAATTATTTGACTTTCAGAGTGATTCAGTCTTACATACTTGGGTGTGTTCATTTGTTGTTATTCTTCAGTCACTGTGGAATTCTCTGATGATGTCAGTGTTACTGGACCAACATTTTGTGTCGGTGCACTCTATATAGGTTCATTTGTGATTATCTCAACTACCAGTTCAGAATCCATAGACCTTGGATTTCTTCTAAAGTGTTCATCTATCTTCACATTTGCACTCTCAATGATTTTCTGCAATCTTTTATTAAAACATCTATATGTTTTGCTCTTAGATGAATAACCAAGAAATATTCCTTCACCACTTCTAGGATCAAATTTACCAATATACTCATCTCTCCTAATGTAGTATTTGCTTCCAAATATTCTAGAGTACTTAAGAGTAGGAATATTACCAAACCATAATTCATAGGGTGTCTTACCGATTTCACCTTTGATGTGAACTCTATTAAAAGTGTAAACTGTTGTATTCACTGCTTCTCTCTAATACACATGAGGTAGATTTGCTTATGATATCATGCTTCTAGTTGCATCCATAATAGTTCTATTATTCCTTTCCACAACTCCATTTTGCTGAGGTGTTCAGGGTGTTGATAGTTGTCTTCTAATTCCATTCACTTCACAAAATGTATTGAACTCCTTAGATGTGAATTCACCTCCTTGATCTAATCTTAAAAATTTGATTTTATTACTAGTTCCATTCTCTACAAGTGCCTTGAATAATTTGAATTTCCCAAAAGCTTCTGATTTCTCCTTGAGAAAGGTAACGCAACACATTTTAGAATAATCATCAATGATTAGCATAAAGTATCTATCTCCCTGTAGACTTCTTGTTCTTGCTGGACCACATAGGTTAGTATGAATTAAATCAAGAACATCATTGGTTTTCTCATAAATACTCTTGAAAGTTGTTCTAAATTGCTTTCCCATTTGACATTCCTTACATACCGGATTAGGATGTTTTACAATCTTAGGTAAATCTCTTACTGCCTTAGATGAACTAATCTTTACAATACAATCAAAATTCACATGACAAAGTCTTTTATGCCATAACCAACTTTCATCAATATGTGCGATCAACCATGTCTTTTCATTGTTATTCAATTGAAAGATATTACCTCTAGTCTGATAACTGGTTGCAATTTCCAAGCCAGTTCTATTCATGATTTTGCATTTACCATTCTTGAACTATAGCTGAAATCCTTTTTCAACTAGTTGACCAACACTCAAAAGATTATGCTTCAAAACTTTAACATAATAAACGTTGTCAGTATTTTGCTTACCATCAAAATATATAGTGACTTTTCCTCTAATCAAACAAGCTTTGTCATCTCCAAATCTTACTAGACCTCCATTGTATTCCTGAAAAGATAAGAATTTGCTTTTATCACCAGTCATATGATGTGAACATCTGAAATCTATAATCCATTCATCCTTTTCATCAATTTTAGCTGTCAGAACCTGCTCTACCAGTAGAACAGTAGGTGCTGGTTGATATTCTATTATTGTAACAAAAGCCCAACCATTGTCTATCAATTCTTTATCAGAATCATCAGTAACTCCTTCATCATCATAGTAAGATGATTTTTCTCTATTCTTCTTAAATTTGTATCTCTAATATTCAAGGTTAGGCTTATATGTTCTTTTAGCTTCTTCTCTCAATCTTGCATGTCTATCAGGACATCTAGATGCCATATGACCAATTTTATTGTAGTTAAAATATTTAAAGGGTGCTTTACCTTCATACTTACTTCCAATAGGACCATTAGGCATTTTCCTTGCAAATAGTGCTTCAAGTTCTTCTAGTTCTTCATTTTCCCCCCTGATGTCTTTAAGTTCTCTTGCATAAAGTGCTTTCCAATCAGATTTATCAGTTGATGATGATGATGCTTTGAAGGTTAAATCTATCTTAATTGTAGCAATAGGACCAAATTCCTCAAGCTCAAATGCTGAAATTTTTCCAAACAAGGTACCTCTAGATATTGATGTATTAGGCATAGTTCTCAACTAATTAATAGCGGTTACTTTCATTTTGTATGCCGATGACAATGCTCTTAAAACTTTAGAAACAATTTCATCTTCACTTAAGGAACCTCCACAACATTGTATTCCTAAAACAATTTCATTAACCCTTTCCATAAAAGCAAAAAAAATTTCATCTTCTTCCATTGTCAAATTTTCATACCTGACCCAAAAGCATTCCAATTTTGCAATTTTGATAGTGATATTCCCTTCATTCAATGTTTCCAATTTATCCCAAATAGCTTTAGTAATAGATCGATCTGATTATCCCATGATTTGCTAATCAGACAAGGCACTCAAAAGTGCTTCTCTTGCTTTGCAATCATTCTCTTGATCCTTACCCAATGTAGGTGCATTAGGTTGACTTGGTGTGGGACCAACATATACATTCTATGTAAAATACCATATGTCTCTTCTAATGCAATTTAGATGTGTCTCCATTCTAATCTAGTACACACTGATCTTTGTGGTCCCATGAAAGTTCAAAGTTATTATGGTGACATCAAGTTTTGGACTATCCTTCCTGAAAAAGTTAGTTACCATAGATTCTCCTTGAGTTGTTAAACTTCTGCAAAAAGAGGACTTGGCTCTGATACCAATTGTTAGGACCCGGAGGCAACTAAGAGGGGGGGGGGGTGAATTAGTTGTCTATTTATTTCAACCCAATTATAACTTAATCAAGCTTTATACATAATACTGGTAAACCAAACTTAATGTTGGTTAACAGATTAACAGTTAATATCAATATCGATGAAACTTAATGTATGAAATAGAAAGAGAAACAACATCCACAACACATAACACATAGATTTGTACATGGAAACCCTGTAAGGGGAGAAATCATGGTGGGAAACCTTACCCACAATCAAATGATACTAGTGCAGATAGTATGTCCATATAAATGGGGTCTGCACATGCAGAAAGGCTAGCTGCCTAGAGCTCACTGCTCAATCACAAGATAGGAGTCTCACTGACTACAATTGGATGATTAAATCCAATGATAATGTATTGTTTAAAGTAGCATCTCCAATGCAAGATTTAGTACCAGTTAAGCTCTAATTATCTTGATCTCTATGGTCTGCTCATATGATGTTCAATATTTTTACATACCATGTTACAATACCGTAACCATATACCTTATCACCTTCTTCTTCTTGCTTCTTCCTTACACTATCTCACAAATGAGATCTTACATATATATACCAAAACCTAAGACCAAATGTGTAGGTTAGCTAATTAATAATATTACAATAAGATCAATTACAAAAAGTAAGTCAAGATGTGATGCATCATTTCAGATCAACAACAATACCAACTGATTAAACCATCTTCATAATTTGCAGTGGTTATCTGGAATAGATAACACATGCCGATTCATAACCAAGACCAATTTGCTAGTAACAACAAATATGTCAACCTGATTAAACCAATAACCAAAAAACCAAAACCAAGTGTCCGAACCATGTCTTCGACATAACCAAGCGATCTCCAAATGATAACAAGTCACCCTAAGTACCGGTGAACAATATAGCCTGCTAGTGAACCAAATACCGGTGACTGTGCATAAGTCACTGAACTTGCCGGTGAACATAACCAAAGATCTCCAGAAGGATAAGTGTTGTTAAGTGTTGAAATCAATGACAAAACCAATGCAACACATCCATAATACCAACAAAGGGGTACTTGATATTGTTCAAAGTTCATTGATATCAGTAGCCTTCATCTTGTAAGACAGAGGTAGAACTCTCAGAACCTTTGACACTATCTCATCTTCACTAATTGATCTGACACAACATTTGATACCCATGACAATCTCATTTATTCTATCCATTAAAGAACTAATCTTCTCATCTTCTTCCATATTTAAAGTTTTATACCCTACTCAGAAACCTTCAAGTTTTGTAATCTTTACTGCCTGGTCACCTTCATAAATAGTTTCAAGCTTCAACTAGATCTTCTTAGCATTCTCCAATTCTATTACATTCAACAGTTTTTCATCAAATAGGGCACTTAACAAAGTTTCTTATTCTCTAACATCATATTCAGCTCTATTCTATTCCTCAATAGATGCCGATGTTCTAGAATTAGGATCATTAGGTATATACCCTTTCTCCACTATCTCCCAAGCTTTAGCTCCAAGACATCTGAGATGAATCTTCATTCACTCCTTCCATATTTTTTAATTTGTACCATCAAATCTAGTACTCTCCTTCCGATAGGGATTGAATGTAGAACTTGATGTTGATGCCATTAGGTCTCTTCAAGAGGTTAAGCTTCAATAGAGAGGACCTTTATCTGATACCAATTGTTGGAATGATCTGATACCGGGAGTAAACTGAGAGGGGGGATGAATAAGTTTGCTATCAGAAATTAGAACTATAGCATATCATAACCTTTAAACTGGAGCACAAAGAAACCAACACAATGAAAGATAGAGCATGAAAGCATAGTACACACAACACCAATATTTATGACTTGGAAAACCCGGTAAAGGGAAAAACCATGGTGGGAAACCTTACCCACAATCAGATAATACTTATGCAGCAGTATGCTAAATAATTACAATGGGTATTGCACTTGCAATTAGGCAAACCACCTAGAGCTCACTGGTCATCACAAAAAGAAGTCTCACTAACTTACATAAACATCAGACTATAATCTGCAAAGAAATGAATTGTATAAGTAGCATCTACTAATGCTTGATATAGTTCTGGTAAAGCACAAATGTTTTCCCTACAATATAAAACCTTCCTCAAACCTTTGATGAATGATATAACTTTGTTCGCACATAGAATAATCTTTGATAATGCATAAATAACCATCCCATCCGTACCATGATACCAATTACATGAATAAGTCACCTATAAATACAAATCATCAAGCTTATTGACAAGGTCAATTAAAATCTAAACTCATAATTACGAAAATTACATCACACGGTACTGCCGGACAAATATTATGATTTACATTCCATAGAATGGACCAAAATCAAATATCCAAATAGTTAAATTGACCAAAAATTCTACTAAGACCAAAATCCAACTTCACCAACTGGTACAAACCCTTAGTGAAATAATAGAAAGTTTAACCAGATCTAAATAGGACCATCATAACAACACACCAGTCAATGCATAGTCACCAAACACTCAAGACATAGTCAAGAAACACCTTCAATGTGATAGAAATTGATTCCATAAGTCGGACCAAAATCCTCTAACCAAATTATCAAATATCGCTTATCGGTAAAGCTAATCGAGAAAGCAAGAAGCTAGCTATTAAAAGGAAATCCTGATCGAGAATGAAAGCGATAGCAGCTGGAGTACCAAATCGTGAACCAACAGAATATAGCAAGCTTATAACCATCCAGAATAAGAATCCAAAACCAATTCTAGAGATCCGATCATACTAGATTAGAAACATGGCCAAAACTAGGATGATTACCAAGACTAACTAGGATAGATCCAATTGGGATAGCCTGCAACCAGGATACAATGTTAACATCAATGAAAACAGTAAACCAAATCCATTATATTGCCAAAACTCTTAACATTCAATAGATACCATGAGTGTTTTTAGACACCCATTACCTTCAAAGACACCAGATTACAATAGATATTTATACAATCACAATCTAGACACAAAGGGTTTTGAAAGGCTCCCCTAAGCTTCAACCTGGATTTTAAACTAGCACCCAAAACAAATACTAGATACCAAGGGTGTATCCAAACACCCATAAGTTCCATAAATTTCATAAACACTAGATTATAGCATAAAACCATACAATCCCAATCTAGACACAAAGGGTTTTGAAAGGATCCCCTAACCTTGAAACTAGGTTTTGAACTAGCTCCCAAAAATAGCAACAAAGGGTTTTTACCAAAACCTAATCCTAACCAAAAACAATAACTGGCTAGACTGGGCCCTTGAAAACTACTAGCATCCAGCCTACCTATGGGTTTTATAAGGCTCCCAAAACTTGAAAATGGGTTTTCCAAGGCTCCCATAACTTGAAACAAAAAAATGAGAATACAATCTAGTTGAGCGCAAAAAGAACCAAGAGGGTTTAGACAAGCTCACTCAACCCTAAAAATAAATTGGGAAGTGGGGAATAAGAAGATCTAGACCATTCCATCAAAACCCCCATGAAAGAAATGATAGACAACCTCATTCAGTAGATCAAGCAACAACATCAACTGAAAGGCCTCTTCACTTCATCTCCCCACCTCAATAGGAAAGAGGTCCACCTCAATAGGACAAGGAAGAAGGCATAACGATAGCCTAGAAAACCCACTCATGGAAATAAGAAGCCAGACCTCTCTCAACCACTGAATCTCCACCTCAATGGAAGAAAGGGAAACCTCAAATAGGGTAGGAGGAGAGAAACCTGAAATCCCAAACATTCCTTTCGTAGTCCAACAAAAAAAAAACCCTCCACCTCTATAGGAGGACAACCCAAATTAGAAAAAGTCCTAAGATACCAAGGACAAAGAGAAAAAAATGCTGGACACAATGGATCACTGAGATGAGGGTGAATCAATTATTTAAATAATTTTTACTTAATCAGAGCTATACCGGTTCAATATGAAATACACAAGATGCAAATCAGTTACCAAAGCAATGCAATAAATGTGTGTAGGAGAAATAACTAAAGGATTAATACATCACACACATGAAGATGCAACACATAACACCAGATGTACAAGGAAAAACCAATGTGGGAAAAAACTCAGTGAGAATAGTTGCTAGAGATCTTCTGCTCCAATCCAACATCACAATGAAAAGATCTGATTACAAATTTTAGGGTACCAAGCCAAGGAGCACCAACCCCCTACACAATGTATAGGCTACAACCTAAAGGAGCTACAACCCCTGCACTAAGCATCTGTTGGCATATGATGAACCGGTATGATAATATGATGATAATATATGTTTTCATTGATGTCAATAAGTACAGGTCAACCAGTATGAAGACTGGAAGAAGTTGTTATTGATGATCAAGTTGGAGAATCGATATGAAGAGATGTATTGAACCGGTGTCAGGGTTTCACTAAGTGTGACTACTGGCTGATAGTCTCATCTCTAGGGTTTCCGATTTGGCAATCTAGCTTGTGTGATGCAATTGGTGATATTATGTGATGAGTTAGCTAAGAAATATGGATGAGATCAAGATGCCACGTTAGTTTTGTGCATGTGAAGGATTTCCTTGAGGATCTTGCATGTGAAGATCGATTGGATTAAATGTCTACCTCGGGAATGAATATTCTTCTTAGTGGTATTACAAGAAAGCATGTTGGGTTACTAATTTCTATGTGCGGTGAAGAATGGATGATGCAAAATGACTTGTGATCTATTTGAGATTGTTTTATTCTATGTAATGTATTTGGATAGTCAGGATTGGACCACTTGTAATTGTAAACCTAAATTGATTAGGGTTTAGGGTTTATCCTACCGACCTAATTGTTGTCTATAAGGTCGATGATGTTTGTTATTGTAAGTGTTGAAAAAAATTGTGTGCGTATCTGAGAGATGAGATACTTGCCAAAATAGTGAGTGAAAACTACAAAGTGTGATTATAGAGTAGAGGAATTGAAAAGGATCTTCCTTAGCATATAGTGATGTTATTAGATCAGAGTTTTACTTGTTGTCTTCTAACCATTTCAACAAAAGGAAAGTCCCTTTGTTGGGTAGCTTTAATAGGCTTATTATAAAACCTCTAACCAGGTGACTCAAGCTCATTGAGTTCTTCAAATCCTCTAGCAAGGTAACCTTTAATAGGGTTTCAATCTTTAACAGGGTATATAGCCATCCCTTAACTGGGTGATCTTTAACAGGATCGGTTCCTAGTAGAACCTTATTGTAAAGTCTTTAACTAGACTAGGCTCCTAACAAAGTGGACTTCAAAAGAGTTCAAAACAAGCTTGTGGGTATTCATCCCCACCGTGGTTTTTCCCATTTGGGTTTCCACGTGAAAAATTTGTGTGTCATGAGTTGTGCATTATTCATGTGATGATTGAGTATTATTTGTTTAAGTGAGTATGCATGTAGAGCTAATGGTTATGGTATTACTGATACAACACTTGCATATGTGTATTGGTGAAGTAGTTATCAGGTGTTGAATGATATTTCAAGCATTCAACTTTACTGGTTTAAGTTGTCTAAAGTCGTACTATGTTTAATCAGTATTGCCATGATTAAGTTCAGTAATGAAGATAACTGGTTATCATAGTTTTAACTTGATAAGTTGTGGAGAAGTTTTTGTATGTATTGATTCACCCCACCCCTCTTAATACAAGTTAGGATATTTGATGTTCATCATTATTCATCATTTGGTATCAGAGCATTTCCAAGTCCTTGATGATATAAGCTTAACCACTTGAGGTAAAAGATCTTGCTTTAATGATAAAGAAGGAAGGTCCTAAGTAAAATAGAGATAACTTCAAAATATGGAAGGACAGAGTGAAGATCTATATCAAGAGTTTGGGTACTCAACACTAGAGCTATGTTGAGAATGTCTATGTAATCCCCACTAGCACTCTAACTGATGATCAAAAAAGAGAGATTCAAGAAAATGGGCACGTCATGCAAGCCCTTATTAGCAATTTGTCCGATATTGAGTTCATTGATATACAAGATAAGGATACTCCTAAGGATGTATGGGACACATTGGAAACCATTTATGGTGGTGATTAGCCTGTCAAGGAAGCTAAGGAAAGAACCTTAGTGTAGCGTCCTAAAATTGTGACACTTGCAATTTCGACTGCATTTCGGTCTTCACGATGGCGACGCAACACGGAACCTGAATGGAGACCCCGAAACTTGTCCACGACACCAAAAACTGCATTTTTCAAGCACCCTGGCCTGATCCTCCTTGCACCCTGCTGTCTCAGGAGGTGGGACCAGAGCGCCCAGCAGCCTAGTCCCTGGCCCTATTTTGGGCCCGGTCTCCTTTGGGACTTCGGGTCTTTTTGTTTGCAATTTGGAAAATAACATTTCCTGGTCGGCCTAAGGTCGGGAAAATTAGTCTATTAACCCTAATTGGCAAGTATATAAACTATATTTTTCTCTCTCATTTGGGATGATGGGAAAAAAGCGTGGAAATGATACTCAAACATTCAAGCATTCAAGCATTCAAGCATTCAAACATTCCTTCAAGCAATTGATCATTCCAAGTCTCCATTCAAGGCTAAGTGTTGCATTCAAGACAAGGATTCAACCATTGAAGAGGAGATCACATACTACATACAACATACAACATACAACAACATCTATACCTTCGCACATAAGGATACAAACATCCTTACAACAAGGTATTAGTACTTGTTTTACATTACAAACATTTACATTTACAACATTTCTCATTTCTTGGTTAATTCCAAAACCAGGGTTTGACCTAAGGGCAAACCCCTAATCCCTAACCCCCCAATCGTCTTCGCTTTTCTGTGTGTAGGTTGCAGGTACGCGGCTAAAATTGAAGATCTAGAATCCTTGTGCAGAGACGAACAGATCCCCCTTCATTTCGCGGATTTTTCGGAGGACCGTGTGCACGCCGGGCGCCATCGTCCCGTCAACTTTTGCTCAAATTTGTAGGACAATGCCGTATCGACATTTTGCTGCTAATTCCAGGTCCGCAGCTTCATCCTATATCCCTATCTCAGTTTATAAGCGAATCTTTCTCACTTTCTATGCATTCCTAGCCTAATTATTCTATCTACATTCTTTACAAAAGAGGGTAGCCTTGCTATCTTAACCCTTGAAACTCATTTAGAATCCAATCTTGCCTTGTGTGGGATTGGATCTTGTGGGTTTGAACCCCTCTTTTGAATGTAAAGTCTCCCTAAGTGAAAACCATCAACCCTAGCGACCTCCCTTCTCTCTCCTTGGAGTTGGAAGAGGGGAGAGCAACTAGGGTTCAATCGATTTTCCGCTTTACATTTTGGTGAACCCGACGTGAACATCCTTTCTGATTATTCATGGTTAGATCTGAAAATTTGATTCCTTGATTACATTTCCATGTTTGATCTTTTGCAAATTTTAGAGGTTGATTGCATAAAAACCCTAAATTTTCTTTTTAGTAATTGAGCTTGTGAAATGTTTAATTATTAATGCTTGTTTCAGATCTACCCTTCTATTACAATTTATCAATTCATATCTATGCTTTAATTTTGAAAATTAAGTGGTTAAGTGTCAAAACCCTAATTTTTGAAACCCTGTTGATTCAACCTTTGTCCAACAATTTCACTGATCAAAACATCTCCAAATCAGCTGTAACTTTGGATTCCGCAATAAAATCACAATATCTTTCATCCCTGAAAATTTGGAAAAAAGTTGCGAGGACCATGTGCACTCCGAGCGCCATCGTCCCTGACATTTTTTCTGAAATTTCGGGAGCAAGATCTTACTATAGTTTCCTGCTAAAATCCAGAATTTTGGCTGATTTTATTGAATCTAACACTTTCAAAATTACAGTCAAAGTTGGTCTTGTGATTGCTTGGTTTAAGGCTTTTAATCATTCAAAAATCATTGAAATTGAAATTTTGTGTCAAAATTGTGTTCTTACTGTCATAAATCTGAAAAGTGTGTTTGCATTCATTCGAAATTTCAGTGCTTTATTCAGATTCTTGCAATTTGTGACTTTTGAAATTAAGTGCTTAATTACAACAACTTTGATTTCTGCTTTCAAAATTGAATTTTGCGTGAAATTGAGTCAACTTTTAAATTTCAAAACTTGCATTGCTTTTGGTATTCCCTCTAAAATCATAAAATTCAAAATTTCAGTTTCCCTCTCTTTTTCAAAATTCAAATTTTGCATTTTTCGACAATCTTGGTAGGATTCAATTTTGAGATTGCAACTTTAATTTGGCCTATCTACAGATCGTAAAATCACTCAATTTTTTCAAATTAGCTTTAAAATCATCATAACTTTCATCCCTGCAAATTTCAAAAAAAGTTGCAAGGACCGTGTGCACTCCCAGCACCACAGTCCCGGACATTTTTTCCGAAATTTCAGGAGATTGTCATGATTGCATTTAACAGCTTAAATCTAGGAGATTGGCTGATTTTACTGAAAATTGCTACCTCTAAAATTCAAAATTTTCTCTCCCTCTCTAGTGCATGAGTTTTACAACAATAAGCCCTACTTACACTATTCCCGTTAGACAAAGCTGTAGAATTAAGTCTTTTTGAGGTTTAACTACTGAGGAGATGGAACCTAATTTGAATAGCCTTTTTAACGAGGACATGGGTAATTCCTCTAATCCTCCTAATGATGAAGAAGCTCTCCATGAGGTTTCTGTAGAACAACTTTCGAAATTGGATAACCAATTTGACGATTTTCGACAATGGATGTCTCAAGAATACCCCGATAGTCAAGCTCTTCCTTTAATTGAGGGTCTAAAACATATGCTTCAAAGTGATAAGAATGGAATTGATATTTTGCGTGGTATTGCACACATTGTGGATTTGAATGTGATGCCTATAAAGAGTTGTGTCGAAACTTTAGGTTATACACAACCTCCCACTCAAGCCAATCATTCTATTCCTTTGACAACTTCTATTGCTAGCATACCTACCTTTACATCAAACATAATGGCTACTTCAGTACAAGACATTCCTCCTATGATCACCAGTCATGGGGGCAATCCTTCCTCTTCAATTAACCCTCTTCCTTCATTTAATCCGACTTCTTCATTCATTCCTTCAATGAGTGTTCCTATTACATCTCCACAAATGAACATGACGCAAGGGGGCAATTCATTTAACCATTCCATTCCTCCTTGTAGTGTTCCTCCTGTCCAATCATCTCCTATGACTAACTATCATAGTGTCCCGCCACCTTACTCTCTACCTTCTTTCAATAACATAACACCTCCATCTCAATCTAACACATCTAATATGAATTCTTCGACTGAAGCGACCATTAACAATCTTGCACAAACTGTCTCTTCTTTACAGCAACAAATTGCCTCTATGAATCAATCTAAGTTTAGTGTGCCCACATTTGATGTTGCGAGCCCACTTTCTCTTGACATTGTTCGAGCTATCCCTCCTAAACATGTTGAAATCCCGCATTTGGAGCTTTATAATGGTAAAGGAGATCCTCTAACACATGTTAAGACTTTTCAAACAATATGTACTGATTTTGCTTATGACCAAAGGTTGCTTGCAAAACTGTTTACTAGAACATTAAGAGACAAATCCCTACAATGGTATTGCTCGTTGCCTTCTTATTCTATTACTTCTTTCGAACAACTTGCAAATGCTTTCATTCAACAATTTCAAAACAATATAAGTCCTAAAGTTACTTTGATTGATTTAATGCATTGTAAACAAGGTGTTAAAGAAAAAGTGACTGATTTCATTGGTAGATATAAGCATTTGTATGCTCAAATTTCTTTTCCAGTGCCTGACAATGATATTCAAAGAATATTTATTTCTAATTTACAAAAAGATATTCGAGACAAACTTCTGTTTTCTGAGTTTACTTCTTTCCAACAGTTGTGTGCAACTCTTCACAATTATCAACTGACTGTGAGTCAAATGGAACAATCACATCCTATGGCTCCGAGTGATAAGGGTGATAGCAGTCAACAACCATTTGGAAAGTTTAAACCAAATAGAGATTCTATCAAATTCAATGAAAACATCATCAACAACAATGTGAATGCAGCATCAGGTGTGCCTCCTATTTCTAAGTTTTTCAAGAAAGAAAGAAAGTATACTCCTTTGAATGAATCATTGCATAGTATTATGAATAAGTTATTGGAACAAAATGTGCTTACTCTTCCTCATATAAGGCAAATAGATCCTGCAAAGATTACTTCACCTTATTTTGATAAAAAATCTTTTTGTCAATTTCATCTTCAACTTGGGCATGATACTGAAAAATGTTTTGCTTTAAAGGGTAAAATTCAGGATTTGATTGATAATAATACTATTTCTGTTTCCGGAGTGAATGATAAAGGAAACACATCTATAGCTCCTCCTAACCAAAATCTTTAGATTTTTACTGATCCATTACCTTCTCATACCTCTAATGCGATTGAGACTAATGATTCCTCTCTCTCATCTAATGGTCTTGTGTCTATGACTCCGAATGTGATTAACTTTGTAGAGCAGAAAGAAAACCCTAAAGAACCTTCCATCACATTTGATTCTAGTGAAACTATCAGGGCACCTGATGGTCCTTTATACATAGTTGCAAAAGTCAAGAATACACCTTGCCATGGAGTGCTTATTGATCCTTTGTGCATGGTTAATGTTATTACCGAAGAATTTCTTTTTACTTTGCAATTGAATCAAGTGATCTATGACCAAACAGATGTGATTGTGAAATTATTTGATGCATTTTCTTCTCCTGCAATTGGTTCTATTACATTACCTATTGAAGTTCATAACAAATCCCTTGATGTGAACTTTGCTATTATTCCTTCATCCGAACAATTTCGTGTGAAGCTTGGCTATCCTTGGTTATCTTCCATGAAAGCTATTGCTTCTCCTATTCATAAGTGTTTGAAATTTCCCCATAATGGTGAAGTTGTTACTGTCAATCATAGTCTCTTTAAACCAACTGAAAGAACTTCTAGCGTTCCTATTGATTACTTTTGGCCTAAACAATTCCAATCTCTTCCTCTGCGAAGTGATCATCTTTTCAAATCTTATCAAAAATGGAAAACAGATATGATCCTATCTTTAAGTGAACCTAGAACACCCAAACTTGATATTCCTATCGTTCTTGAGAAGGAAGTTCTTCCTTTGAAAGATAAAACTAATGTCTTTCCTCAAGAAGATTCCCAACCCATTCCTATGGATGTGACTATGTCTATGCCTAATAAACCTTCTAAGAGTAGACCTATACCTCCTCGTCATGATGGACTTGGTCTCCTTCCTAAACCAAAAATTCCTCCTTTATATGGAGCAGTTCCTCCTCCTTCCTTTTATAGAGAGAAGAGACCTTCTTCTTCTCCTATTTTCCAGCCTAAGAGACCACAACCTAAACACCGAAATGATAAGGATGAGAACATTCCTCCTCCTCAATCTTCTCCACTTCCTACTAAGACTAGACGAAATCATTCTACACATGAACGCCGACGAAAGCGTCGTCTTAGAGCTCAAGCAACTGCTTCTCAAACTTTGCAATCTCCAAAAACACCTTCAACAAGCATTATTCCATTTTCTCCAAAATCTCCTAAACATAAGATGCATGATGGTCTTGATCCTATGCGAGTAAAAGATCCTATTTTTATAAATCTTGATGATGAACATGTTACTCCTCTTGCTTCTGATAGTGAATATGAACTTGTTGATATTGATAACCATTTATCTAACGAATTTTCTAAAGCATTTATCCTAGCTCCTAGACAAGAACAACGTGGCTTGGAACATGAACATAGCCCTTGTTTGGATCTTGTGATAGCTCCATCTGCTGTGTTGGATGTTCCTCCTCTAGCGTGTTGCCTACCTTCCCGAAACATTGATCAGCAAGATCGGGGGGTAGATGACGTGCTAGACTAGTTTCATTAGCATAGCAGATTCTCTCCTCCTCTCTTTTGTTACTTCTTCTATATGTGTTATTCTCATTCTTCTATTTGTTGTCCTTAGTGTTGTCTACTTGAGGACTATGCAAAACATTGAGATCTCTTTTGGTCTCTCTCATGTTGACTCAAAAGACACATGTGTTCCCTTCTTCTAGGTGACCTTCCTTGATTGGGGAATGAAGAACAATTATGCATACATACATATGATATATACATGAATTATCATATAGCATACTGACCCCGAGGAAAGCGAAGTCACCTCGTGCTTTGTGTTTTGTGTCTATTATCCTTGGGTTTATCTCACACTTGGGGGCTAAATCTTTGTGATAACGTGCTCCTTTCCTTTCTCATTTCTTATGTGTATCACTAAGTTAAAACAATCACCCCCGTTGAGGCATGTGTGATCTCTTTAACGTAGGGGGGCATACACCCCGTCTATTCCTTCAGGATACTTGAAAATTTCTTGGTGAACTTAGCTTTGCCTTGAAAATTTTTGGTATTTTCTCTTGCATGACTCATAGTGAGGGAACCTTACTACTGATAGTCATGGTTCTCCCTCGTGATCTTCCCTTTTACTTTGTCAATTGAAGTCGTAAGATCCTTAGTCCACTAGGGGCTTGGTGTATCTTGCCTCCTTGACGTGGTGAAAGTCTTTCAATGTTGTTTCCTTGTACTTTACCAGAAGTATGAGCATACATACTCCCGCTAAAGTGGGGGCTAAATGTAGCGTCCTAAAATTGCGACACTTGCAATTTCAACTGCATTTCGGTCTTCACGATGGCGATGCAACACAGAACCTGAATGGAGACCCTGAAACTTGTCCACGACACCAAAAACTGCATTTTTCAAGCACCCTGGCCTGATCCTCCTTGCACCCTGCTGTCTCAGGAGGTGGGACCAGAGTGCCCAGTGCCCTGGTCCCTGTCCCTATTTTGGGCCCGGTCTCCTTTGGAACTTCGGGTCTTTTTGTTTGCAATTTGGAAAATAACATTTCCTAGTCGGCCTAAGGTCAGGAAAATCAGTCTATTAACCCTAATTGGCAAGTATATAAACTACATTTTTCTCTCTCATTTGGGATGATGGGAAAAAAGCATGGAAACGATACTCAAACATTCAAGCATTCAAGCATTCAAGCATTCAAACATTCCTTCAAGCAATTGATCATTCCAAGTCTCCATTCAAGGCTAAGTGTTGCATTCAAGACAAGGATTCAACCATTGAAGAGGAGATCTCATACTACATACAACATACAACATACAACAACATCTATACCTTCACACATAAGGATACAAACATCCTTACAACGAGGTATTAGTAGTTGTTTTACATTACAAACATTTACATTTACAACATTTCTCATTTCTTGGTTAATTCCAAAACCGGGGTTTGACCTACGGGCAAACCCCTAATCCCTAACCCCCCAATTGTCTTTGCTTTTTTGTGTGTAGGTTGCAGGTATGTGGCTGAAATTGAAGATTTGGAATCCTTGTGCAGAGACGAATAGATCCCCCTTCGTTTCGTAGATTTTTCGGAGGACCGTGTGCACGCCGGGCGCCATCGTCCTGTCAACTTTTGCTCAAATTTGTAGGACACCACCATATCGACATTTTACTACTAATTCCAGATCCGCAGCTTCATCCTATATCCCTATCTCAGTTTATAAGTGAATCTTTCTCACTTTCTATGCATTCCTAGCCTAATCATTCTATCTACATTCTTTACAAAAGAGGGTAGCCTTGTTGTCTTAAACCTTGAAACTCATTTAGAATCCAATCTTGCCTTGTGTGGGATTGGATCTTGTGGGTTTCAACCCCTCTTTTGAATGTAAAGTCTCCCTAAGTGAAAACCATCAACCCTAGCGACCTCCCTTCTCTCTCCTTGGAGTTGGAAGAGGGGAGAGCAACTAGGGTTCGATCGATTTTCCGCTTTACACTTAGAGGAAAATTTGAAGACATGAGGCTAGTTGAAGGGGAAACCATTCAACAATATGGCATAAGGATCAAGACTATTGTTGGAGATATCAAGAGCACTAGTGAAGCAATTGATGATGCCACCGTTGTCAGTAAAGTTTTGAGATTATTGTTACCGGTCTATGCAATTAGAGTCACTGCTATTCAGGAACTAAGGTCTATCAACAAAACCAATGTATCCTTAGACTCTATCATTGTAGTGTTCTAAAGACTGAGTCAACTTTTAGACCATCCGTTGCACCAACTAGAAAAGGAAAAGAAGTAAGTACCAATTATGAATCTGTGCAAAGTAGAGGTATGGTTGATGAAGATATTGTGATGGAGTTTGAAGCTCTTATTGCCAAGAGACTTCCAAAAGGTAATAGAAAATATAGAGGTAAGCTTCCTTTAAAATGTTTTTTCCTACAATAAGATAGGACATATAACTATTAACTATCCTAACAATGACAATAAGGATAAATTGGAGAGGTTTAGAAAGTATAAAGGAGGAAATAGAAGAAATTGTCTTGTTGCAGTGGATGAAGGTGTTACTGATGAAGAATCTGAGGATGAAGAGAATGAGGAAATAATGTATGTAGCTATAAAGGAAGAAGTGTCTGACAAGAAAGCACTTGTCTCTCACATTGACAACTCTCATGAGTGGATTATTGATAGTGGTTATTCTCACCACATGACTGGTGATTGGAGAAAGTTTCTATCTTTAGAAGAATATGACAGAGGTGTTGTCAGATTTGGTAATGATGTACTGTGCTTGGTAAAAGGTAAAGGATCCATCTCACTGAATGGAAAGAGTGGTGTGGATGATGCCTACTGGGTAGAAGGTCTTAAGAATGACCTTTTGAGTGTTGCTCATCTAAATGACAAAGGACTTGTTTTGGAGTTCAAAGGTGGAGTCTGCAGTATAATTGGAAAGAGTGGTGAACTTATTGCCACTGGTAAGAAGACCAGAGGTAACTTATTTCAGTTGAATGCCAAGATTATTCGGTGTCTGATGGTGACGTTTGATGTCAATTGGATATGGCATAGGATACTTTTTCAAATGAACTTGGACAATATTGTAAAAGCTAGTAAGATCAAGACAGTAAGAGGATTGCCTTTGCTAAACAAACCAGAGAATTCTTTGTGTAGAGAATGTCAACTTGAGAAGATGTCTTCCTCAACTTTCAAAGGTAAGTCTTTTTTAGCAGAGAACTTACTTGATCTTGTGCATACCGATCTGTGTGGTCCTATGAAAACTAGAAGTATTCAGGGAGATAGGTATTTCATGATTCTTACTAATGACATCTCAAGAATGATGCGGGTCACATTATTGAATGACAATTCTAAGGCATTTGGAAAGTTCAAAGCCTTTAGAGCATTAGTAGAGAAGGAAAGTGGCAAAAGGATAAAATGACTAAGAACTGATCAAGGAGGTGAATTCACTTATGATGAATACAACAAGTACTGTGAAGATAACAGTATCAAGAGGTAGTTGTCTGACCCAAGGATACCACAAAAAAATGGCATAGCAGAAAGGAATAATAGGACTATAGTTGAAGTGGCTAGAACAATGTCGATCCAAGGAAAGGTTGTTCACACTTTTTGGAGAGAAGTGGTGAGCACTATAGTCTATACTATGAACTGCATACTCATCAAGAAAGGTAAAGTTAATATTAGGAATCCCATAGATACTGAGAGGGGGGGGGGGTGAATCAGTATCTAACCGGTGTATAGAATTTCTTAACTTAAAACATGTAGAACATATTATAATAGTGTGTTGGTAAGCAAGAAATAATGCAATAAACAGAATCAAGAACATCCACATGAAAATCACACCATAACACAAGGATTTAATGAGGAAACCTGGTGTGAGAAAAAACTTGGTGGGATTTGTGACCCACAATATTCACTCACTGGCCAATAAGAGAATATTACTTACAATAGGGGCCTGCACATGCAGGAAGGCCAACTGCCTAGAGCTCACTGCTCAATGGGAAGTCTTACTGACTTATAATAAGGATTATACAAATCTAATATCTTGTACTGCTTTACAATAGCATCTATAATGCCTGATCCAGTACCAGTTGCTACTTTGCTTCTTACATAATCCCTTAGCCTATATTTTGCATAATAGGTCTGCCTAATATTTTTCCTTAATTGTTCTTTTTCTCATTACCAAATGTCTACAATGATCTCTTTTATATATAAGAGTCACTTTACAATTTTCCAAGTCGACTTACAAAGTTTTTACAATAATAAACAAAATATAATATAACAAAATCCTATTAGCCTCTGTGCTGGTATACTTCTTTTCTTTGTGCTGGTGCTGGTGTCCTGAGTGCTAGTGTAGAGTGTGATCTGCTTGATGTTGGTATAATGCCTTTGCCAGTATCATAGGATTGCAAGGTTGCCATCAATGACAAAACCTTCAATCACATACAATGTCTCATTGGAGTGTGCATATGCCAACAATCTCCCCCTTTGGCATTGATGGCAACAATCATGAGAAATTTCAAAAAATGTATCAAAAAATGTGAAGTCCAAAAATGTTACCAAAAATGTGTGTGCTCCCCCTGAGCATATGATTCCTATGATATTGAATTTTCTCATCCCACTACTCCCCCTTTGGCATCAATGACAAAGGTTGTCAAGATGTCAGTAGAGTTTGTGGTTTCAACCTTGTAACTGGGTGGTTACAATTTGAAAAAGATCTCCCAAAATCAAGTTTATACTATCCATAAACTTCTTGCTATCCTTTATTGTTGTCTCTGATCTCTTCACCATACCGGTGAGATGCTGGAAATGCTCTACTGGTGTTTTCTGTCCCTGTTTTAGTGCCTCAGATACTTCCTTCCATAGTGATGCTAGACAGTCCAATCTTGGACTCAGTTTTAATCTCAGATGCTTTGCCTTATTCACAATTCTCTCTTTCTCTCTTTCCAATTTAAGTAATTCTTCTTCAAAATTTGTTATCTACTCCTCAAAAACTGATAGTGTATCAGGTGAGTTAACAAAATTATCTGCAAGTTTATTGATCTCATCCTGTACCTTGCTCATCTTTTTGTCTATATCTACAGTCAAAAAGTTTTTCTTATAGGCGTCTTTGTACAAAGTTTTGTACTCCTTCAATAAATTACACAATTCTGGTAGAAGTGTGTCAAAATCTCTGTTACACTTCTTTATTTGCTCATCAAAGAATTTCTACTTTATCTTTCAATGACTCTTCCTTTATTTTCTCAATATTTTCTATGATATATTTACACAATGTATCAAGTTGTCCTAAAAAATCTTTATTGTCTATATTACAATTAGGAGCAATTACCTTCAAAATTGGTAAGGTATCATCAATTGCCTTGTAAGCTTGTGAGTTGCAGTCTGTTATCTTTTTGATTGAATCTAATAGTACCTCAGTCACATTAGTTGATTTGAAGCCTGATGATGAACCAACAATTTGAGTACTGGTGGAAATAACCAAGCTTGTATTGACCTTTGGTAGGTCTATTTGTGTCTGCATTTCTTTAAGCAATGGTTTTTCTATTTCTCCAGTTGCTAGTGGCACTATTTCCTTATGTTCTTGTTCCTGTTGTTGTTGTTCATGTTCCAGAGCCTTTTTCTCTATTTGTTGCATTGTCTCAGTCTGAATCTCTACCTTTTTCTCTTTGTCTTCTGCCAATTTCTCTTGTGTTTTTTTAGTTTGCTCAGCTACCGGAGGCTCACTAGCCATGTCAGTCTGATCAACTATATGTTTGTCTACCACTATGTTGATCTTTTGAGTATCAACATCCATAGTATATAAGACTTCAGGATTAGTATTACCATCCTCTACATCCATATTCTCAGCTATCGGTTGATCTTCTGTAGCTGTTGTTTTTACCGATGGAGTAATCAAAGGAGGTGGGGATAAGTTGTCTCTAACCTTGGTGCTAGGTGGTCCACCAATTTTACCTTTACCCTTGTCTCTATCTTTCTAATAAACTTTGATGGGTTTGGGGTTCCTGTATTCTTCTTGTTTTTCTTTTTCAACTAGGAATATATCCCATCCATTTTTTGTTTCCTCAGTCACCTCATTAACTCTTCCAACCATTAAAGCAATGTGTCGGTGTGCATTAAAAAATACTAACCAGTTGGCTTGAGCAATTAGGTCATCAATTTCTTTGGGTGAGTTTACCGGATAAACAACAAGTAGCTTTTCAATCTTTATTTTTTTGTCCAGTTCTATTAATACTTGTCTTCTTGCTTCCAATCTCTTAAATAGTTCATGTGGAATTTCATTTACTACTTCCATCAAAAACTTCTTATACATATACATATGCAATATAACACTATTTTCAACTTGTTATTTTTCATCAGTTGTTAAAGTGTGATATATTTTCTCTATATTTTTCAATTTACCTTCCTCTGTAATTTCATTCAGCAGTATATCAAGAGGGGCCAAGTCTTTGTTTGTCCTCTTCTTCTTTTTGGGTGTCAGTTTCTTCTTCTTTGGTGTAGCCTTTCTTATCAGAGATCTCACTGCTTGTTGATTTTGTCTTGTCCTCCTGGGTGAGGGTGTGGTTGCTGGTGAGGGATCTCTTTTCCTTACAACTCTTTTGAAAGTTGCAGGCATGTCACTCCCCGAAGAAGTACCTATCGGTGATAGGTGAGTTTCAGGTTGTGGAGCTACTAACTCATCCTCTGTTATACTGGTTTTCTTCAACACATCTTCTTTGATGGCCTTTGCTTGTCTGGGACCTTTCCTTACAACTGCCTCAACCTTTTTCACTCTTTTCTTTGATTGTATTTGGCTTTCAATAGTTTCTGCACTACCAAATATTTCTTCCTTAGGTTCTCTGGGGGCTTCTAGAAGTGCTTTAGCATATGTTTCAATTATATGATCATCTATTTCATAGCCCATCTTGGTTACCAAAATTGTCCTAAGGATGACTGCTTCCATCCATATTTCATCCTTCTTGATTACAAAGCATATTTCATCTTTGTATTTGTCGACAATATTTTGTGATAACCTGATTCTTTTCTTCAGTTTGGCCTTTAATGCTTGAAAAAAGTCATGAATATTGTTTTCCTTGTTTTCTCCCATGCTATTGAATAGTTCTATTAACTGTTTACCTACCAGTATATCATAACCAAGTGCTTTTTAGCCTATATCGGGAACCTATTTTGTTATATGTAGCATCAGATATACTAATAGATTTCCAAACCTAAAAGTTCCTTTCTTGTCCTTCTTAATCTTTCCACGGTTGTCAATTAATTCATCTTTTAACCACTCACATATATCAATCTTTGCATTTTATGTGACCATATCATAAGCACTCTTAATGCATAAACTTGAAACTGAATTGAGTCTATTTGCATGAGTAGCTTTATACCCTAATATCATGCTGATAAATCTCAGTTTAATGTCTGTTACATCATTAACTCTTAGGGACCTTTTGTCGAATGTTGCACCAGTTAGGTTTGTAACTAGGTCATTGGATACCTTCTTGGTTTTATCTGGCCTTTTACCGGTGGTCGGTAACCCTGTGATAGCTTTCACAGCTTCCTTAGTGATTTTTTGGACTACATTCTAACTAGAAAAATTCACCATGTACCCTGCTTAAGACTATCCTAATCACATCCTTGGGGAATTCAGGAATGCTAAGGATCTCTGTAAATCCTAGGGTTTCAATGATCTTGTGTTCATCTTTTACATTGCCAGTTTTATCACATATAATAGTTTTAAACATGGTTTTAATCTCTTCATCTCCTAGTTCCTCAATGTTATAGTGGATGTAAATTTTGGGGTCTTCAGCATAAACAACTCCCTTGGGAATTTGAGAAAAAGAACCTAAGGTATCATCTTTCTTTGCTACCTCAGGAACTAATTGAAATATGGCCTAGGTCTTTTTATAACTTTGATAATAGTAGGGTTTGCTATATATTCAATTGCAGAGGTGGATGCCATGATTAAATACCTTTTACTACCTTTAGGATGGATGAATGCTTGGAGTGTTCTTGCCTCTTGCTTGAAATATGTTAGCTCAAAATCTTTGTGCTCTTCGTAGGTTTGAAATCTCAGTGAAATGAAATGGAGCCAAAACCTCAATTTTATAGTGTCTTTTTTCCATCTACCACATTAAATGCATGCCGGTTAAGTATTCTCTTAACATTGTCTATCGGTAAAAAGTAATTTTCAACTTCTTATCTCTAACCAAGGGAATAATAGCACGTGTCATTAGATTGCCAAACCCTCAAGGAAACTTTCTTCAATTAGATGAAGAACTTCCTGTCAGTGGAGCACTGCTCTATCCTACTGGTGAAGTATCACTCTATCCTTCTGGTGAAGCATTGGTTTGTTCTACCGGTGGAGGAGTATTCTCAATATTTAGATCAGCTTTTCTAATCCATTGTTTTGAGAATTCTTGCTTAACCTCTTCAACTTTTTCTTTACCTTTCAAGCTAGAACTTTTGTTGTCTACCGGTGTTCCTTTACTTCTACAAAATTTTGCAATATGCCCAATCTTGTTATATGCATAACAAGTTACATTATTCTTCTAAATAGCTTTCCCATAACCTATGTTGGTTTGTGTTCTGCATTGATTAGATAAATGTTCAAATCTTCCACAAACATAACATCTCACATTCATTTTGCAATTTTTAGAGTTGTGACCAACTTTGTTGCATTTTGAACATTGACCAATGGGTGTGTTGATATTTTGATAATTTCTAGATCTACATTCATTTTCTTTATGACTATACTTATTACAGTTAAAGCATTTTCCATTGAATTTATAAGCATTAGGTTGTCTTACCGGTTTGATGTGATCTTGAGTATTTGCAGTACCGGAGCTTTCACCAACTTCAAAGCCAATTCCAAAAGTGTCACCTTTAGGTTTTTGATTCTTCAACAAGGTGCCAAGTTCCTCTTAGCTTTTCTTGAATTTTTCTTTATGTTGATTTGTATTTTCTAGTTCTCTTTCTAAGACTTCTTTTTGTCTCATCAGTTCATTTGAGTCATTCTGAGTATGAATCAGATCTGTCTTCAACATGTCATTTTCATAGCTAAGTCTTGTGTTCTCATTTGCTGCATCACTTAGTCTTTTGGTCAGTTCTTCTTCATTCTTCTTCCTATCCTCAATCTCTTTGCAGAATATCATAGTCATATCCTACATCTCATTCTTTGTTGTCATGTTCTCTTGTTTCAACTTGGTTATGATATCATTAAGTGATTCCTTTTCATCATTCTCATTTTGCAATTTTTCACAAAGTTCTCTTCTCTTATTTCTTGCAACAGTAAAATTTTCTTGAAGTGCCTGAATGATATCCTGAGCTACCCTTAAATCATCTTCTAGTTTGATATTTTTCAATTTCTCTGCATCATAGTCTGTAAGAGCTCCTTCAAGTTGCTTCATCAGATTCTCCATCTTTATCGGTGTCAAGATCTTCCTCAAATAATATGAAATATTTATCACCATAATAACTTTGAACTTTCATAGGACCACAAAAATCAGTGTGCACTAGATCTAAAATTCCCTTAGAAGTGTAAGACTTACTTGTAAAGCTTGATCTTGTAATCTTACCCATCTGGCATCCTTGGCACATAGCATTCTTAGGTTTTTCAAGACTCAGTAGACCTCTTACTCTGTGCTTCTTACTTATCTTGATTAGGTTATCAAAATTTACATGACAAAACCTCTTATGCCATAGCAAGGTATCATCAATCTTTGCATGCAAACACTTATTCTGAGTTGAGTCAAGGTGAAATGTATTACCTTTTGTTTCTGTACAGATAGTAGCTAACTTTCCATTCTTGTCATGAACCTTGACAATTCCTTTCTGAAATTCTATTCGGTAACCTGTGTTGTTTAGTTGTGCTACACTCAACAAATTGTATTTCAAACCTTCAACCCAATAGACATCATTGCATCTTGCATTATCAAGAAGTGTTATAGATCCTTTACCTCTTACTAGACATGGTGCATCATTACCAAATCTAACATAGCCTCCATCATAATCTTCTAACATAACAAACTTGTGTTTATCTCCTATCAGATGATGTGAACATCCACTATCTATAATCCAAGAATCATTAGTGTTTATGTGAGATATTAGGTATTTTTCTTCATATCTTTCTTCATCTGATCCATCCTTGATAGCCACATAAACAACTTCCTCTGTATCAGTCTCATCTAATTTATCATCGTCAGATTCCTCATAGGCTATTAAGCATGTCTTTCTATCTCTTCTTCTGAAGTCTCAGTGTCCTCTATAATGGTTATCTTTCTGTCTATCATCTTAGTAATCTCTCTTTTTAGTAAAATCTTTGTAAGGACAGTTAGAAGCCATATGTCCAATCTTATCACAATTGAAACATTTCAAACCTAGTTTTCCTTTATACTTACCTTTGCCTCTCGGTAACCTTTTGGCCAATAGTGCTTCAAACTCTTCTTGCTTTCTGATTTCTTCATACAGTTTGTGTACTTCTTCCATGTTCTTCCGAAATCTTTCACTTGCTCCACTATGATCTCCTTCAGAGTACTTATACTTTCTTTCATTGTAATCATTAGATTCATCGAGATGAAAAGAACTAAATGTAGATTCAAGTTTATCTACCGAAGATACACTGTTATCAAAATTACTTAACTCAAATGCATGTAGCTTACCAATAGTAGCATCCAAGGAAACTGGCATATTAGGTACATATCTCAATTCATTGATTGTTGAGACTCGGATTGCATAAGCTGGTAGAAGGGTTCTTAACAACTTACTTGTTATATCTTTTTCTTCAATAGTTCCACCTGCTCCTTTGATTTGATTGACAATCTCCTTTAGTCTTGTACTATACTGAGTTATGTTCTCACCTTCATTCATCCTCATAGATTCAAGTTGTCCTCTAAAAGTGTCTAGTTTTGCTCTTTGAACATGTTCATCTCCTCCATATACTGATATGAGCTTATTCCACATTGCCTTTGCATCATTGCAACCTTGTAGGTCATTAAACTCTGAATCGGTCAATGCAAATGTTATTTCAATCATTGCTTGAATATGTTCTTGCTTCGCCTTTATCTCTTCCATAGTCAATGGATAGGTGCTTGATGTGACAAAATCATTCTCCAGATAGTATACAACATATTCTCCAACTCATGATAGATGTAGCTTCATCCTTTTCTGCCATGTACAGAAACTTGACTTGTTTAGCTTCAGTGCATCCCTCTTATACATCTTTGGATCTTTAACTCAAGTGCCTTTAAACTTTCCTTTCAGAGTCCAATGCTCTGATACCAATTGATAGTTCTGATACTTAATATAAGTATAGATCCAATAGCCAACAAGATGAGAGGGGGGGGGGGTGAATCATACAAACTTAATCATCCATAAAAACATCAGATTCAACCTCGGTAACATATATATCAATCATATAACCAAAACTATCAAACATGCAAACTCAAAAGCATATGAACAATATAAACCTCATAACACCAGATTTAACGTGGAAACCCAAATAGGAAAAAACCACTATGGGATTTTGGACCCACTAAGAAATATACTCTTATAGAGTATGCTCGGTTAAAAGAAAATCCTGTTAAAGATTACAAACACATTGCTAGATGTAACCTGGTTAAGGGATTTCCCTCAGATCTGTTAGCATCTTCACTTTGTTAGAAGTGACCTTGTCAAAGGATTTCAAACACTCAATCAAAATGTCACCTTGCTAGAGGATTTACATATAAGACTGTTAAGTCCACTTGATTAAGAGATTTTCTATCACTTTCACAAAATAACAGTAATAAAAATCTATCTGCAACTTCACATCTAAAATGCTAAAGCAGATTTTTATTTGTTCAATACAATCTAGACATAGAACTAATCTTGTCTATCTATTGGGCTTCTATACTCTGTTATTCTAATAGGTCTTCAAGCTTCTGTGTTCGGTAATCACTATGTAGCATCCCTGTGCATACACTTGCCTGCATACATGTTTATCAATAGTTTCCTATTTATAAACAATTAGGTAACCGCTTAATCTCCTTGATCACATTTCCCATGATCAATCATAGCCATCAGATCTTCAAACTTATCTAGGTTCAATGCATCTTTCGATCTGAAAATATTTTACCCCACCTTGGAACTTGCATAATAGTCTTGGAACTTGTGCTAGGGTATTGCGGTTCAATCTGAGCTGTAGATCTTCATGCTGACTTTCCATTGCCTTAGATTCGTTAACAAACTTCTTCCACAGCTTACCAATCATTGATCCTCTCTAGCTCATCAACTTCTTTCATTAAATCCTGCATGTAAACATTTAATGCATTCTATTATAGCTTAGTTACAACTCGGTAACAACTTGGTGAATACTAAACTTCACTCGGTAGACATTCCACCTTCATTAATCGATAGCGATAACCTTAGGGTTTACCAACTAGGTTCCTTAGGGTTTACCGACTAGGTTCTTTGCCTGATAACATAGTATAGTATTAACCTTTAAATTTTACAACATATGTATGATGTTAAAACAATCTAAAACATCATGATCTCATCATTGTCTGACTCGGTAGTAGTTGCCCATTGAATACCTTATTCATCCCTTTATTCATCATATTATTTCCTATGTCTTTTACCAACTTCTTTATAATCTTCATATCATACTTCTCAAGATATGGCAACATCATACTGAATTAGAAAATCAATTTCTTGACATCAATGACAAAATAATAATATCAAGATAGTAAAACATTTTTAATCAGTTATATCCATAATCATCAACAACCTTCTCAATATCCTTATTGAAATGCCAACAATCTTTCATTGTCTGTTATAATGCAATATTGCCAACACTTACATAAACCCTTAGCCTATATTTCGCATAATAGGTCTACCTAATATTTTTCCTTAATTGTTATTTTTCTCATTACCAAATGTCTACAATGATCTCTTTTATATATAAGAGTCATTTTACAATTTGCCAAGTCGTCTTACAAAGTTTTTACAATAATAAACAAAATATAATATAGCAAAATCTTGTCGGCCTTTGTGCCGATATACTTCTTTTCTTTGTGCCAATGCCAGTGTCTTGAGTGCCGATGTAGAGTGTGATCTTCTTGATGCTAGTATAATGCCTTTTCTGGTATCATAGGATTGCAAGGTTGCCATCAATGACAAAACCTTCAATCACATACAATGTCTCATTGGAGTGTGCATATGCCAATAGTTAAAACCCCTTATGAGTATTGGACCGGGAAGACTCACACTATGAGTTACTTTAAAGTATTTGGCAGTAAGTGTTACATCAAGATAGGTGAGCATCTGAGAAAGTTTGATGCTAAATGTGATGAAGGAATATTTTTGGGATATTCCACTAAGAGAAAAGCTCTCGAGTGCTACAACAATAGAACACATAAAATTGTTGAGAGTATTAATGTCAGGGTTGATGAATCTCCTGAGGAACCTAAGGAAATCTATAGCAAGAAAGTGGAAGATGAACCGGGTGTAGCCTTCTGGGAACCGATTAAGAAAGAAACAAGTAAAGACCTCAGTGTTCCTATATTGGTAGAAACTGCAGTAGGTGAAGAAGAAGAAGTAAGTGAAGAAGAAGAGGAAAAGCAAGTAGAGCCAGCTAGAGTCATTCCTAGATATGTGAAACTACATCATGATCCAAAGCAGATCATAGGAGATAAAGATGTAGGGATACTCACAAGAAGAAAGGTGAAAGAAAAATCTTGCATGATTTCTGAATTGGAGCCCAAGACTTCTAGAGAAGCACTTACAAAAGAAGACTAGATTAAGGCAATGGAAGAGGAACTAGGCTAGATAGAAAAGAATGCAACATGGTCTTTGGTACCTAGACCAGAACACAAGAATGTCATAGGTACCAAATGGGTCTTCAGGAATAATCTGAATGAAGAAGGAACATTTGTAGGGAACAAAGTAAGACTTATATGCAAGGGATATGCTCAGGAAGAGGGAGAAGACTATGGAGAAACATTTTCTCTTGTGGCTAGGCTGGAAGGTGTTCGAATGCTACTTCCATTTGCAACATTTCAGGGATTTAAGGTATACCAGATGGATATAAAGTTTGCATTCTTGAATGGAATCCTAGAAGAGGAAGTGTATATTGAGCAACCAGATGGGTTTGCCTTATCAAAAGATAGTAACATGGTTTGTAGATTACACAAGGCCCTGTATGGATTGAAACAAGTACCAAGGGTATGGTATGAACATTTACACTCTCATCTTGTGAAGATAGGGTTTCAAAGAACAAGTGAGGATAGCAACATCTACTTGAAATTTGAAGGTGATCAGATTCTGATCTCTGAAGTGTTTGTAGATGACATAATCTTTGGAGGAGATGATGAAATGAGCCATGCATTTATAGATGAAATGAAGAAAGAGTTTGAGATGTCTCTCATTGGAGAGATAAATTTCTTCATTGGTCTATAGATTTAGCAAATGAAACGGGGTATCTTTATTACCCAGTCTAAATATGTCAAAGAGGTATTGAAGACCTTTGGCATGGAGGAGAGAAAACCGGTTGGTACACTGATGGTGACCAGATGTAAATTGACCAAGGAAGATCATTCAGAGTTGGTGAATGAGAAGGAGTACCAGTCAATGATCGGTAAGCTACACTATGTGGTGCACAAAAGACTAGATATTTCTCATGTGGTGGGCATAGTAGCTCATTTTCAAAAAAGTCCAAGAGAATCCCACTTGGTAGCAGTCAAGAGGATTCTTAGGTACTTGAAAGGGATAGTTGATAATGGATTGTGGTATCCATACAATGGTGATTTTAATATCATGGTATTTATCAATGCTAATTGAGGAGGTAATGTGGATGACCAAAAAAGCACAATTGGTGGAGCATTCTATCTTGGTGGAAGACAAGTCTCATAAACGAGTAAGAAGAAGAGCTGTACTTCTTAGTCTATAGCTAAAGCGGAGTAGGTGGCAACATTTATGAACTGCACTCAAGCAATCTAGATGAAACATGTATTGGATGGTTTCAACATACCTATATTTGAACTGAGGAGTATATTTTGTGACAATACTAGTGCACTCAATATTTCCAAGAATCTGGTATTGCATGCTAGAACTAAGTACATTGAGATAAAGTATCATTTCTTGAGAGAGAAGGTTCAAAATAGAGAGGTTGTATTACAACATGTTTCCAATAAGAAGCAGCTAGCAGACATATTCACTAAGCCCTTACCGATGGCTACATTTACCTATTTGAGAGGAGAATTAGGGGTTTTGCCCCTTCATGAAGTAAACCAAAGATGTGTGCTCCACTTCAGCCAGGTATTACAGTGACAATGATAACTCAATGATGAAGAGATAGTACCAAACCAGTACTGAGGGGAGGGGGATGAATTAGTACAGACAAAAACACATTCCTAAAACTGATTTGTCAGCAGACACTATGTTTTGGCAGACAAACAGTAACACCAGTCTTAAATAGAGTACAATCGGCAAAACCCAGAATAACTAAGACAAGCATAAACCAATTGACACTTATCTTTTCATACAATCTAATACTTCATTTCCATTTCACCCTAGTGCATGAACAAGTAATCTATCATCAAAACTATATAAATAGCTAGATCAACATGATATACCTTCAGACTCAAATCACTTAAATCATCACATGAATAACACCACACATGACACACAAATTTTTTTCACGTGGAAACCCAACTGGGAAAAACCATAGTGGGGATGAATACCCACAAGCTATTTTTGAGCTCTTTAGAAGTCTACTCTGTTACGAGCCTTGTCCGGTTATAGACTGATACAATAGGTTCTATTAGGAACTGATCCTGTTAGGGATCACCTGGTTAAGGGATTGCTAGAATACCTTGTTAAGGGTTAAACCCTGTTAAAGGTTACCTTGTTAGAGGATTTCAAGAACTCAATGGTTTTGAGTTACCCTGTCAAAGGATTTATAGTAAGCTAGTTAAAGCTACCCTGTTAAGGGATTTCCAAACTATTGAAGTGGTTAGAGATCAACAAGTATTACAATGATCTGGTAACAACACTCAATGCCAATGCAGATCTGCTTAAGCTCCTCTTCACCTTCTGCACTTACACTCTGGAGGTATCACTTCTCTCCTCTGGTCTAGCAAGAATCATGTATCTCTTCACTTGGATACACACACACAACTTTTGCCAACAACCTCAGAAAGAAACACAACATTGACCTTATAGGAAATAGATAGGTCAGTAGCATAAACCCTAAACCCTAAACCTGTAAGGTTAAGCAATCAAACGGTTCAATCCTCACCGTTGAGGGAATTGCATTAAATGCAACAGTCTTGAATCGATCTCAAGGTGTTCTCCATCATTCATTTTCCACCACTTTCATGGTGGCTGATAACCCATCATGCATTTTCACCACTGACAGACTTCACACATTCTCAAGGTAGATAGGAACAATCTCCTTCATGCAAGATCCTTCACGTGCACAAGGTTGACATGGCAACATGATCTATTCTTTGTTACAATGCTAACTCATCACACAAAGTCACTGGTTGAGTCACACAGGCTCAAAGCACTTCAACCGAAAACCCTGAAGTTGAGACTACCAATCGGTAGTTATACAAAGCTTCCATGTACTAGTTCCTATAACCACATGTCGGTTCACCTTGAACAAACACACCGCTTCACTTTGGCACATATACTAGTTCACAATGTTATACCGGTTCTCACATATACTAGTTCTTGCTAACATACGAGTTCTCTCTTCTTCAGCATATTGACATCAATGACAACATACAATGTCATCATGTCCCCATACCGGTTCACATAATGCCAACAATCTCCCCCTTTGGCATTGATGGCAATATACAAAGATATCTCTCTGCTTCACATCTTCTCCCCCAATTTCTCCAGATATCTTCTCCACTTCACTTCTTTTCCCCCTTTGACAATAATGCCGAAGTGGAGGTACAAGCTTCCCTATTCCATTATGCTGCTGCCCCTGAGGAGTAGCATCCTTCAACACATCAATCTTGAAAAAAAATTTGACTATGCAATACCTGACTGATGTGGAGCATATACCTTCAGTTCACCTCCTGAAGGGGCAGCACCCCTAATTCACTTCTTAAGTACATAAATATAGCCTTTGGGAGAGGCTTGGTGAATATGTCTGCTAACTGCTCCGTATTGGAAACATGTTCTAGTGTAATCTCTTTGTTCTAAACCTTTTCCCTCAAGAAATGATACGTAAGCTCAAAGTTCTTGGTTCTAGAATGTAAAATCGGATTCTTGGAGATGTTAATTGCACTAGTATTTTCATAAAATACACTTATCGGTTCAGATACAGGAACTTTGAAGCCATTTAATACATGCTTCATCCAAATTTTTTGAGTACAGTTCATGAAAGCTACAACATACTCTGCTTCCGCTGTAGACTGAGAGATACAGCTCTACTTCTTACTCATCCATGAGACCAATCTACCACTGAGAAAGAATGCACCACTGGTTGTGCTCTTTCGGTCGTCCACATTACCTATCCAATCAACATCTATGAATACTTTCAAGTTGAAATCCTTGCTATATGGATACCACAATCCATAATCAATAGTTCCCTTCAGATACCTAAGAATCTACTTGACTGCAACCAAGTGGGATTCTCTTGGACTTTTCTAGAACCTTGTAGTAATGCCAACTGCATATGCAATATCTAGTCTGCTATGCACTACATAATGCAACTTACCAATCATTGATCGATATTCCTTCTCATTAACCAATGCTGAGTCATCCTCTTTGGATAGTTTATAACCAGTCACCATCGGTGTACCAACTAGTTTTCTCTCTTCCATGCCAAAGGTCTTCAACACCTCTTTGACATACTTGGACTGAGTGATAAAGATTCCATCTTTCATTTGTTGAATCTGCAGTCCAATGAAGTACTTAATCTCCCCTATGAGTGACATCTCAAACTCTTTCTTCATCCCATCTACAAACTCATGACTCATCTTGTCATCTCCACCAAAGATAATGTCATCAACAAATACCTCATAGATCAGTATTTGATCTCCTTCATATTTCAAGTAGATATTGCTATCTTTGCTTGTTCTCTCAAATCCAATCTTCACAAGATGGGTGTGCAGGCATTCATACCAAGCTCTAGGTGCCTTCTTTAGACCATATAAGGCTTTATGTAGCCTATACACCATGTCACTGTATTCAGATAGGGAAAACCCATCTGGTTGCTCTATATACACCTCCTCTTCAAGTATGCCATTTAGGAATGCAGATTTTACATCCATTTGATATAATTTGAATCCTTCAAAAGCTTTATATGCAAGAAGCATACGAACTCCTTCCAATCTGGCTACAGGAGAAAAAGTTTCTCCATAGTCTTCTCCTTCTTCTTGGGCATATCCTTTACACACCAATCTGGCTTTGTTTCTAATCACTGTGCCATCCTCATTTAGCTTATTTCTGAAAACCCATTTGGTATTGATGACATTTTTATGCTCCAGTCTAGGTACTAAAGACCATGTACTATTTCTCTCTATCTAGTCAAGTTCCTCTTCCATTACCTTGATCTAGTCTTCATCCTTATGTGACTCTTTGAATGATTTAGGCTCAAATTCAGAGATCATACATGAGTTTTCTCTGACCTTTCTTTTGTAAGGATTCCTACATCCTTACCTTCTATGATCTGCTTAGGATCATGATTTAGCTTGACATACCGAGGAATGGTCTTAATAGATTCCTCTTGCTTTTCTTCTTCATCCTCATCTCCATCAGTATCAACATCTACATCTATCGATGTAGGAACATTGTTATTGGTACTTGGTTGACTGGCAACCAGCTCCCAGAAGGTTACAACCAGTTCATTTACCACTTGCTCACTTCTGATTTCCTCAGTTTTTCTAGAGGTTTCAACAACTCTCACATTGATGCTTTCCATAATTCTTTGAGTTCTATTATTGAAACACTTGAGAGCTTTTATCTTGGTGGAATACCCTAGGAATATTCCCTCATCACATTTCGCATCAAATTTGCTCTGGTGTTCACTCCTCTTGATGTAACATTTGCTACCAAACACTCTAAAGTAGCTAACCATAGGTATCTTACCGATCCAGTACTCATAAGGAGTTTTATCCTTACCTTTCTTGATGAGTACCCGATTCATTGTGTAGACTGCAGTGCTCACCGCTTCTCTCCAAAAGGTGTGAGCAACCTTTCCTTGAATCAGCATTGTTCTTGCTGCTTCAACCATAGTCCAATTATTCCTCTTTGTTAGGCCATTCTACTATGGAGTCTAGGGGGTAGAAAGTTGCCTCTTGATGCCATGTTCTTCACAATACTTATTGAATTCACCGGAAGTGAATTCCCCTCCTTGATCAGTTCTAAGGCACTTGATCCTTTTACCGCTTTCCTTCTCCACTAATGCTTTGAAAGCTTTGAGCTTTCCAAAAGCTTCAGACTTATCTTTCAAGAATGTGACCCACATCATTCTTGAGCAATCATCTGTAAGAATCATAAAATACCTATCTCCCTGCACACTCCTAGTTTTCATAGCACCACACAGATCAGTATGCACAAGATCAAGTAAATTGTCAGCAGTGAAAGGTTTACCTTTAAAGGTTGAGGAAGACATTTTCCCCAGTTGACACTCTCTGGACAAGGTATTTTCCAGTTTTCTCAGCACTAGCAACCCTCTAACTGCCTTGATCTTACTAGCCTTCACAATGTTATCAAAGTTTAAATGGTAGAGTCTCCTATGCCATATCCAGCTGTCATCGAGCTTGGCCATGAGACATGTAATGATATTTGCATTTAGCTAAAATAGGTTACCTTTGGTCTGCATGCCAGTGGCCACCAATTCACCATTCTTTCCTTTGATTCTGCACACTCCATTCTTAAATTCTAGAGTGAGACCACTATCATTCAATTGGGCAACACTCAGAAGGTTGTGTCTGAGACCATCAACCCTATACACATTGTCAGCACTACTCTTTCAATTTAGAGAGATGGACCCTCTACATTTGACCATACATGGTTCATCATTACCAAAGTGAACCACACCACCATCATACTCTTCCAAGGATAGAAACTTGCTCTAGTCACCAATCATATGGTGAGAACAACCACTGTCAATAATCCACTCATTGAAATTATCAAAGCAAGAGACAAGAGCCTTCTTGTCTGACAAATCTTCCTTGATAGAAACAGACACAATATCTTCATTTTCTTCATCTTTTGATTTTTCATCTCTGACACCTTCATCAACTTCCACAAAACGGTTTCTCTGGTTTCCTCCTTTGAATTTCTTGAACCTTTTCCGTTTGTCCTTGTTGTCACCATTAGGACAGTTTATAGCAATATGTCCTATCCAGTTACAAGAAAAACATTTCAAAGAGAGCTTACCTTTGTATTTATCGGTTCCTTTAGGAAGTTTCCTAGCAAGAAGAGCTTCAAATTCCATCAAAATCTCCTCATCATCCACTTCTCTGCTCTATCTTGGTTCACTACTGGTGCTTGCTTCTTTTCCTTTTCTGGATGGTACAATAGAAGCTTTAAAAGCTGATTCAGTCTTTTGAACACTGCCATCAAAACTATTTAGCTCATAGGATGTCAACTTTGCAATGATGGAGTCTAGGGATACCTTAGTCTTGTCTATTGATCTCAACTCCTGAATAGCAACAACCCTTATTGCATAGATCGGTAATAAGGATCTCAGGACTTTGCTTACCATAGTGGAATCTTCCATTTTACCACCTGCACTCTTGATATCTCCGACAATAGTTGTGATTCTTATTCCATACTATTGAATGGTCCCACCTTCAACCATCTGCATGTCTTCAAACTTTCCTCTAAGGATTTCATCCTTAGCTTGTTTTACATGTTCATCACCGCCATAAATATTTTCAAGAGTATCCCATACTTCTTTGAGATTTACTTTATCTTGGACATCAATAAACTCAATGTCAGATAAGCTACTAATTAAGGATTCCATGACTTTTCCATTCTCTTGCATCTCTCTCTTTTGGTCATCGGTGAGAGTATCGGTAGGGGCAACATAAGCATTCTCAACATAGCTCCAGTGTTCAACACCCATGCTTCTGATGTATATCTTCATTTTGTCTTTCCATATATTGAAATTATCTCTGTTGAACTTTGGACCTTCCCTCTTCATCATTAGACTAGGATCTTTTACCTCAAGCAATTAAGCTTATAACATAGAGGACTTGGTGGACTCTCTGATACCAATTGATAACTCAATGATGAACGGATACTACCAAACTGGTACTGAGAGGGGGGGGGGTGAATCTGGACAAACAAAAACACATTCCTAAAACTAGTTTGTCAGCAGACACTATGTTTTGGCAGACAAATAGTAACACCGGTCTTAAACAGAGTACAACCAGCAAAACCCAGAATAACTGAGACAAGAATAAACTAGTTGACACTTATCTTTTCATACAATATAATACTTCATTTCCATTTCACCCTAGTGCATGAACATGTAATCTATCATCAAAACTATATAAATAGCTAGATCAACATGATATACCTTCAGACTCAAATCACTTAAGCCATCACATGAATAACACCACACATGACACACAAAAAATTTTCATGTGGAAACCCAACTAGGAAAAACCATAGTGAGGATGAAAACCCACAAGCTATTTTTGAACTCTTTAGAAGTCTACTCTATTAGGAGCCTTGTCCGGTTAAAGACTGACACAATAGGTTCTGTTAGGAACCGATCCTATTAGGGATCACCCGGTTAAGGGATGGCTAGAATACACGATTAAGGGTTAAACCCTGTTAAAGGTTATCTTGTTAGAGGATTTCAAGAACTCGATGGTTTTGAGTTACCCTGTCAAAGGATTTATAGTAAGCTGATTAAAGCTACCCTGTTAAGGGATTTCCCAATTGTTGAAGTGGTTAGAGATCAACTGGTATTACAATGATCTGATAACAACACTCAATGCCAATGTAGATCAACTTAAGCTCCTCTTCACCTTCTACACTTACACTCTGCAGGTATCACTTCTCTCCTCTGGTCTGGCAAGAATCATGTATCTCTTCACTTGGATACACACACACAACTTTTTCCAACAACCTTAGAAAGAAACACAACATCGACCTTAGAGGAAACAAATAGGTTGGTAGCATAAACCCTAAACCCTAGACCTATTAGGCTAAGTAATTCAAACGGTTGATTCTTGACCATTGAGCGCATTGCATTAAATGCAACAGTCTTGAATCAATCTCAAGACGTTCTCCATCATTCGTTTAGCGCAGCTTTCATGGCGGTTGATAGCCCATTACGTGTTTTCACTATTTACAAACTTCGCACATTCTCGAGGTAGATAGGAACAATCTCCTACATACAAGATCCTTCATGCGCACAAGGCTGATGTGGCAACATGATCCATTCTTCGTTACAATGCTAACTCATCACACAAAGTCACTGGTTGAGTCACACAGGCTCGAAGCACTTCAACCGGAAACCCTAAAGTTGAGACTACCAACCAGTAGTCATACAAAGCTTCCATGTACCAGTTCCCATAACCACATGTCGGTTCACCTTGAATAAACACACCACTTCACTTTGGCACATATACCGGTTCACAATGTTATATAGGTTCTCACATATATTTGTTCTTGGTAACATATCGGCTCTCTCTTCTTCAGCATATTCATATTGACATCAATGACAATATACAATGTCATCATGTCCTCATACCGGTTCACATAATGCCAACAGACAAATCTTTTAGGATTGATGTGTTGAAGGATGCTACTCGATAGGGGGAGCAGCATAGTGGAGTATGGGAGCTTGTGCCTCTACTTTGGCATTGTTGTCAAAGGGGGAGAAGATATCTGATGTATGATATGGGAGAAGATATCTGATGATGAAGATATTTTAGTTGCACTAGTCTATGATGTTTTTTGCAATGCTACACTAAGTATTGCCATCAGTGCCTAAGGGGGAGATTGTTGGCATATGATGAACCGATATGATAATATGATGATAATATATGTTATCATTGATGTCAATAAGTACAGGTCAACCAATATGAAGATTGGAAGAAGTTGTTATTGATGATCAAGTTGGAGAACCGGTATGAAGAGATGCAGTGAACCGGTGTTAGGGTTTCACTAAGTGTGACTACCGGTTGGTAGTCTCAGCTCTAGGGTTTCCAGTTTGGCAATCTAGCTTGTGCGATGAAACCGGTGATATTTTGTGATGAGTTAGCTAAGAAATAAGGATGAGATCAAGATGCCATGTCAATTTTGTGCACGTTAATGATTTCCTTGAGGATCTTACATGTGAAGATCGATTGCATTAAATGTCTACCTCGGGAATGAATATTCTTCTTAGTGGTATGAGAAGAAAGTCTGATGGGTTACTGATTTCTATGTACGGTGAAGATTGGATGATGCAAAATGACTTATCATCTATTTGAGATTGTTTCATTCTATGTAATGTGTTTGGACGACCAGGATTGGACCACTTGTCATTGTAAACCTAAATTGATTAGGGTTTAGGGTTTATGCTATCGACCTAATTGTTGTCTATAAGGTTGATGATGTTTGTTATTGTAAGTGTTGGAAAATGTTGTGTGTGCATCCGAGTGATGAGATACTTGCCAGACCAGTGAGTGAAAATTATAGAGTGTGATTGCAGAGTAGAGGAACTAAAAATGATTTGCCTTAGCATATAGTGTTGTTATCAGATCAGAGTTTTACTTTTTGTCTTCTAACCATTTTAATAGAAGGAAAACTCCTTTTCCAGGTAGCTTTAATAAGCTTATTGTAAAACCTCTAACCAGGTGACTCAAGCTCATTAAGTTCTTAAAATCCTCTATCAAGGTAACCTGTAATAGGGTTCAACCTTTAATAGGGTATATAGCCATCCCTTAACTGGGTGATCTTTAATAGGATCAGTTCCTAGCAGAACCTTATTGTAAAGTCTTTAACTAGACGAGGCTCCTAATAGAACAGACTTCAAAAGAGATCAAAACAAGCTTGTGGGTATTCATCCCTGCCGTTGTTTTTCCCATTTGGGTTTCCACATGAAAAATTTGTGTGTCACGAGTTGTGCATTTTCATGTGATGATTGAGTATTTTTTGTTTAAGTGAGTATGCATGAAGATCTAATGGTTATGGTATTACGGATACAACACTTGAATATGTCTATTGGTGAAGTATATATCAAGTGTTGAATGCTAATTATAAGCATTCATGTTATTGGTTTAAGTTGTCTGAAGTCTTACTATGTTTAACTGGTATTGCCATGGTTAAGTTCAATAATGAAGACAACCAGTTATCATTGTTTTAACTTGATAAGTTGTGGAGAAGTTTTTGTATGTACTGATTCACCCCCCCCCGCTCTCAATACTAGTTAGGATATTTTTTGTTCATCATTATTCATTAGCATATACTTAGTGAAAATAATATGAAAAATCAGATATACAAATGAGATCCTTACTGCAATTAAAGTTTTGCAACCCTTCAAAGCTCTATACTATCAGTTTCTATCTTACCAGTTTGTAACAGCTCAACACACACTACAACTTTGCCTTTTTGCTAGTTATAACTCTTCTTAATCTTCTCTCCCTCTATTCTACTGAATTCAAATCACACTTGGTCACTCTCTATCAGGTACTTCTTCTTTTAGTTTGTCACCTCTGCATTCTATGCTCACTCTATTGGTTTGTTCCTTACATTGGTTTACCCTACTTCTCCTTCCTGGTACAATCTTCACTCAGAAACACTTCAATTATTTATCTCTTTGGCTCTCAGCAATTTTACACTCTCCTTCACCCTTCAACAACAATACTATCTATCTTAGGTCGCCATATTTAAACTAAAGCTTTCCTGCCAAAAACCAATTAAAATAGAGGGTGGCTAGGGTTTCCTTCTCCTAACCAAATCTTCAACCAATCTGATCTGATCCACCTTGGATCACACATTTTTCATCCATCCAAAGAATGTTTACCAAAAATAGAAAATCTGACCATGATTTCCAACCTTGAAATCTATTGACTCATTTATGATCCAGTTGTTTCCTTCTCAAGGTCCTTTTGCAATCTGATTTTTTTGCTTTGATCCAAGCACCAACAACTCCCTGATATTTCTCTATCATTCATTCTTCCTCAAGCCACATCAATCTTTCATCGACTCGAGATTTTGGCTATTTCATTTAATGTTGACTAATTACTCCAACAACCATGTCGATGGAAACTTCACCGACCTTTGTATGGTCGCCACTTCATCTCTACGTGGTATCACATTGACATACACTCAGCTCACAAACCTTGAACATTCAATAAATCCTCATACCAACACAAACCCTTACTGGTAAAACCTTCTCCTACTACTATTGATAGCATACACTACACCGGTAGCTCAACTTTACCTCCGATGGTTTGTGATGTCTTTGTCACTCTGCCTCTACTTGTCTTCCACACTTTCATAATGGTTTTGTCTTCCACCATACTGATTGACAAGACTTCATGTTAATCTTCCTTTTGCTGGTTTGACATACCCTACCGGTATCCTACAATACCGGTTGACATCAATGACAACTCAATGCGAACAATTTCCCCCTTTGGCATTGATGTCAACATTTTTTGTTCTATGTTCCAATTTCTCTCCCCCTTTGATAGCAATGACAAAGGGAACCTGTTTGACACCAATCATACTATCAGAGTCTACATCCAATTAGGACACATTCTCCCCCTATGTCCATGCTTCATGATTCAAGAGTCATAAGATAGTAACAATTGTTGACTCCCCCTGAATCATAGATCCTCCTACTAATTTAAGTGTTGCCGAATGGTGTGACAAATCCCATATTTTGTCTCAAGTACTCAAATGGGCCCAAAGGAAGTGGCCTGGTAAATATGTCAACAATATACTCACTAGTTGGAACATATTCAACAATGGCCTCCTTGTCTGCTATCTTCTCCCTCAAGAAGTGATACTTGATTGCAATGTGTTTTGTTCTTGAGTGCATTACTAGATTCTTGAAGATATTGATTGCACTTGAGTTATCACATTGGATTGGAATAGGATCTGGTATCTCCACCTATATGTCCTTGAATTTCTTCTTCATCCATAGCACTTGTGAACAACATGTAGTAGTAGCTATATATTCGGCCTCAATAGTGGATAATGATACTGAGTCTTGCTTCTTGTTGTGCCTTGATACTAACTGGTCTCCTAAGTAGAAAGCACCACCACTTGTGCTCTTCCAATCATCAATACATCCTGCTCAATCTGCATCAGTATAAGCCTACAAAGAGAAGTCTCATTTCTTTGGATACCATAGGCCATAATTGATAGTTCCTTGCAGATACCCGAGGATTCTTTTGACTGCATTTAGGTGAGACTTCTTAGGAGCAGCTTGGAATCTTTCTACCATGCAATCAACTTGTACAATATCCAGTCTAGATGTTGTTAAATATAATAGACTACCAATCATAGACCTATACTGTGCTTTCTCAACTTTTGATGACTCATCTAGTTTTCTCAACTTGCAACCGGTAACCATGAGAGTACTTACTGATTTTTTGTCCTCCATTTTAAATTTCTTCAGCATGTCTTTCACATACTTGGTTTGGGAGATGAAAATTCCTTTCTCCTATTGTGAGATCTACAAACCAAGAAAATAGGACAACTCACCTTATATGGACATCTCAAATTCTATCTTCATTTGATCTAAAAATTATTTGCACATGATGTCCTTGTCTCCACCAAAGATAATATCATCCACATATACAACCACTATAATCATGTGGTCTCCATTTACCTTGACATACAAGTTGCTATTTGCATTATTGTTGTGGAATCCTTACTCATTCAAGTATTATCCAACTAGGAATACCATGCTTTGGGAGCCTGCTTCAAACCATACATGGCTTTCTTCAACCAGTATACAAAACTCATCATCATGTAATAGATATCCCTCTGGTTGTTCCATATACACTTCCTCTTCATGGTTACCATTCAGAAATGCAGATTTAACATCCATTTGGTAAACCTTGTATCCTTTGTAAGTAGAGAAAGCTAAAAAACTTTCTTATTGCCTCTAAGCTAGAAACCAGTGCAAAGGTTTCTTCAATACCTTCCACTTTAGCATACACTTTTCAAACTAACCTTGCTTTATGCTAGATTATCTTTTCTTCTTCATTCATCTTATTCTAGTAGACTCACTTGGTACCTCTGACATTCTTGTATACCAATCTAGGAACAAGTTCCCATGTTTGATTCTTCTCAATTTGTTTCAACTCTTCATCCATGGCATCTACCCATTTATCACTTTTTTTAGCTTCATCAAATGTTTTGGGTTCAATTTCTGTCATGAGGTAGAAATTTACTTTCTCATCATTCTAGGCTAATCTTCTTCTAGTTTGCACACCTTCATTTTTATCTCCTATGATTTGTTCTTCTGGATGATTCTTCTGCACATACCAGTTGGATTTATTGCTTGGTGCTTCCTCTACTGGTCCATTGTTAGATTGACCTTCATTCTCATCATCTGAAACATTAATATAGGGTGTCGATATAAATTATTTCTTGTGTAGGTCTTCATCAATTCTCACATTTATACTATCAACCATTCTTCTCAAATTCTTGTTGTAGCATTTGTAGGCTTTTCTCTTGGCTGAGTATCCCAAGAATATTCCTTCATCACTTATGGAATCAAAAATTCCTAATCCATCAACATCTCTCTTGATGAAGCACTTACTTCCAAACACTCTAAAATGCTTGAGTGATGGTTTCCAGTTGTACAATAACTCATAGGGAGTCATTCTATTGTTCACTCTTAGTTGTACTTGGTTTAATGTATAGACAACAAGATGAACTTCTTCCTTCCAGTATGTATCCGGTATGCTAGCCTCATTCAACATTGTTCTAGCCATTTCATTTACCATCTTATTCTTCCTTTTTGCCACACCATTCTACTATGGTGTTCTTGCTGCTGAATACTGTCTCTGGATTCCATGTTTGTCATAGTAGTCAATAAACTCATTTGAAGAATATTCTCCACCCCGGTTTGATCTTAAACACTTTAATTGATGTCCATTGTTATTTTCAACCATCCTTCTAAAAATATTTAATCTTTCAAATCCTTGTGATTTTTCATGCAAAAATGTCACCCAAGTCATCCTTGAGTAGTCATCAATGAACAAAATGAAGTATCTCTCACCAGTCAGAGCCCTTTCCCTTGATGGCCCACACAAATCTATATGCACTAATTCAAAGAGGTATTGAGGTATTGTACTCTTTTGTTTTGAAATTTACTTTGATTTTCTTTCCTTTGATACATTCATCAAAAAAATTACTTTTTGGTTTTGTTATTTGTGGAATGTTTCTTACATACCGGTTCTTTCTTATCCTCACCAGATTGTCAAAGTTCACATTACCTAATCTCTGGTGCCACAACTAGCTTTCATCAACTTGTCCCATCATGCATTAGGACTCATAAAATTCCTTTAGATTGTAGACATTTCCATTTGTTCTCTTTCCTTCTGCCACAACCTCATCGGTACTCTACTTTCTTATCTGACAACTGGTAGAGTCAAATGTCAACTTGTACCCTTTGTCACACATCTAACTTACACTCGACAAATTATGCATCAATCCTTCCACATAGTACACATCTTGAGCCTTAAGCTTGCCATCAATATTCAATGTACCACAACCTTTAATCTTGATGGAGGAGTTGTTACCAAAATGGATAGAACCACCATTTGAATCAACAAGCTTGATAAACTTTTTCTTATCTCCGATCATGTGATTTGAGCAGCCACTATCAACTACCCATAAATTCTTCCTTTCAACATGTAGAGTAGTCTGCAAAATCAAGCTTGACACTATCTTTTTCTTCTCATTCTCTATCCAAACCTTTTTCTCTTCTTTCTTCTCTTCTTTTGTCATCTTGTGTTCTAGTTTAGTCTCTATCTTCTGATCCGGTATAGTTTTATTTTGATCACTAGTTCTTAGCTTACAATGCCTTGCTATGTGACCAAATTTTTGACACTTATAATGTTTTACATTAGCATTGAAAGATGTATCCAAAGCATTCTTGTAGGACATCTGCATAGTTCTCCTACACTCATAGCTCTTATGACCAAACTCATTGCAATTGTAGCAAGTGACATTTGTACCTTGTAATGCAGCAAATGAGTTTCCATTCTCAAAACTAGGATCTACCTTTATTTTCCTACAGTTTTCCATTCTATGACCGAACTTATTATACTAGTGACAATAACCATGAAAGTTTGAAAGATGCTAGTTAGATTGTCTTGGTCCTACAAATGACTACCTCATTGGGGGTCTTCCTTTCATGCTTCTAACTCTGGTGAATCCTTCATGATCAGCTCTTGCATTTCTCCTTAGATCTATATATCGGTGCATTGAGTTTGGTCTCTGGTTCATTGATTGTGTATACTAGTTTGTGTGATGATTCTTAACATCATCTGTATATGTCTTCTTACTAGTATCTTTTCTTACCATGAATGTATTAATCTCTTCACTTTCATTTGAATAAGTAAACAATATCTCCTTACTAGATGTGTCTTTGCTATTTGAACTTTGACCCTCTTCAAATCCTAAGCCATCAGTATCCTTAGATTGCTTATGGTTGCTCAACACCTTTTCTAAAGCTTCGGTGCTACCTTCATATTTTCTTCTCACTTTCATTTCTTCCTTGAATTTTTCTAATTCCTTCTAGATCTTGACAATTTCTTCTTCTAGGTTCTGATGCTCCTTCCCCTTTTTACTCAAATCGGTGCTAGTAACTTCATAGATCCTCTTGGCTTCTTCCAATTGAATTTTTAGATCTACGGTTATTTTCTTGGACTCTTCAAGAGATTTCTCCAACACCTCTTTTTCTTTAGTTGCAACCTTTTTCACCTTCTTTAGACCTCTTCTTATTTTCTTCATCTCTTCCAAGGCACTGATGAGCTCTGCTTCAAGATCTACTTCTCCTTCTTGCTCTTCCTCTTCTCCTTCTTCAAGTACCGGAGCCTCTTGGGCCATGAAGAGGGTTGCACTGACATCATCTTCACTGCAATAGTCATTTGAGACACTCCTCATCTGTGATATCATATTCATGTGTGTAAAGAATGTTCTACTTCTAATTTCCTCTTCTACCATATAGGTAGACATTCTTCTTCCTATCTTTATCGTATGGTCTACTACCACTTGATTGATCATCTTCATTCTTATCACCATAGGGACATTTGGTAGAAAAATGTCCATTATTTCCATAGTTGAAACATTTCAGAGGTAGTTTGTGATGTAGAGGATGGAGGATTTAGTTGCAAACTTGTAACTTAAGTGGAATATGGACCCAAACCCCAACACTCCTATGATGTTTCAAATGCTCAAAGTGCCTCAATAGGCTCAAAACTTGTCTTCACCTTAATCAGGTGTTTCCTCCACCTCCACATACATCAAATAACTTCAACTAACATTTCTCTAATATTTTTAAACCCTCAACTCATCAACTGATACAAAAACCCAGTTTTAGCCCTTCACTAGGCCTAGTTTCCTAGTAGCCTGCTAGACTATTTTTGGCTCTTTTCACACACATTTCCCAAAACACAAACCAATGTTATGACTGATTTAGATACCCAATATCAACCTATATCAACACCCAAAATATTTCCTATGATTGTTTTGGAACAAATCCTTCAAAAAACTACTGTCCCTAGTCACCGTGAGGGCTAATTAGGTCATTTTTGTGAAGGAAGTACCCTCCAAACCCACTTCCAGATTTAATCCTTCTATAAAATCTCTTTTTATGGTCTCAATCCAAATATTTTTTAGGTTTTAATTTTTGGTTGCACTCCTAGATACCCAAACTCAAAAAACCTCACTAAATCAACCTTACAACTAGGGCTTTCTCAAAATCCCACCTCTAGTCACTTTTGAGGCTCAACCAAAGTTAGAAAACCTTCACAATGGTGTGTCTAGAAACTTCGGTGCATAAAATACCCCCCTTGTTCAATCATATTCTCTGCTGCTACAACCTAGCCTTCATTTTCACTCATTTTCAGTCAACTTTCATGCAACTTTCATGGTGTACACCTACACTCTTCACTCCTTCCTATCAATAAAAGGTTAGGAAATTATTGTACATGTTATTAGGCATCCAACCTATGAGAATAAGACCTTTACATTCATAGGATGGATCCATACATGCTTGGAAACTCACAAAATTAGTGAGAAATCACTGGTTTTCCTAGGACAATCAACAATAAAACAAAAATGATATCTTTTCAGAACTTCAAAATGTGTTAGTCATGTAAAGAAAAGTCTATGGAGTCCCTAAAACATAATAATATCAGCCCCTTCACTTAGCAATGCAAGAAAAACAAGAAAACACAAGATTTTGACAACAAATAAAGAGGTTTTCTATTGATTTTCTGGAACAGTCTGTACAAATCCATACTAGCATCATCCAACCACACAAAAATGACTTTATAGACCTTATAAGACCTTCCCTAACCAACTCCAACTGATCGCCAACTGATTAGAATGATTAAAGTGCTTAAACAAGTCACAATCTACTTTCCCTCCAAAACTGGAACTAACCGTTGGAAATCAAGTTTTTAAATTTAAACTTCATTTCTAATGCTTCAATCAACTAAAACCTATCAAATAAATGGGTTTTAATCATGATATGATCATTTAAAGCATATTAGACCCTTATTCAACCTATCTAGACTCCTAGGCATCAGTAACCCAATTACATAGCATTTTGGTCCTAGGGCCTTTATAAGGACCTTTAGGACTTTTACACATTACATATGATTTATTGCATTCAAAAGCCATTATTGGCTCTAAAACTCTCCAATCGACTTGATTTGCTTCATAAAACCGTCCTGGTATCTTCATTGTCTTCATGGTTTTGTAGGTTGGCCTGGGTGCTCTTGCACCAGTTTGCCTTTGTATTTGCCCGAACTCATCTTGAGTCTTTTGACAAATTTTTCCATGATATCATTAGAGTCTTCACCGGTTCCATCATGAGAAGACTCTTCATTTCCTTTTCTTGATGTTTTGAAAGCAACTTCTTTCTTCACATCCTTAGTACTGACAATCCTCATTTCATAAGCAGTTAGGGAACCATAGAACACATCCATTGTAAAGACTTTCAGATCTTTTGCTTCTATTGCTGAAACCTTTATATCATACTTAGGAGTGAGGGATCTAAGTACTTTCTTTATTACCATCTCATCTTCTATTTCTTCTCCAAGCCCTGTAATGGTGTTTGTTGTTTCATCAATCCTTTGGAGATAGTCAACAATTTTCTCTTCATTTCTCATCTTCAAACCCTCAAGTTGTGCTCTCAATGTCTGTAACTTAGCTTCCTTGACTTTAGCATCACCTTCAAATGTTCTGCAACTTATCCCAATTTTCTTTGTTGGATGAGTAGTGCATGACCTTAACAAACTCATTATCAGATAAATCACTAAGAATAGCCTTTTTTGCCTTACCATTGTTCTCATATTCCTTCTTAGCGTCTGGATCATAAAGAGGATTATTAGGGACTATACAACCATTCACAACCAACATCCATACATCACAACCTAGAGAGGACAAATAGGATGCTGATTCATTTCTTGTCATTGTGAACACTTAACAAGATCTACCCAACTAGAGAAAGCTTTGACAAAATAGGGTACCTAGTATTTGATACCAATTTTTGGACACAATGGATCACTGAGAGGGGGGTGAATTAGTAATTTAAATAATTTTTACTTAATCAAAGCTATACCGGTTCAATATCAAATACACAAGAAGTAGACTAGTCACCAAAGCAATGCAAACAATGTGTGTAGGAGAAATAACTAAACGATTAATACATCACACACATGCATATTGAACACATAACATTAGATGTATGAGGAAAACCCAATGTGGGAAAAACCTTGGTGAGAATAGTTGTTGGAGATCTTCTACTCTAATCCAGCCTCATAATGAAAAGATCTGATTACCAATTTTAGGGCACCAACCAAGGAGCACCAACCCCCTACATAGTTTATAGGCTACAACCTAAAGGAGCTACAACCCCTACACTAAGCACCTACTCAGGGAAAATAATATAAAAACTCAGATATACAAATGAGATCCTTTCTGAAAATGAATTTTTGCAACCCTTTAATGCTCTACACTACTGCTTTCTATCTTATCAGTTTGTATCAGCTCAACGTACACTACAACTTAGCCTTTTTGCTCATTCTAACTTTGTTTAATTTTCTCTCCCTCTATTCTGCTGAATTAAAATCATACTTGGTCACTCTCTATCAGGTACTGCTTCTTTCAGTTTGTCACCTTTGCATTCTATTCTCACTCTACCGGTTTGTTCCTTACACCAGTTTACCCTACTTCTCCTTACCGGTACAATCTTCACTCACAAACACTTCATGTGTTTATCTCTTTAGCTCTAAGCAATTTCACACTCTCCTTCACCCTTTAGCAACAACACTATCTATCTTAGGTTGCCATATTTAAACTAAAGCTTTCCCACCAAAAACTAATTCAAACAGAGTGTGGCTAGGGTTTCCCTATCTCAACCAAATCTGCATCCAATTTGATCTGATCCACCTTGAATTGCACACCTACATTGGAGGAATAAGCCATCACACATTTTTCATCTATCCAAAGTATGTTTGTCAAAAATAGCAAACCCGACCATTATTTTCAGCCTTGAAATTTGTTGACTCATTTATGATCCAACCATTTCCTTCTCGAGGTCCTTTTGCAATTTGATTTCCTTGCTTCGATCTAGGCACCAACAACTCCCTAATATTTCTCTATCACTCATTCTTCCTTGAGATGCAACAATCTATCATCGGCCCGAGATGCATCAATCTATCATCGACCCGAGATTTTAGTTGTTGCATTTAATGTCGACTAACTATTGTACCAATCATGTCAATGGAAACTTCACTGACCTTTGTATGCTTGCCACCTCAGATCCATGTGGCATCACATTGACATACATTCAACTCACCAACCTTGAACATTTGACAAATCCTCATACCGACATATACCATTACCGAGAAAACCTTCTCTTGCTCCTATCAACAACATACACTACACCAGTAGCTCAACTTCTCCTCCGGTGGTTTGTGATCTATTTGTCACTCTACCTCTACTTGTCTTCCACACCTTCATACTAGTTTTGTCTTCCACCATACCAGTTGACAAGCCTTCATGTTAATCTTCCTTTTGTCTGTTTGAAAATACCCTACTGGTAGCCTGCAATACCGGTTGACATCAATGATAACTCAATGCCAACAAAAATAACACACCAAAAAAGAAACATGGTGAGCAACAAGGGAAGCCACATAAAACATAGTAATAACAGGCATCCAACCACTAAAAAGCTCTAAAAACCCCCAAACCTGCCAAAGATAACAGGAAAGGAAATAAAAAATAGAGCTAGGGGGGTAAAAAACACTATAGACGGAAGAAGTGTTAATAAAAACCCCAATCACAACACCACCATTAAGACCAAACCCCCCAAACATGGCTCCACCCACACCCTTACCAACATTATTGCCATAGAACCTCAATGCAAAGATGAAGCCAAGAAAGAGTCGACTGCCATCGATATCCCCAAAAACTGCTTGAAAATACAGGGGAACAAGCCGAGACACCACAAAATGAGGGTAAAGAAGAAGCTCCCATGCAAAAAGTGTGTCTAGGACAATCGACCCACCCATAGATCCTAGATCCTTACCATCATCTTCATCAACATTGGCTCCTTCTTCCTCATCAAAAACACTAACTCATACGCCTCTCCCATCCCTCCCTCTCATTTTCATTACTTTTGTTGCCTAAATATTCTTTGTTTAGTAGCATGGATGTTAGTGTCAGTTGTTTCAGAGAAATCTGAAGATTTAGTTTATTATTATGCCATTGTTTATGTTATTACTCTAATGATTGGTAAGTTTTGGATAATTAAAAAGGTTGTCTTATATTTATTACCACCTTATCTTAGTATAAGTGTGTGATCTTCAATATTTTTTGTTATTATTTATGAAATGCTATTCTACATATTCAAAAAGATGGATAAAAATAGCCATGTCCATAAATTAGTCATTTGTATGTTTTAAAATTGTAAAGTACTAGAGTTTAAACCTAACACTAATCGTAATCCTAAGTGAACAACAACCTTAAGAATAAAATAATTATATTAGTTTTAATATATTTCTCTTACATATTTCATATGTCAATTATATTAACATATATTTTTTCTATTGAAAGTAGTGTAGCAAATTAGAATACATTATGAGGACAAATTTCTCCACAAAGTTTAAAATAAATATACTAGATGATTCAAATTTTAAAAAAAATGCCTAGTTGAAACATTAGTAACAAATGAGAAACAAAAAATGTAACACTTTACAATCTATCTAATCACATGCACTAATGATATTATTGATGCACTCGACTTGATCACATTCAAATGTATCCAATGGAGGTACAATTACATTTGGGTAGATCTTCATAGGCTCAAACTTGGATACACTCTCCTTTCTCTTGCCAATATATTCTAGATTAGAGTTCTTAAACTTTCTATCCCTTTTGAATATTTTCAACAATTCAATCTCTTATATGTTCAAGATAGTTTGTCCATGGGGGAATAATTGATCAAATTGTATTTCATATTTATATATAATGGTAATGCCTTCTTTCAATAGAATCATAAAGCAGCCTTATGGTATTTTCATGGCAATCAAGACCTACAACATTATATATAAGAATGTAAGTTCACTATAGAACTCGATAAGATACCTTGCTTTTCCCTAGAAAACTTCATCATTTCTCTTCTTCCATGAAAATCATAAAATATAGTTAGAAAGAATAAGCCAAAAAATTTCAACTCAACATTAAAAGCATCAACATAATTAGCTAGGATCTTATGTCGTTAAAAATCATTCTTATTATTCCAATTCACAAGGTGCCCAAAAAAGAGGATCACAAACTAATGGCATATTTGCAATCAAAGCAAAAATACTCAAAATTTTTAGAAACATCACAAAATTCACATTTCTGATTGGCATTCCTAATATAATGCATAGCTTGGTTGGAAACAATATGGGTATGTGCGCAATCATGGTGGGCCAAACAAGCCCTTAAGTGGTAATGAAAATTAGAAAAACAAACTTAGGAAACTTGATGTAAAAATTTGAATAAATTACCTACATTATTTTAAAAATACTTAAGTATATAATCTATAGAAAATTGAATGTAGTTTGTAAGATTCTAGTTGTTTTCTAAAAAATAAAAATCTCTTTGACAATATTTTTAAATTTTAATGCAATGGTACTAAAATTTCAAGAAAAAGATAAGAAGTAGGTGTGTGTCTAACCACCCTAACCATAATCATATAATAATATTTTTAATAATATTTTAGATATAAGTAGAAGACTCATGCCTAAATGTGACACATATTTTTTGTATTTTGTTTCGAAATAAATAATTAATTATGATTTTTTTGCTACAACTTTTTAAAAATATAAAAAACTCCCATGCCTAAGGACCATAACTTTGTCAAAACTTTATGAAATTTAACCTTTTTTTAAAAGTATACGAAGCATATCTAATGTGACACATGTTTCAAATTCAAAAAATGTGATACAATTTGAAGGTTATAGATATTTTTCAATGAGCCTATCAATCAAGACTTTAGTCAGAATATCACCACTTTTTAGCCCCTCATGATCCTGTACATACCCATATTTTTAAGTAGAAAAAATCATCTAAAAAAAGAAAGCATGGGCTCAAAACAATTATGGCAAATGTGGGACAACATATAGGACCACAGGGTATCAGACCAATTAAGGTTCCAAATCTAGTTAAGCTAGTTTATAACCTCACTCAGGCCTATCCACATGCCATAAATTTTATTCATAAATATGACTTATAGTTCAAAACCATATTTGGGCAAAAGCATGAAGTTGTATCACACTTGGGGTTAGTTGGGGGTAGTCCAACCAAACTGAGTTCAGCCAAACTTAGTTCTACCAGACTACCACCCAGCCACGTGGCACCCTATGTCACTAGTGTGGCACCTAAATGGTGCCAAGAGTTCAGGCAAACTCTTGGCTACATTATCATGATTTTTGTGATCATTAAGCTTAGAATTTTCAAAAAAATCAAAATAGTTCAATTGAATTTAGTCCGAATGGACAAAGTTCATCCAGACTCACTTGTGTGTTAGGTGATATGGCAACCAAGTCATCTATTTTGTCTATATTTTTGAAACTTTTCACTTCTGCTTAATTTTTCTTTAGGTAGATTATTTTTTACAAAAATAAAAAATACCCTTTTTTAGAGCTCGAAGTCACAAAGCTAGACCTATAATTTATTTAGTATTTTTTATTAATTAAGCTAGAGCTATAATTTATTTAGTATTTTGATTAATTTTAGTATTTTTTATTAATTAAACGTTGCGAGTAGGTGTTATAAGTTAAAAAAAAAAGTTGATTAGAAATTAAAAAAAAATATTAAATGATATTTAAAAAAAATTTAAAATATATTTTTCACTAGATGAGAGAATCTTCTTTAAAAGGGTATAATTTGTTTTGATAATCATAAATTTAGTAGACAAAAGGTGACTCTAAATGAAAATTACCAAATTCAACTATGTTGGACTTAAAAATATTATTATGAGAAAAATATATATCAATTTTTATTTTTTTTAACACTACATATATATGTCCTCATGTCCTCAATTTGAAAAATAAAAATAAAAGTAAAATAAGTTCGTTTTCACTTTTTTTGGTGATGCGGAGTAGAACCCCTGATTTTCAACATTTTTCAGCAATAAAAAGTTCGTCTTTGAATATATTAAACAAATGACAATTTAAAAAAAAAAAATAAATAAATAATAGACATAAATTTCATTATTTCTATATTTGATCAATTTACATCATTTTGAAATTCAATTTAGAAATGTCATTTTTATGCAATCAAAGTTAAATATTTTTAGTTGCGTTGGCCACTTCCTAAATAAAAGTGTGACACAACATTGTGTTTTTACCCATTTCCATATAACTTGTTTGAGGAATTCTATTTCTATGAGAATCTTAGCAAGAATTCTATCCCTTAGAGTTTTGGTGATCATGGAGTGTGTTTCTTTTTTATAATTTGGAATATAGTACCTAGACTGCAAATACTCCCAAGGTATCGATCTTCCATTACTAAGAACATCTTTTAATCTAGAAATATGAAAAGAGCACAACCTTTGGCCAAATAAGCCTTGCAAGATAGCAAGTGTCTTTCCATTAATTGAAGTATTCTACCATAAAGATCTATAAGGAGAACAATAAGGAGGAGAGTGACTCAATGCATCTACATTAATTATCAAAGGTCTCACTTTTAACCAAGCCTTCTAAAGAGAGTTAAAAATAGTCAAACCAAAGGCTCTAACCTCAAAGTTGCCAAAAAAATATCATGCAAGTGGATATAAACCTAATGCCTACCTTTCTTTGGTTTGGAGAGAGCTATATTATTCCTAATTAATAATTTCTACTGTTCATTGCCATTAATGGCCTTAAAGATCAACTTAGTAGCAAGGGCAAGTCCAGGAAATTTAAGTTCTTTTAATCTCACACCTCCTCTATATTTTGGTAAACAACACTACCCCTAGTTAACAAAATGTCTTTTCTTACCCCTTTACCATCAAATCATAGAAGATACAACGTGATTTTTTGGAGTTTGTCAAATTGACAATTAGAAAAAACCAAGTACAGGAGTGATAGATAACATGTGATGCAACAACCTTTTCCAGAAACTGAATTCTATCTACTAAGGAGAGAAGATGGGTTTTCCATTTAATATGCTTCTTTTCAATCCTCTAAAAAATTATTCCGACATGTTTTTAGGAGAGGTGGATATGGAGAATAGAATTCCCAAATATTTGATAATTTTATGTTGTCAACCCATTGCCACCCATTTAGAGCTAATCAAGAGGGAGTGTCCTCACTCCAACCAATCATAGTCAATCTAGAAGGAGAAATTTTAGACCCTAAGGAAATACAAAATACCTCAAGACTCTTCATAGTGTTGGTGAATTTGTTCTCTTTCAATTCAATTAACAATGCAGTATCATATATAAAATGGGCATTGACAAATTGATCATCATTGGGAAGCCCTAAAACTTTGATAGGATGGGACAACAATTTTTTTTTTCAAAAAAAAAATGGACAACGTCAATTTCTATCACAAATAGGGTTAGGAAATTAGGACAAACTTGTCTAATTTATCTTTCTAAGAATATGGGGTATGTGAATTCCCCATTAACATCTACCTGTATGGCAGAATATGTAAAGATTATGTTAATTAATTTGTAGAATTTGGAGGGAGATCTAAAATCTCTTAACATTTCCAAGACAAAAGGTCATTCAATTATATCATAAGCCTTTTAAAAATCAAGTAGGATTATTGAAACATTTTGGTTATCTTGCTTAGCACAATTCATTCCTTTCTAACTATTAATTAAATTTTCAAGTATGTATCAGTTACAAATGTGATGTTGATGGTATTGATATGTTTCTCATGGTTGTCATTGATGTCAACATATGGTTTTCTAAGTTGGTGATCCAAAATATGTTTCCCAAACTATTTGGTGTTCTGAAAGTTGTTCTCTAGATGATGCTTAGTGCTTACTGACAGCTGATAGTGTTGTTTGTGGTCTATATTTCTATGTTTTTTGGATATGGTATTGATTGCTTGAACTCATGTTTATCTTGGTTCCATTCTTATTTTTCTAAGTTGAGAAGTGTTATTTTGGGTTTGTTTCGATCCAAAATTTGAGACTATGTAATGGCATTTGTGTTGCACATGAGTTTTTGTGATGGATGTGTAATGTGTTGGTCTGATCGTTGAAGTATGTTGTGGTATGGTCCACTTATCATTCCTTTCAACCATAGGAATTCTTAGTGTAAACCTATTTGAAATTAAGTTTAGCCGAGTTGAAAGGTTATGCAATCAATAGGACAATATAAGTAAAGGATGATCAAAATGAATGAGGTATGGAAGATATTAGAGATTTCAAAGCTAAATCTGACAAATGATTGATGCGAGAAGTTGTGCAAAGGTGTGTAGTGTGTTGTTGAGCACTGGTGGCTATTCTGACATTTTTATTTGTGGTAGTTTTATAAAAATGGTGGATTTTTTTCCTTTCTTTCTCTTGTAGCAGTTAACCTTTGTGGGCAATGAGACTTCCCGTAATGAGAATTCTGGTAGTGAGACATCTTTATAAAACTCACCTCAATCGATGTCACCCTAACATGTTTTATATATTGAGAACTAATATTCTCCATGGTTTTTCCCTTCTAGGGTTCTCCACATAATATTTAATTTTTATTGTATGTGTATATGTGTGCTTTCATGACTACATCTGTTTAGATTGAATAATTAATAAGTCACCTATTCTGGATCTTTGAAAGAATTAAAAAGTTTAATTGACAATTGATTCACCCCCTCTTAGTTGTTCAGGCATTGAAAAATTGGTATCAGAGCTTTTCTTCCTTGGAAAAGAGCTTAGCCACTCAAGGTAGATCTGATGGCACATAAACTAACTATTTCTATCTTTGAGGGATCCAACTATGGCTTTTGGAAAGTGAAGATGAGAAGTTACCTAATCTCCTTGGGTTACATCACTTGAAAAGTAGTTGAGAATAAGTATGTATTATTGAGAAATGGTCCTACTACTCTAAATGAGATTCGGTCTTATGAAGAAAATGAAAAACCAAGGTATACGATCTTTAGTGCTTTTGAAGTAACAAAGGTTATTTCATTAAATAATACTCTTTAAGTTTGGGAAAAGTTAAGGGAAATCTATGAAGGAAATGGCAGAGTTAAATTCTCAAAGAAGTTGACAGCTAAGCATAGATATGAGAAATTGAGAATGGAAGAAGGAGATGATATAACAAGTTATTTTTAGAGAGTTGACAGTGCAGTAAATGAAATCTGCAAACTTGGTGGCACCTTAAATGATAAAGCCATAATGGAGAAAATATTGATGACACTACTAGAAAGATACAGTGATAAAATTATTGGTACTAAAGAAGTTTATGTTCTAAATAATTTCACTAGGGAACAACTATATGACACTCTAACCACATTTCAAATGAGGAATTTAGGAAAAGAGAAAAAAAAAATGAGACAACCTTTAAATCTACTAAGGAAGAACCAGATGATGAAATATTAGATGAGATGGAAGAAAATTTTGTGAGGAATATAAAGAAAGGAACCAACAAATATAAAGGTATGTTACCCCTTAAATACTTTAGATATGGATAGATTGGTCACTTGACAACTAGATGTCTGAAAAAATGAACAAGACAAAAATTTATAAAAGATAAAGGAAAGTTTAGTAAGAGAGCCTATTATGTTAAAGATGATGCTAGTATTTCAAATGATGAGTTAGACTATGAAGAAGGTGACTGTTTGTTTTTTATAGAAAATGATGTACCTAAAACTAATGTTTCTAAATATTATCCTTTGGGACTATTAAAATTGTTGCTATTACCTTATAAATCATATGACTAGTGATAAGAGTAAGTTTGTAAACTTGAGTTTAGTATGATGGAGGTTTTGTTAGGTTTGAAGATGATTAAGAAACAAAAATAATGGGAATAGGATCTATTATCTTTGGTGGAAAGCATAATATTGACAATATTTACTATGTGAAGTGTTTGCATCATAATCTACTAAGATTGGAAAAATATGCAAAAATGACTACAATGTTGTGTTTCAGGATGGTGGTTGTAAGATTTGGAGGAAATATGAAACTATTATTGTAGCAAGGAAAAGGACTAATGGAAATATGTATTTACAAGAAGGAGCTACATAAACTATTTGTTATCCCGGTTCAATGATAGCTAGCTCTAGCACAAAAGGATGTGCCATATCAACTTTGACAATTTGGTGAAGATTCGTTCAACAAGTGCAATAAGAGATTTACCAAGGCTAATCAAATTGGATAACAATATTTACAAGGAATGTCAAGAGGGAAAGCAAGAAAAGGGAACATTTATAGGAAAGGAACAATCTTCTACTGGACTCTTGGATTTGGTGCACACAGAGTTATGTGGTCCTATGAGAACAAGGAGTATACAGGGTGAGAAATGTTTCATGCTCTTAATTGATGAATATTCTAGATTGAAATGGGTTGAATTTTTAAAATAGAAATCATAAGCATTAGAAAAAATCAAGATATTCATGGAAAGAGTTGAGAATGAAGTTGATAGAAGAATTAAGTGTTTGATATCTGACAAAGAAGGAGAATTTATTTATGATGAGTTTAATAATTTCTATGAGAAACATGGAATTAAAAAATAGTTATTTGACCCAAGGATACTATAGCAAAATGGTGTAGTGGAAAGAATGAATAAAACTATACAAGAAGCAAGGCTTATCGATGTTACCACAAAACACAACAAAATTGTTGAAAGTGAAAATGCAAAGGTTGATGAATATATCTCTATAGACTCTGATAGATTAGCAAGATATGAGTCAGATGAGTCCTTTGATAGAAGAAAGGAAGAGGAAAATAAAGAGGAAGAAAAAGAAAAATAAACTTAGGATGCTCTGGTAACTACATCAAAAACCCCAAGGTATGTATAGAGAAACCACTTTGAGGATCAGATTATTGGAAACAAGAATGAAGGAATTATCATAAGAAGTAAGGCAACTCATGAACAAGTTTTGTTATGTTTACTTTATGAGAATGAACCGAAGTCAATAGAATAAGTTTTCAATGATCAAAATTGGATGAAGGCAATGCGAGAATAACTAGACCAGATTGAGAAAAATCAAACACGGGAACTTGTAGATAGATCAATAGATAAAAATGTAATTGGAACAAAGTGGATATCCTGAAGCAAGATGTATGAAGATGGAAAGGTTGTAAGAAACAAAGAAAGGTTGGCTTGCAAGGGTTACACTCAGGTTGAAGGCATTGACTTTGATGAAACATTTTCTTTGGTTGCTTAGATGGAAGCTATTAGGATGTTCTTGGCCTTTGTATATTTTAAGGATTTTAAAGTTTATCAAATGGATGCAAAATCAACACTTTTGAATGGATAATTGAAAGAAGAAGTTTGCATTGAACAATTATAAGGATTTCAGTTGAGTGGTTATCCCGATATTGTTTGCAGGTTTAAGAAACCTTTGTATGGACTAAAACAATGTCCTAGAGTTTGGTATGGAAGGCTAGACAAGTATCTAATTGGTCAAGTTTTTCTAAAGGATATGCTAATAGCAATCTATATTTCAAAGATGATTTAGGTAAAATATTAATTGTTGTAGTATATGTTGATGACATAATATTTGGAGGAAATGATGGTATGTGTAGAAGGTTTTCTAGTGAGATGAAAAAGGAATTTGTGATGTCCATGACTAGTGAGTTGAATTTCTCTCTTATATTGCAATTGAATCAAAATAGAAAAGAAATTTTCATTTCTTAGTCTAGAATTGTTAAAGAAGTTTGGGTTAGAGAATTCTAAATTGGTGTGTACACCTATGACCATTGGATGCAAGTTAACAAAAAATGATAAATCTCCTAAGGCTAATGCAAGTAAGTACAAATAAATTATTGGAGAACTAAATTATATTTGATTACAACTAGACCAGATAACATGTCTGTTGTTTGTTTAGCTACTAGATTTTAGCAAGAACAAAAAGAATCACATGTTGTTGTAGTAAAAATAATTTTTAGATATTTGAAGGGAACAAAAGAATTTGGATTATGGTATCCTAGATATTAAAATGTCACTTTGATACCTTATACATATGTAGTTTGGGAAAGAAGTGTTGATGGCATAAAAGGTACAAGTGGTGGAGCAATTTTCCTTGGCTCATGGTTAGCTTCTTGGTAAAGTAGGGAGTAGGATTATGTATCCCTATCCACTATTGAAGCTGAAGATATTACAACATCTTTGTGTTGCACATAGGTTATTTGGATATAACAAGATTTGAAGGATATTGGTTTGTTGTTTGATAAACCTATCTCAATTACGTGTGATAACACCAATGCAATAAACATTTTTAAGAATCCAATACAACATTGCAAATAAAAAACATATATCTATTCGGTATCACTTCTTGATCAAAAATGTGTTGGATAATGAAGTAACAAGCACAATATGTACCTACAAAAGAGAAAATTATACATATATTCACAAAGGCATTGATTAAAACTACGTTTTAGTATCTTTGATAGAAGTTAGGGGTATTACCCCTCCTAGTTTGAACTAGTGTGCATTTTCATGTGCATTGGTCTAGTAAACTACATGATTATTATTTTCTAGACTAATTCTTGGAGGCTTCCTCCTAGGGGGAGAAAAGTAAGTTTCATAGGGGGAGATGTGCCCATTTTTTTCCTTGATGTCAAAGGGGGGAGAGATGCAAAGAATGTTGGTGTAGAGTTGTAGAGATATAGTAAGCAATTTTTTGTTGTTATTGTTGATGAATGTTGCCATTAAAGACAAAGGAAGAGATTATTGAAAATGTGATCTTGATGGTGTTGATATGTTTATCATGGTTTTCATTCATATAAACATATGGTTTTCTGAGTTGGTGATCTAGACTATGTTTCTTGAACTATTTGGTGATTTGGAAGTTGTGCTCCAGATGATGTTCAGTGCTAACTGGTAATTGATAGTGTTGTTTGTGGTTTGGATTTATTCATTTTCTATATATGTTGTTGATTGCTTGGATATATATTTATATTGGTTCCATTCTTGTTTTGCTAAGTTGAGAAGTGATATTGGGTCTAGTCCAATCCAAAATTGGAGGCTATGTAACAACACTTTTGTAGTGTATGAGTTTTTGTGATGGATGTATATCATGTTGATCTGATCATTGAAGTGTGTTGTGGTATGTTCCACTTCCCATTTGTTTCCATCAAAAGAATGTGTAGACCTATTTCTAATTATGTTTAGTTGACTTGGAAGGTTATATAGTCAGGAGGATGGTATAAGTAAAGGATGATAAAAAATAATGAGTTATGAAAGATATGTGAGATTGAAAAGCTAAATCCAATTAATGATTAATGAGAGAATTTGTGCGAAGGTGTCTAGTATATTGTTGGAAAATGAAGACTATTCTAACATTTTTGTTTTTGGTAGTTGTATCACAGTGGTGAATTTTTCTTTTTTTTCTTTCTCTTCTAATAGTGAGCCTTTTGGGGAAGTGAGACCTCCTAAAATGAGCATTCTAGAAGTGAGCCACCTTCATAAAAATCACCTTAACCAATGTCACAAAAAACACTATCATTTATAAATATCTACCTCTTATAAATACTCTTTGAGTAACTAAGAAAACTCTGCCTAAAAAAATTGTCAACCTTGTAGCAAGAGTTTTGACTAATATTTTATAGGACACATTTAGGAGAATAATTGGCCTCTAGTTTCCAACTTGTGATTTATCTCCCTCCTCGGGGATTAAATTTATGATTCACTTATTCAATTCATATACCATGGAGTTATGAATTAATGCATCATTAAATACCTCTAAGAGTTCCTTACAAATACAATCAATGTTAGCCCTAGAAAATTCTACTATTAGACCATCTACCCTAGGTTATTTACTAGTATCCAGTGATCTAGTATTGTTTAAAATATCCTCCATAGAAAGATCATGATCAAGGGTCTTAATATCCTTAGGGGAAATCTTTATAGGAATCATTTTTATACAAAATCCTCTAGCATCATTGGCCTTGGGATAGTACTGTAAAGTGAACATATTAAAAGAGTACTTTGAGGCTCTATCACCATGTTTAAGTCAATTCAGCCTAGCTTTAATCCTTTTCCCTTGAAACTTGTAATTCTAAATCTTCCTAAGAATAGCCCTTGTTTTGATCAGCATAGTCTCATCTTGAATGTTAGGGCTTGTAGCTTGTGGTTGTCTCTCTATAATTAACAACTTATGGTGGAGAAGTTGCATGGCAATATTTTTTCTCTCATTTAATTTCTTCTTCCTAGAAACACCAAACATGTTTCTCCAATCCAAGGTCAAACTCTCCCACTTCTTAATAGGGTTGTGATTATAATTGAGTATTTTAGACAAGAGAGTAATTGTCTAAGTGCTCCTAGATAATCCTAGTCATTAAGTAAAGAGGATTTTACTTTAAAGATGGAGTAATATGGATGGGAGGTTTGGGGTGGAGTAAGGTCCATACATATGTAGGATTCAATGGGAGAATGGTCAGACATAGGGGAGGGGTGAAGTAAAACCAAGGAACCATTGTTATTTCTTGAGAAGGAAACATGCTCTTTGTTACCATAAAATCTATCCACTTTGCAATATATCCTTTTGTCCAAGGACTAATTGTTACAGCATGTGTACCAAATAGAGGAGGAGGAAGCCTTAGATATTTCTAAAGGATCAAATAGATTAAGAGGTCTCTTCATCCTAGACCCAAATAATAGTTCATCACCTTTCTGAATGGAGGCTTTGTCACCCTTCTTCTCATGTTTATTTTCCATCTTATTGAAGTCCTTGATATATAATCAAATAACTCATGGAATTTTTTCACCATCCAATTCTATAAAGAGGACATCTCTCTATAGTAAATGGAGGCATACAATGACCATATGCCCATAGATTTGGATCCTGTTAGACAATTCAAATAACTGGAAGACAATTAAGAGGGGGGCGTGAATCAGTTGTCATAGATTACCAAAAGTATTAGCAATTAAAACATTAATATCGAAACCCAAAACATTAATACTGGAATAGAAGTTAAACCAATTAAGCATAAAAAATAATCATATGATAAATACCATCCACATGACACCAAGATTTATACATGGAAAACTTGGTAAGGGGAAAAAATATGGTGTGAAGCCTACACACAGTGAGATAATACTTCTGTGGTAAGTATGTGAATTACAATTGAAGGGCTTGCACTTGTAGGAAGGCCAACAACCTAAAGCGTATTGCTCATCACAAAAGGAGTCTCAATGACTACATAGAAATCCATACTACAATCCGAAGAAGAGGTTGAACTGCAAAGATAGCATCTCCTATGGCTGAGTACAATTCTAGTTAAGCTCAATACCAGAGGACTAAATCCTCTTACATAAACCCAATTTGGTCTCCAATGATCAACCAAATCCTCTTCCTAAATGATATTACATTATTCACACATTACATCCCTTGACCATAACCAAACCATTGTGATTTACAATGAGATCTTACATTATATATATAAACCCTCAACCATAAACAATCAAGTCAGCCACTAGACAATAAACCAATTACATAATTACAAAACATGTTGGCCTTAGACCAAACAAATAATATCCAACACATAACACATCCTGAAAATGTATCGAGAGGTCCAATCCACACATCTCATTAAACCAATCCATAACCTAGACCAACTGGGATCCAATATAGATCCACATGCTACAACAATGATATCCATCTGCCAAGTCTCTAACATGATCACCAATTGGCATCCTGAAACTCCACTAGAAGCTACACTGACACCACTTATGCAATTCATCAAATATCTTCATCAAAAGCTCTGTCGGTGAAACCCTCGCCGCAACTAGAAGCCAACATTCTAAGCAAATAGGATAGTATCTGATCACCAAACCAAAACCAACTTACTAAATATGAACATGAGTATCATAAATAAGTTAATTCCATAACCAAATCATACCAGAGCCTACCTGATCATGCCAGCTCCAAACCAACCTGAAACTACTCATCCTACCAAGACCAGAAGGGTGTCGGTAAAGCATCCAAACAAATAGTGTTGGCATCAATGAATAATTATCAATGCAACACATAATCAATTCCTCCAAATTCCCTAAAATCTCCCCCTTTGGCATTGATGGCAATACTAGATGTGAAAAACATCTAATTACCAAGAAATGCCAAACAAGTCTCCCCCAATGGAAGACAACCAACAATCTCCTAGATACAGATGTAGAAATGAAGTTTTGAAACAAAGAACAAACTCCCCCTATGAATGATATCTCTGTAAAGCTCTAAATTATACATATATCTCTCCCCCTATAAATATCTCTCCCCCTTTGACATCAATGCTAGAAATCTGACGGAAATATCAAAGAAAAAATATAAACCACTAAATCACAAAGCTGACTACTCCCCCTGAGCAGTAGCATCCCCACATCAGTGCCAGAATGAATAGTATCTCTGATAATGCATATCATACTAATGCCAAACTTCATTAATCAAGCCTCTACCAGAGGGGTAGAAACCCCTAATCTATCTCTCAGATACTCAAACGATTCCTTAGGAAAAGGTGTAGTGAAAATGTCTACAATCTACTCTTTAGTGTTCACATAAACCAATCTAACTTCATTTGCTTCCACCTTTTCCTTCAAAAAGTTATACTTGATAGATATGTGCTTTGTCTTAGAAGGAAAAAGTGGATTCTTTGATATATCAATAGTAGCAGAGTTATCATAGTGAATAACTACCGATCCATTACAATCCACTTTTATATCTTTCAACATTTGCTTCATTCATAAAACATGTGTACATTTAGTAGAAAAAGCAACATACTCAGCTTCAATAGTAGATAAATAAGTACATGATTGTTTCTTCTTGATCCATGAAACCAACTTGTTTCCAACAAAGAAAGCTCCACCAGAAGTACTTTTCTGGTCATCAACATCTCTAGCCCAATCAGCATCTGTATATGCACATAATGTAAAGTTTTTATCCTTAGGGTACCACAAACCATATTTTGATGTACCTTGCAAGTATCTAAAAATCATTTTAACTGCACACTCATGATTTTCTCTAGGATCACTCTAAAATCTTGATATAATACAAACAACATTCATTATGTCAGGCCTAGTTTGAGTCAAATAAAGTAGACCTCCAATCATAGATTTGTATCTTGTAGGATTGATCGGTGCAGAATCATCTTTCCTTGTCTATTTCTCACTAGTAACCATAGGATTACTTACCGGTTTAGAATCTCCCATACCAAATTTCTTCAACAATTCCTTAGCATTATTAGTTTGACAGATGAAAATGCCTTTGTGATTCTGAGTAATCTGCAAACCTAAGAAAATTTTCATCTCTCCAATCATAGACATTCCAAATTCTTTCTCCATATTCTTAGAAAATTCCTTGCATAACATATCTTCACCTCAAAAAATGATGTCATCAACAAAATACTTCAATAATTAGTATATCATCATCAGTGATTTTATAATATAAATTACTGACAACACTGCCCTTAATAAAACCAAGCTTCAAAAGATATTTATCCAACCTTTCATACCAAGCTCTAGGTGCTTTTTTCAATCCATATAAAGATTTCCTTAACCTACAAACCATGTTTGTATCATCTTATAGTGAAAAACCATTAGGTTGCTCAATATTAATTCCTCATCAAGATCCCCATTCAAAAATTCACACTTAACATCCATCTAATAAACCTTGTAGTTCTTATAAGTAGCATAGGAAAGAAATAATCTTACAACTTCAATCCTAGCTACTGGTGCAAAAGTCTCTCCATAATCAATTCCTTCCTTCTGAGAATATCCTTTACAAACCAATCTAGCCTCATTTCTTATAACTTGACCATCCTCATTCAATTTATTCCTAAGAACTCATTTAGTTCCATTAACATTCTTATTTTTTAGGCCGGGGAACCAAAGTCCATGTGTTATTTTTCTCAATCTAATCTAATTCTTCTTCCATAGATTTTTACCAATATTTTTCTTTACATGCCTCAATTACTGATACTGGTTCAACTTGTGAAATTAAACATACCTCATTAGTTGCCAGTCTTCTTCTTGTCATCACTCCATTATTCTTATCCCCAATGATCTAATCGTCTGAATGATTCAATATCACATACCTAGGAGTCCTCTTACTCTTTGTTCCTCTTCCCTGTTCTTCAATTACTATAGAGTTATCTGATAGTGCCGGAGTAATTGGTTCAACACTTTGTGCTAGTAAAGATGCTACTGATTTAGATATAATCATTTCCACTACTAGTTCCTTCTCATAAACTATGATTTGACCTTTATTCAACTCATCCACTTTGACATTAGCACTCTCCACATTTCTCTGCAATCTCTTGTTATAACATCTATATGTCTTGATTTCATTAGAATAACCAAGAAATATGCCTTCATCACATCTAGGATCAAATTTATGAATGGTATCATCTCTCCTGATTTAACATTTACTACCAAAGATTCTGAAATACTTAACTGTAGGTGTATTGCCAAACCACAATTCATAAGGTGTCTTACCAGTTTCTCCTTTTATATGTACTATCTTGAATTTATAAACCATTATTCTCACTGCTTCAATCTAGTAGATAAGAGGTATACTAGCTTCCATCATCATTGTTCTAGCAGCATCGAAGATAGTTATGTTCTTCCTTTCCACAACTCCATTCTGCTGAGGTGTCTGAGGAGCAGAAAATTATCTCCATATACCATGCAAGAACTCTTACAAAAGTTATTAAACTCACCGGATGTGAATTCTCCACCATGATCTGACCTCAAACATTTAATATTCAATCATGTCTCAATTTCCACTTTAGCCTTAAAGATTTTAAACTTTTCAAATGCCTCAGATTTTTCTTTTAGAAAAGTAACCCACATCATTCTAGAATAATCATTAATGATTAGCATGTAATATCTATCACCTTGAAAACTTTTAACTCTAGCAGGGCCACACAAATCAGTATGAATAAGATCAAGAACATCATTAGATTTATCTTGTATATTCCTAAAAGAGGTTTTGACTTGTTTACCCATTTGACATTCTCTACATATCAGATTATAGGGCTTCATAAGCTTAGGTATATCTCTAATTGCCTTAGTTGAACTGATATTTATAATGCAATCAAAATTTACATGACAAAGTCTTTTATGCCATAACTAGCTCTCATCAATTTGTGTCATCAAACATGTCTTCTCACCAAGGTTAAAATGAAATATATTATCTTTTGTCTGTGTACCAGTTGCAATCTCCAAACCAGATCTATTAATGATTTGCCATTTTCCATCCTTGAACTGTAATTTAAATCCATTATCCACCAATTGTCCTACACTCGAAAGGTTATCCCTTAAACCTTCAACATAATAAACATTGTATGTATTGTTCTTATCATCCAATGATATAGTTCCTTTTCCTTTGATCATACATACTTTTTCATCTCCAAATCTAACCAGACTGCCATCAAATTCTTGCAAAGATAGAAACTTTCCTTTATCTCCAATCATATGATATGAACAACCGTTGTCAATTACCCATTCATCCCTGTCTTCAATTTTAGGAGCAAGTGCCTTCTCTTCAAGTACATTCTCTTCTAATGTCGAAATATCTTCGTTGATATCTAGGAACACCCATTCCTTCCCATTGTTGGAACCACTAGCAAAGTCTTCTACCAGTTCATGATCAGAATTAGTAATGCCTTCCTCATCTGCTATTTAGCATGATTTATCCCTATTTTTCCTGTACTTATACTTGTTCTGATATCCAAGGTTAGGCTTAAAGGCTTAAATTATCTTTTAACTCTTTCTTCAAATATTGAATTCCATTCAGAACATCTAGATGCAAAATGACCAATCTTATTACATGCAAAACATTTAAAAGGTGCTTTTCCTTCATACTTACTTCCTCTCGGTCCTTTAGGTACTCTTCTAGCCAATAGTGCTTCAAGTTTCTCAAATTATTAATCTTCTCTCTTCATATCATCCAATTCCTTTGCATATAAAGATTTTCAATCTTGTTTACTGGTTGATGATGTAGATGCATGACAAGCAGGTTCAATCTTTACAGCTCTAGAAGGTCCAAATTCTTCAAGCTCAAAAGCAGATAGTTTCCCAACTAAAGTATCTTCGTTGACAGATGTATTAGCCATTGTTCTCAACTCATTAATTGTAGTATCCTTCATCTTGTAAGTCGGTGGTAGGGCTATCAAAACTTTAGAAACAATTTCATCTTTGCTCAGAGTTCAACCACAACATTGAATTCCCATAAGAATCTCATTTACCCTTTCCATGAATGCAGTAATCCTTTCATCTTCTTCCATCTTCAGGTTTTCATATCTCACCCAATAAGAATCAAGTTTAGCAATCTTTACTATAGGGTCACCTTCATTAAGAGTCTCCAACTTATCCCGTATAGCCTTTCCAAATGATTTGTCAGTTAATCCCATTATTTGCTGATTAGAAAGTGCACACAAGAGAGCTTCTCTTTCACTACAATAATTCTCAAGCTCCTTATCTAGGCTTTTTGGAGGAGGATTTCCAGATTTCCGATTATAAGGTGTGACACCATTCTATGTGATCTCCCAAATCTCCTTGCCAAGACATCTCGGATGAGTCTCCATCTGAATCTTCCATACTATGTAATTTGTTCCATCAAGCCTAGGAATATCTCTCCGAAAGATACATCTAGATGAACTGGTTGAACTTGAACTGTTAGATGCCATAGGATCTTCCTCAAGCGGTTAAGCTTTCTGCAAAGAGGACCAAAGCTCTGATACAAATTGCTAGATAGTTCAAATAACTGGAAGACAATTGAGAGGGCGGGGGGGTGAATCAGTTATCATAGATTACCAAAAGTATTAGCAATTAAAATATTAATACTGGAATGCTTAAACCAAATATCAAAATAGAAGTTAAACCAATTAAGCATAAACAATAATTATAGAATAAATACCATCCACATGACACCAACATTTATACCTGGAAAACCTGATAAGGGGAAAAACCACGGTGGGAAGCCTACCCAGAGTCAGATAATACTTCTATAATAAGTATGTGAATTACAATTAAGGGGCCTGCACTTGCAGGAAGGCCAACAACCTAAAGCGCACTGCTCATTACAAAAGGAGTCTCGCTAACTACATAGAAATCTAGACTACAATCCAAAGAAGAGGTCGAATTGCAAAGATAACATCTCCTATGCCTGAGTACAGTTCTAGTTAAGCTCAATATCAGAGGACTAAATCATCTTACATAAACCCAATTCGATCTTCAATGATCAACCAAATCCTCTGCCTAAATGATATTACACTGTTCGCACATTAAATCCCTTGACCATAACCATAACCATTATGATCTACAATGAGATCTTACATTATATATACAAACTTTCAATCATAAACAATCAGGTCGGCCACCAGACAATAAACCAATTACATAATTACAAAACATGTCGGCCTTAGACCAAACAAATAATATCCAACACATAAGACATCCCAAAAACGTATTGAGAGGGTCAATCCACATGCTTCATTAAATCGATCCATAACCTAGACCAACCGGGATCCAATATAGGTCCACACACTACAACAATGATCTCCATCCGCCAAGTCTCAAACATGATCACCAATCCGCATCCCGAAACTCCACCAGAAGCTGCACCAACACAACTTATGTAGTTCATCAAAGATATTCATCAAAAGCTCTATCGGTGAAACCCTCACCAGAACCAGAAGCTAAGATTCTAAGAAAACATGATAGTATCCAATCACCAGACAAAACCAACTTACTGAATATGAACATGAGTATCATGAATAAGTCAATTCTATAACCAAATCATATCAGATCCCACCGGATCATGCCAGATCCAAACCAACCAGAAACTACTCAACCTACCAGGACTAGAAGGGTGCTGGTAAAGAATCCAAACAACTAGTGTTGGTATCAATGACAAAAAATCAATGCAACACATAATCAATTTGTCTAAATGGCCAATAGATTCATCTTTCAACTTAATCCACACTAGCCTATTACAAGGCAATGGACCCCAATTTGAAATGCTTTTTATCCATCTAGAAGGAATGAGAATTTAATTGCCCCCCCCCCTCTATCATGTTTAGTCATCACTATTTTTTCATTTGTCCAAACAGAATTGAGAAAAGCCTCATCTTGAAACCCTTCCACTTTTATGTTTTTAAGGGACAAAATATCTAAATAGGGTTTGTTTCTACAAAAATATTTTAGAATATGTTTCTTATCTAGAGATTCAAGACCCCTTCAATTATAGCTACAATTTTTAAATTCATTACTGAGATTGAGAGGGGGAGGGTTCTGACTCTTCTATAGCCTATCAAATATTTTAGTCCTCTTGTCTATATTATCTTTTTTACCTTTTTTGATAATTTCTTATAAGTGGTCTAGAATTAGAGTTTTTGGCATGTCGATAAGTTTTTCTTCTTTTAGTCCTCATTGCCATTAGGAGGCCTTTAAGCCAATGGTGATGAATCAATCTTTGACTCAAAATATAAGGGGTTAAAGCATGATATACTGATTATTTGCCAAAATCATCATCCCCTTCTTTGAGGTTAGAGTCTTTGGTTATTGTTGATTATACTAGACTCTAGTTAGCTAAATAGTAGCTTGTTTAATTTTTCTGCCCTCTCCTGCAGTAGTTTACATGGCAATATGTTAATCCTCTTATGGTGTATAGGGTTAGGGTTACTTTTTTTTCAATTAGATGCCTTATCTAAGTTAGTCTTGGAAGTAGTTAGAGTTTGGTCTTTAATAACTTCAATGTCCCATATAATGGGGGGCCTTCTGAAGACAATTTTGCATTGCTATCCATATCAACCTCAGGAAAGACAATGTAAGACTCATCTACATCCATTTATTAGGACTCTATATTATGCCCATTAGAGGAAATCTTAGCCTAATTTAAGCCATCCTCCACAGTAGGGCTAGTGTTATCGGGTTTTTGAGGTGACGATTTAAAATCCATTGTAGGGTTAGGCCTCAATTTAGGGCAACCTTTTCGAATATGCCCATTCCTCTTACAAATGAAACAAGCATTAAGAAATCCAAATACTTCCAATTCACATTTCATAGTATTATTGTCAATATGAATATAGAGGATATTAAGGATTTCCACTCTTAACAACAAAGAAATAAAAAAATCTTGCATTAAGATGAGGTAGGGTTACTATGGACTCTTCCAGTTGCATGACATTGCCTATAGGATTCAATATACTTGGTAAAAAATTCCATATTTTTGGTAGAATATTTTTTTCTTTCCACCCAATCCTAGGCAGAGTTGGCATTAATTTCCTCGCAATTTTTCTTTTAAGTTCATGGGAGCTCAAAACATAGATTGACCAACATTTCAATATTTATTTTTAACTACTATATTTCATATATTGTTATTTCTAAAAAAAACAACAAATAATCCACTCTAAACCATTCTACAAAAGGAAACATGAATATCCTTTTTTTTTGCCCTAGAGAGGCAATCCATTCTTCAAAGAATTTACTAAATGGAAGAAAATTTGAATCCAAACAAATAAAAATATTGAAATATTTATCAACTTTGTTTCTTTTACCCTTGAGGCTTTGAACATTTCTTCAATTGGAGAGATGGAGAGGACTTTCGAAGAAGAGTATATCTTACCATTTTCTCCATCTTTGGTGTTTCCTTTGTCAAAGAAGATTCCATTTCTACTTTCAGCATCCCTATTTGCAAATAATCTCTCTTCTCCCATTGTTTCTAGGTGAGAATGTCTCTTCCATTTTGTGTTACAAACTTAGTAGAGAAAGGAACTTCAAATTAACTAGAGTCAAAATTTAGGGCATTTTTGTATGAGCTTTATATAGCATTATTCTCTATATCCTTTTTTCCTTCTATCAAAATATTTACCTTTTCAACTTGAGTCTCATTTATATTCATCTCATTAACACCATTTTTATTGTCTTTGGCTTTAGACATTTCATTATCACCCATGGGCCAACTAGACTAGGTGAGGAGAACTGGCTAAGATTTGTACTAGGAGTTAATTAATCAGGTATGGTACAATTAATGTCATAATTATCTTGAATAGGCTCATGGGAAAATGGTTTAAAATATAATCCAAAAATCATACAAACCTTCGAGTGACCCAAGATAAATCAAACACAAAAAGTTAGCACACAAATCAAACTCAATACAGAAGAGATCACCAAATAGAAGGAAGAGGAAATCAATTGGTTGAATCAGTCCAACAGAAATGAAGAGCACAAATCTAGTTCTTGGTAGAAAAAGCAAAGCCCCTTAAAAGTATCAATGGCAAGAGACCATTCAAATTCCATAGGGCTCTGCACTCACCTTCAACCCCAATAACATCAATCATTTTATTAGCACATGGATATAAATAATAATCTATATAAAATAAATCAAAAAAGTATTTTTAATTTCTATTATTAGCTAATTGGCTACATATAGTGTTAAGTTTCAATCTAAAACCTTTCGCATACCTCTCTAAACTGCTTCATAAGAAAATGTAGAAAACATAATGTATTAAGAGATAAATCTACCATATATCTACTATATCATTTATAGTGAATGCCTATTAATCTCCTTGATCTAATTTATTTCCCCTGTCTTGGATCTTTGTCTTAGTAGTAAATACAAAATTGTGCAAGCTAGTGCAAAGGAATGAAGTTGGCAAATAAAATAATTAGATTTGTGGTTAAGTGATGTATGGGTCTTAAGTCTGTATTATCAAATTTGATATTGTGCTTAAATTGTTTAATCCGGTGAAAAATAATTCACCCCCCTCTCAGTTTTCCTTCCTTGTTGTTGCCAACATTATTTATTTTGGGAAAATGGTGTCTCAACCTTGCATTAACATGAGGTTACTATTTATAGTAATTCTTTTATTTGAACATGAAATGGTGCAAAATTATCCCTGAAGCTTCTAGCTGGCTAGATAAGCATTTTGGTAAAGTTACGTTGCAAGATCATAGCCCGTTTTAAAGATATTAAATTTTTCATTTTGGAGGGATCCAATGAAAGGTTTTAATTTGATTTTGAGGAATTTAGAGGCCCCAAAACATCCTAGAAAGTGATCATAAGCAACCTATTTTCTTACAAGGAAATAGATCACTTCGCGAGCTTTTCGGCGCTTCAAACAGTTTGTCAATAGGACACACGGTTCACTAGTTATGGCCTCCAAAAATTTGTACTCCTAAAATAGGAAATATAATTTGTATTAGACACATAAATGATCTGTAAAAGGGAGGGACATGTGTTGATGTGTGTTGTTGTTGGAAATATGGAAGAATTGATTATGTGTTGCAATGATATTTATCATTGATGTCAACAAAAGCTTATTTGGTTGTCTATCAGATTCTGGTAGAGTGCTTGGTTTGTGATGTTGATCTGGAGACCATCTCTGGTATTCTCCGATATGTTATGATTAGTGGAATTGTTTTGGTATGGTCATTCATGTTATTCATGTGTGTATCACATTTAGTTGGTTTGGGATTTGATGATCCAATAGCTATCATATTTTCTAGTAAGCCTTTAGGTTACCAGTAAAGGTTTTACTGGTAGACCTTCCTTGAAGATCTTTTGATGGATTCGATAAGTGGTGTTGGTGCAGCTTCTAGAAGGTTTTCGGGATGCTAATGGTTATCATGTTCATGTTCCAATTGATTGGTGGTATTGTATTTGCCTTATGGCAACCTATTTTAGGTTTGGTGTTATTTTGTTAGGTTATGGAATGGTTTGTGTAACATGTTGGTGGATGTTCCTGATGCATTACTGGTAGATTTTATTGTTTGGTTAATCTTGTTTTGGTTTTAGGACAACTTGGATTATCATTGGTTTGCAGGTTTATGTAATGGACTTATTGTGGCTGACCTAATTGTTTAGGTCTCAGGTTTGTATAAATATGATGTAAGGTCTCTTTGTATATCATGAGATCAGATGGTTATGGGATTATCTATATGCAAATAAAGTTGTAATCATATGCAAAGGTTTTGGTCGATCATAGGTGATTGAATTGGGTTTCTGTAAGAGGTTTAAGACCTCTGACATTGAGCTTAACCAAAACTATACTTAGGGGTGAACTCACAATACTGGTTCCCACTTTTTGACCAACTTTGACACTTAGATGAACATTTTGCAAAAAACCTTCACTTTCCGACACCTATAACTTTTAAATCGTTAAGAATTTGAAGATGATGTAAACTAGTGATTTGTAACATCCTTTTTGTAGATTCTAAATATATTTTTTTCAAATTTTTTTGAATAAAATTTTATTGATTTTTCCATCTCCCTCAAAAGTAGTTTTTTATTGGAAACAACATTTTTTAAGAGTGATGTGCATCCTGAAACGTATAAATTTTTTTCTATAAATGATAAAAACTTATCTCTTTTAAATTTTGGTTTGTAACATCAATACCCAGGGCATGCAGTTGGTTTGATAGTGATATGTTGAATATTTTTTATTTTATTAAGTTTTGAAGTCCGACTAATTATAATTTAGATATAGGTGTACGTTTGAACACATAACTTGCTCTATATATATCAAAATTAAGTTTTATTTTTTTTGTTAGAAAGAAGACATCAATACCTAGGGCATAGATATTTTTCAGAATTTTTTTGAATTAATTTGCTATTTTTCCCAATGCATTGAACAAAGAAGTTCATGTTCGGTGAAAAACCTACATTCATAAAAAAAAATAAAAAAATATATTAATAAACTTAAATATATTAAAAATTATACTATTTGGAAAGCTTATAATAAGGACTAAATCCTCAAGAAAACAAAACTTCTAAATGAATTCATTTGACCCCTCAAAAACTAATGTAAAATTGGTTTTTTATCAGCATTTGATAGATGCAAAGGAGACTCCATTGCAAGTATGATTTAGAAGTAGAGAGGTTCTATCCAAGAATTTTTGATCTAAGAGCCTTTGATCTAACTCTCTTCAATTAATTACTTCAAATGGGACTTCTTAAAGCTTAAATAATTATATTTTCCAAAAAATGTATGATTTCAGCAAAAATCAGGATGTACCAAAAAGTGGGAACCAGCTTTGTGAGTTCACCCTTAGGCATACAAGATGTTATTCTTACAATTCAATCTTCTTTTCCAGATTGTAGTCCGAAGATTTATGTTGTTGGTGAGGCTCCTTTTGTGATGAGCAATGTGCTCTAGGGAGTGTGCCTTCCTACATGTGCAAGCCCCTTATATGTAATATTTATTCATCTGATCAATGGATAGATATTGTGGGTCACCAATACCGTCGTGGTTTTTCCTTTTTGAGGTTTTCAATGTATAAATCTGTGGTGTTATGGTGTTCATCTTTGTGGTTGCATTATTGCTTATTATTATTTTCTTTTATGCATACCAGTTTCTAGGTTATTGTGCTAATAAGGTTAAAATTAATCATACTAGTAGGACACTAATTCACCCCCCCTCTCAGTGTTCTTGGATTCCAACAATTAGTATCAGAATGAAATGCAAGCCCTAACCATGAGGATGTCCAAGGAGATTGAAGACCAAAAGAAGAATGAAGAAAATCTTGCCAAATATCTAAAAGACAAATCTAAAGAATGCATTAGGTTACAACATGAGAATGATGTGTTGAGAACTGAATTGGTGCAATCTCAAAACATGGTACAATCTCAAAACAATGAGCAAGAGTTGGAAAGAATGATGATAGTTCTAAGAAGTGATCTGGATGTTGCAAATGACTACAAAGAAAAGTTCAAGGCTAGTTCTACAAAGCTCGATGAGTTATTGAAGAATCAAAGAGACACTGGAGACACTAGAGGTCTTGGATTTGAGCATGGAGAAATCTCCGGTACTAAAAATAGGATGATGCATCCAGTCAAAAGAACAATCAGAAGAATCCCCCAGACAACTAGAATAAGAGGTCACTGGTAAGACAACCCAACGCACATAAATTTAATGGTAGATGTTTTGTTTGCAATAAGTTTGGTCATATGGAAAGTCAATGCAAAAATAGACTCAAACAAAATAATAATCTAGGTAACAGTCAATATTTCAATTGCAAAAAGTATGGTCATAGGACAACAGATTGTAGATTGAATGTAAAATGTCATGCATGTGGAAAGTTTAGGCATATGGATAATCAATGTAGCTCAAGAAATGATCAAGGTTACAACAAGGCAATTCAGAAGAACAATGTCACTTGTTATGCATGAGAAGAAGTGGATTAGTAAATCTAAGGATCAACTAGATGAAGCATATACCCCGATTACTCAACCAACGGAGAAGAATGTTCCTGCACCGGCAAGAAACTCACTCGGTAACTAGGGCATTAGCCTCGGGGGAGGCAAATTGGCGACAAATCTTGCATTACCCTTGGTAGTGATCTAAAATCTTGTTTCAGACATTGGAGAAGTCAGTTTGAAGGTTAATCAACAAAGCTTTATTGGCTCTTGGATCTGGTTTGGTTTACCTATAAGTCATCTTATGAGTTATGGTTTGGTCATACACCTACAATTAAGTATTTCAGAATCTTTCATAGTAAATGCTATATCAAAAAAGATGATTCCATTGGAAATTTTGATCCTAGATGTGATGAAGGAATATTTCTTGGTTATTAAAATGAAAGCAAGGCATAAAGATGTTATAACAAAAGATTACATAGAATTGTGGAGAGCGTTAATGTCAAGGTGGATGAGTAGTATAGAGGTCAAATTAGAACTGGAAGTGAAAATGATCATAATTGAACCGGTAACACATGTACCGGAATAAAATGTTGAACCAATTACCCTGGAAGTATTAAAAATTTCAATAGTAACTGAAGATCAAAGTAGAGAAATAGAAAGTCAGAAGACTCCTAGGTATGTAAGGTTGAATCATTTAGAAGATCAGATCATTGGAGATAAGAACAAAGGAGTGATGACATGGAGAAGGTTGGCAACTGAAGAGGTATGCTTCATTTCTCAAATTGAACCAACATCAGTAGTTGAGGCATGTAAGGATGAATATTGGATGAAAACTATGGAAGAGGAAATGGATCAAATAGAAAAGAACAATACATGGACTTTAGTTTCCCGGCCTAAAAATAAGAATGTTATTGGAACTAAATGGGTTTTTAGGAATAAATATGGACAAGTTCTGAGGAAAAAGCTAGATTGGTCTGTAAAGGATATTCTCAAAAGGAAGGAATTGATTATGATGAAATTTTTGCTCTGGTAGCAAGGATTTTCACATATTTATAAGGAACAACTAAATATGGTTTGTGGTATCCTAAAAATGATGACTTTACACTATGTGCATATATAGATGCAGATTGGGCTGGAGATATAGATGATGGGAAAAGCACATCCGGTTGAGTTTTCTTTCTTGGAAAGAAACTTGTTTCATGGATCAGCAAAATATAGTCACGTACTTCTTTGTCTACTACTAAAGATGAGTATGTTATTGTTGCTACTAATTGTACACAAATTCTATGGATGAAGCAAATGTTGAAGGATATAAGGGTACATTATAATGAACTAGTAGTTATTCACTGTGATAACTTTGTTGCTATTAATATATCAAAGAATCCGGTATTTCATTCTAAGACAAAACACATATCAATTAAGTATAACTTTTTGAAGGAAAAGGTGGAAGCAAATGAAGTCAGATTGGTTTATGTGAATACAAAAGAGAAAATTGCAGACATCTTCACTAAACCTTTTTCCAAGGAATCATTTGAGTACTTTAGAGATAGATTGAGGGTCTCTACCCCTCTGATAGAGACTTAAGTGATGTTGATTGGCACCAGTCCGGTATACATTATCAGAACTATTATTCATTATAGATTGATGAGATGGTGCTACTACTTAGGGGGAGTAGTCAACTATGTGGTTCAGAGGATCTTTGGTTTTTCTTTAATGTTTATGTCAAATTTTTGGCATTGATGTGAAAGAGGGATATATACATGTTAAAAATAGAGATTAATAGTGATATCAGTCATAGGGGGATTTTGGTCTCTGGTTTGGTTATTTGGTTCAGAACTTCATTGATATATCATTTGTTGGATGTCTTTCATTGGGGGAGACTTGTTTGGCATTTGTTGGCACTTGGAAGTTTTTCACATCTAGTGTTGCCATCAATGCCAAAGGGGGAGATTGTTGGAAATATGGAGGAATTGATTATGTGTTGTATTTATGTTTTTCATTAATGTCAACACTATCTTATTTGGTTGTCTATCGGGTTCTGGTAGAGTGCTTAGTTTGTGATGTTGATTTGGAGACCATCTCTAGTATTATCTGATATGTTTCGATTGGTGGAATTGGTTTGGTTTGGTCATTCATGGTATTCATGTTCATATCACATTTAGTTGGTTCAGGATTTGATGATTTAGAAGCTATCATATGTTCTAGTAAGCCTTTTGATTACCGGTAAGGGTTTTACCGAGAGAGCTTTGTTGAAGATCTTTTGATGGATTTATTAAGTGGTGTTGGTGTGGCTTCTAGAAGGTTTTTGGGATGGTAATGGCTATCATGTTCATGTTCTATTTCATTGGTGGTGTTATATTTGGCTTATGGAAACCAATTTTAGGCCTGGTTCTATTCTTTTAGGTTATGGACCGATTTGTGTAACATGTTGGTGGATGCTCCCGATGCATTACGGGTTGGATTTATTATTTAGTTAATGTTGTTTTGGCTTAGGCCAACTTGGGTTATCATTGGTTTGCAGGTTTATGTAATGGATTTATTGTATTATCTTTTAGGTGGCCAACCTAATTGTTTAGGTCTCGGGTTTGTATAAATATGATGTAACATCTCTTTGTAGATCATGGGATCAGGTGGTTATAGGATTATCTATGTGAGAATAAAGTTGTAAGCATATGCAGAGGTTCTGGTCGATCATAGGTGATCGAATTGGGTTTGTGTAACAGGTTTCAGACCTCCGACATTGAGCTTAATCAGAACTGTACTCAAGCATAGGAGATGCTATTCTTGCATTTCAATCTTCTTTTCTGGATTGTAGTCTGAAGATTTCTATAGTCAAAGAGGCTCCTTTTTTGATGAGCAATGCGCTCTAGGAAGTGTGCCTTCTTGCATGTGCAGGCCCCTTATATGTAATATTTATTCATTTGATTAGTGGATAGATATTGTGGGTGACCAATCCCACCGTGGTTTTTCCTCTTTGAGGTTTTCCACATATAAATCTATGGTGTTATGGTGTTCATCTTTGTGTTTGCAATTATTGCTTGTTGTTATTTTCTTTTATGCATATAGTTTCCTAAGTTGTTGTGCTAATAAGGTTAAAACTAATCATATCGACAGAACACCAATTCACAGCCCCCTTTTAGTGTTCTTGGATTCCAACACTTGTAACACATCATAGGGCATTTAGAAGGGAGATAAGGTCGGCTGCACCTTATTAGGTGGTTTTAGCCCATGGTTTTGTAATACCATTTGATGGTTTCTTGTATAGTATCTCCTATATATGAGGTGCATGAGATAGAGGTTGTGTGTAAAAGTCTTATGGCTATTAAGTTACCTCCGAATCTCTAATTAGTGGTACTCCTGCAAAGATCTCGCTTTGCAAGTATATTGTAATCTGTTTTGATTGTTGAATAATATATTGGGCAACTTTTGGAGTGTGGGATTTTTCTCCCAAAAAGGTTTTCCCCACGTAAATCATTGTGTTATGGTTTGAATGTTTTTATATCTATTTATGTTTTTTGTAACCATTGTAAAGATTTGTAAAAGTTTTTGTGTTACCCTCCTCTCAAGGTTAGTGTAGGAAGTTGTTCCACTACTTAACTTCCTTACAATTTAGATATAGCATAAAATTGTAATTCTACTTACCCATCTTAAATTTTTATTTTTACATGAAACATAATTCAAAACAATATCACCACTAGTAGATACTTCACAAACAATCTTATTCCATGATGGTAAAAATGAACCTTACGAGATTCTATAACACAACCATAATAGTGAAATGCCAATTCAAATACAGATTCCTCAACTTTCAACTTATCTTTGTGTGTGATGACCTATCCTGCAGTAGCACTTTCCATTATTGGAAATTCATCTTGTAAACTTAGCTTTGTTTTGCATACATGGAATGAATTTATTCCAAAATAAATTATAGCTACATTTGATAGGAAATGTTTGGCTCTTGTTCTAGTTTATATTTGCTAATTCAAAATAGTTTTAACAATGGTTGGTTTGGCTTTCATCATACAGAGGTTGAGAAAGAATGATTCATTTATAATCTATGACACCTCATCATCTCACATGGTTTTTTTCTTCCGATTTGTTGACATATGACTTAATTGATGGTTCAAGCCTGTGGGTCCAAATGTTTTCTTTCAAATAGATTATTCAAATGATGGTGTTCTAGAAATCTACTCATATTCATTGTAGCTAGTCAGCTGACATGAAGATAATTTCTTTGATTCATTTTTAGCTATAACTTGACTTTGAGCAACTTTCATATGCTACTGAATTGTTGAATTCTTTAGGCTCAGAATTAAGATATCTAAGTTACTATTTTTTAAGAATTCATTATTTTTATCGAGTGTTGAAGTGTATAGATTTGTTTTTTACATAGTGTAACTTTTCTTATTAGATTTGTTTGATTTACTTCCTTTTTTAAAATCTAGTTTGGATCATAATGGTGTAAGTTCTCTTAAGCAAAAATAATAGATTTTGTGATTTTATTAATGATAAAATATAACATTTTATTAAAATTTGTTGTTTTCAATTGATGCACCCTGCAAGCTACTTATGTTCATTTTTTAACTATTTTAATTTAATCATATTCTTAATTATATTTAATATATTTATTGCAATAAGTGCCATGTCTCGATTCAATTGTGTGAGAAATTTCTATATCAAAATTTTGATGCGAAAAATTCTCACACTATTGAATCTACAAATAACACAGTCAACATGGACTATAAAAATTTGATGTCTCTAATATTAACTACAACTTTTCATTTATAGTCTTCTAGCATGTAGTTTCGCAGTTAAAACCCTTCATTGGAGAAGCAACCACCAAGGTTCAAACCCCTGGTGGGCCATTGTGCTTGCAAACCTTGTGTCTTTGCTGGGTCATTGTGCTCACGAGTTTGAACAAGTGAAGTGTGGGGATGAGGTCCCCACTTTGTGGCCTCACTGGTTCATAGCTCTAGGTCAAAAGCGTTTCACATGGAGCCAAAGAGCGTGTCATGCCAGTGTTGTCGGTCACGTTAAAATTTTTACCAAGCATTAATTTAAAAAAATAAAATTATAAATAATTTGTCTATTTAAAGACATGTACATATAAACTGGATGAATACTCTTCATTGAGATTTAAACATATATACATATTATTTATTGTATTTTTTTATAAAATAAAAGATATATAGTTTATGTATATTGCATATTTAGTCTTTTCTAATTTAGGTTTCAGTCTATGAGTTGTTGGCTTTAATCACATATGATATAGTTTTATGCAAACTTAGTTATTCTTTTCTATCTTTGACATGCCCCCTTCCCCTTCACACACACACACACACCCACACACACATCTCAATAGTTTAACTCATATTATACATTTTTTGTTCCTATGTATGTAACAATTTCTATATATTCTATTATCCACTTTTCATATTTGAACTCATTTCTACAAGCACAATTGTAGATTTGACCCTTAAACTTTTAAAAATTCAAATTCCAATAATCTCCAATATTATTTATTGAATTCCTACCTAGACCAATTAACCAAACATTTTGACGATTTATTATTATGTAATTGTATATAATGTCACTCACAATTATTTTCATCATTTATACTATTGAATATCACCCATATTCACAAGAGAAACAACTATTGCATAGCTTTGTGCCTATAAAGAAATAAATTTGTAGAGATAAACTTGACAACTTTTTTGGAAGACCTTCTTGGAAGACTCTCTCTTTCATTTCTATATTCTATTAACGTAACTCTTACACCTCCTTTAGATACAAGTAATAATATAATTTTTCTTTAAGAAATATATACTACTTAGATACTGCAATAAAATAAATTCGTACACCATCAAATTCTAGGCGCGGGCCATAGTGTACGGGCCAACAAAGTTGTCCATTTCTTCATCAATGGCGTGCCGTCCGCTGAAAACCAACTTTTTGGAAACGTAGGTAGATTTACTTCCTTTTTATGAGATACGAGAAGATAAATTTCAACTAATTCGCAAAACTATGTTTCCAAATAGCCGATACAAACCCCGGATACACTGAATGGTTTGCCACATCTCTGTTGGCGGACCTCACTTCCCACAACAATCCGTTAGTAAATAGCCATTTTTTCACCTTTGAACGTGCAGAAAAACCCATGCCAAAGTCATTAAAGATATACAACAAACCACATCATCGTCCAATCTTTCTCTTTTTTGCTGTGCTGTACAACACCACAAACCTTGAGATAGCTTTTGGATTTATATTTATACCACCAGTCCTCGATTTCATCTTTAAGTTTGAGTTGTTTTCTTGTGAGGGGTTTCATTTCTGTATACATCACCGGTCCATTTATAGAACTCAGCAAAATGCCACTCCTAAGATCAATTATTTCCATGGCAAAATCTCTATTTAGGCGTCATTCTTCACCACTGCTATCTCTCTCCATTCCATCCTACAACTATCCCCTTTCGACAGCTGTATATGACGTTTTTATTAATCACCGGGGGAAAGAGACAAAGCAATCTGTAGCTAGTCTCTTGTACCATAATCTCCAGAATAAAGGATTCACTGAGTTTCTGGACCAAAAATCTCTACAGGGAGGGGAATATGTACCCGGGGCAATCAGGCACGCAATACGAAAAGCCTCGGTTCATGTTGCAATCTTTTCTCCCAGCTATGCGGAGTCTGAGTGGTGTTTGGATGAGCTCCATCTGATGCTCAAAACCGGGGCTCCAATTGTCCCAGTATTTTGGGAAATTCAACCTTCTCAGCTTCGAATGGAGGACGACAATGGAGTGTACGCCAGAGCTTTTCAGAAGCACAAGCAGGCTGGAAAATTTGATATTGGAACACTTGAAGAATGGAGAAAAGATCTGCGCAGGGTTTCACTCTTGGAAGGCTTTATTTATGAAGGGTAATATACGTAGTTTAGCTGTATTTTTTTTCATTGGGCTGATTTGTAATATATATTCGTTTACTGCTTTCAGTGACCAAGGTGAGATGCTGGAGAAAATAGCAAAACGCGTAGCTAAACATATTGGCTAGCCAAAGCATTTCAAAGGGGTTTTAGACTTAGATAGATTGTAGGGGTAGGATCTCCTGATATATCTGTTCAAATGATTTGCTTTAGCTTTGTAAGAGTGAGGTGTATTTTGGTGACACGAGTTTGAATTATATTGGTGGTAAAGGAAACATGAAACCTGTTTTCATCTATAAAAAATGTATTTTATATTCAAAGATTAGTATAAGATTAGTATGGGGTGTTCTATGGAAGTGATTGTAAGTTATCGGAGGAGATCTAGTGCTAGCTAAGAGAGAACAAAATAATCTTTTGTATAGATTTGATGTATGTATTTATTGTGATTCAATTTATATAATTAAGAATTCAAATTCATTTATGTTTTCATATCATAGGTTGAAATACTTTAATAAAAAAATTTAAGATTCTACTCAATAAAATTATTGTGAACGGTTTATATAATTCTTATATCGATTTTGATTTTTGTGAGCAATCGTGTGTTAGTTGATGTTAGTGTTGGTGTTCTAGCATCTAGCATGAATGGCTCCACCAGACAAGCATCCACGAAAATTTGTTCCAAAAGTTTTTCACGAGGTATCCTTTCTGATAATGCCCCACATGTGGTTTTATCTGCTCCGAAATTTGATTCGGCATGTCAATGGTTAGAGCAATTTATGCTTATTGGTTGTTTTGTTTGGAGGGTCCCACCTAAAAGCATGTTCTAGTCCATTATGTTTCCAAGGCATGAACACCTCATGGGATCTACCTCGTTGACACCCAAAACCTTACCAAAGACCTTTTTTCGGTTTTCCAAGGTTAATCATGTTTGGCTCAATTTTTTAGAATGGCCCAAGTATGTTAGGTCATCCTTACTTATTTTTCAACCAAGGCCTCAAGGCTTTTGCATTTCTGAAGAAAAGAGGCTTTTGGTCTCAGTTTGGGTTGAGTTTTTAAGTCTTCCCTTGCCCTGTTGGCATTTTCTTTTTTTCATTGTTACTTCCCTCAGGAAGGTTGTTTATGTTGAGAAAGATTGGTTATATCATACTTGACATTATCAAAATATCGCATGTTAGAGTAGAGGAGTATTTGAAGGTTAATCTGTTCATGTGCAAGTTGAATTATTAGTTTTGAATGTCCACAAATTGTAACCTTTATATTCTAGCAAGACTAATGTCTCACCTATTGAGTTCATGCTCAGATCTTTGTGTTCAAGATTTGTGTCTCCAATAGGTTGGTGCCCACAAACACATTAGGGGAGTGGTGTATCTATTAGGTTGGTGGCTACTTCAAGTTTTAAGTGACTCATTATTTTGTGAGGCTGATTAGTAGATCTGAGCAGCTTTTTTTCATTGTGGTTTTTCCAATCTTGGGTTTCCATGTATATCTAGTGTTCATGATGTGGATGCGTGTCTTTTATGGGTTTATTGCTTGTTACATCATTAAGTAGATTTGAAAGAACTAAATTGTTATTTTAAGGATCTTTCTTGGAGATGTTATTTACTATAATTAACATTAAATTGAGTTAAAATTAAGATATATTAATTTATCCTTGCCCTTCTCACTATATTGTGTGCTCTTCAATCTTTTCTCAAGCACAATAGAAAAGACAGAAAGAACATATTAGTTAAAACAACTCATTTTTGCATCTTGGAGGCTTTCCTCAAACAAACACCAAATAGACTTTATTAGGCCAATAGCTCCAATGCCATATTAAAAAACAAAGACAAAAAATACATAATAGAACAATAAAAGTAAAGAATCAATTTGTGTTTTATTCAACAACATAGTTACATATAAAAAAAATAGATATATAATTTTGACAATAATCCTATAAAGCTGGTAAAAGTTTTGACAACAAGATATAGCTTATTCACAACTAACAGTAACTCTTGATAATGAATTAGAACAAGTATACAATTCTTATTTTACTACTATTCAAATTCCTTTTATATATAAACAACACATCTATAATTCAATTATGATTTAATTTCTAACACAAACATTAATTAATGTAGAAAATGTCTATATTATAACTACAAAAAAATGTTATATAAATACAATATAAAGTTAAACTTATATAAACTTTGCAAACAATATATTGATGCTAAAGTGCATAAATGGCTTTTCATAAAAAAATTCAAAGTTCAATTTTTTTTCTGCATAACACTCAAACAAATTTCCAAAATAGGTCTCGAAAAATGTTTCCTCGCCACACCATCATATCTTTAGTTCAATCCTAGACGGAGGGAAAACATTTAGAACACCCATATATTTAGGCTAGTGGTTCATGGGGTATTGGGTTAGGGTATGATGAAGAAAAATGAAATTTGTTAGAGGATTAATTGGAATATTTTTCTAAATAATATGAGGTCTTATTTTTGTAGGATTGGGAATTTGAGAAGGAGAAATTGGAGAGAAGATAGAAATTATCTCATTAGCTTAAGAATATTTTCTTGTACTTATCAATTACATCTAAGCAACATACAAGGTGCCTTTGATCATGATTATTAATTGGTGGAAACTTGAGTTGTTTTTCTTTGTTGTCATTGATGCCAATCTATCTTGTGTTGTCATTGATGTCACTACGTTAGTGTTCTGGTATTATTGAGTTGTCTAGTGAAGTTAACTAAAGAATGATATAGTGGAAGTTTCAATATGTAGGAAAGAGTATTTATTTGTTATAGTATTGTTGAGTTGTCTTATAATCTTGTGGAGATGTTGAAGTATTTCAAAAAGGATGATACAGGGGAAGTTTCAATATGCAAAAAGTACTATTTATGTAGGAAAGAGTTTTTAATGTCTTATTGGAAGAATGTCGTGCATTCCTCTTGTATGTGAAGAATATGTGCTATGGCCTTGAATATAATTCTTATAAATGTTGTAAGTGTTGTGTTATTTCTATTGTCATTGATGTCAAGCTTGTTGTTCCAGATATTTGTTGGTTCAAAAAGTCTACGGTGTAGAGATATCTTGTTGTATTGGTGTTGCAGTTATTCTATTAGTTGTTTTGGAAGTGTTCAAGTCTGAGAAGTATTACTAATGTTTCTTGGTGTTGTTATCTTATTTGGTTATGTTTTTGGCATTATGAATATGCGATTTTTATGGTCCAAAAATATCCGTGTTTTCTAGATGTTGTAGTATGTTTCATTTCCAGTTGTGATATTTTGTATTAATCTTACCTTTTGGTCCAAATATAATTTTTGGAAGGTAATTCAATGTGTCATGGGTCTCATCATAGCATGTGGAGATCCAAATAAGAGTAATTTGCATTGGAGAATATGATTTGGCCCATTAATTGTCTGTATGGATACATTATGTGTTGGAATGTTGTGAGTTATGTTTAATTATTTTCAAATCAATGAATTGATCTTAGGAAGATGTGTTCTGGTCACCTCTTTCTCCTCAAGTGGATTAGCATGTCTTTTTGGTGTGAAAGGTGTATTTTGTTTCAAGCTAACTTGGTTCAAGTTTTGGTGATCTATATTTTATATAAATAATGTGTTTGATTGAATTGTATTGGTGAATGAGAAAGAAAGTGCAATATGAAGATAGTAAATAAAAATTCAGTAGAGAGTACAAAAGAAGAGTTGTGCTCGAATGATATGCAAGTTGTTTGAGATTGTAATAGAAATATGACATAGTGTGTTGATAAATAAGGTCTTAGTTATGTGTGATGATTTTAGTCACTTGATGAAGAGTTCAAGAATAGCTCCATGATTGAAAGAGATTCTTCTTTTCAAATCAATTTATTGTATCTTGCCTTGTTGTAGTTAGCGTTAGGTTTGCGAGTCATATTTGTTTCTTACCACAAGAGTAGTTAGCCTTGGTCAGCAAGCCCAAAGCACTGAGCTCTTTCATTGTAATCTGATATACATAGTGGATATATTTTGTGGGTAGGTGCTCACCATGGTTTTTCCGTATTTTAGGTTTTCTATATACAAAATGTTGGTAATGATGTGTTGGTTTTTATGTTGCTAATCAATTGTTTATGTGCTGCATTAATTTGGGTTTACACCGGTTCACACCCCCCGCCCACTCTTAATCTTGCCTTGTGTTTAACAATTTGTATCAGAGAAAGGTTCCTCTTCCATAACCTTAACCATTTGAGATAGATCTAGTATATGGCACAAGACATTCATTACAAAGTTTTGATATTCGATGGTACAAACTTTCTATATTGGAAAGAGAGAATGGAAGCAAATTTGGAGCCACTATAGAATGGAATATGGGAGATCATTCAAACTGAATATACACCCCCTCGGGATGGTCCTCAAAGTCCATATGATTAAAATTTATGAGACTAATGCAAAGAGCAGAGCTATAATTTTCAGATATATAAAATTGTATTCTTTTGAATTTTTCTAGATTCGATTGTGTGTGTATAAACTTGATTCAGTGTTTGGAAGAGTAAGAGGACTAAAGGAAGCGGAAGTTGTATGAAAAATTTGTGTTCAGCATTTGTAAGATATCCAAAGACAAAAAAAGATATATTGATGAATCTAAAGTAGAAGTATGAATATCTGAGAATGCTTAAAGATGAATGTGTTGAGAATTATATACATAGAGTGATTGATCTTAATGATAGTATTAGAGTTGTTGGTAGAAATTTGAATGAAGATGATGTTGTTCAAAATATCCTTATGACCCTACCAACATCCTACAAAGCAAAAAGGTGTGTCACATAGGAAAGTAATGATTTAAGCAAGTATACTATTGATGAGCTTACTGATACCTTAGCAGACGTTGAAATTTCAGGAATGGAGGAAGAGAAAAGAGAAAAGAAAGAGATGACATTTAATGTTTCATGATATGATGATTTGGAGTATAGTAGATACATGGATGAAGTTGAGGTAAACTTTGTGAGAAGATTGCAGCAAGGCACTAGAAAATACAGAAGTAAGTTACCTCTAAAATATTTTTCTTGTGGTAGAATTGGACATTATGCTTCTCATTGCACTTATACGAAGGACTATAAGAGATCAAATGATGATGAGAAGAAATAAAATTATAAGATGTAACTTTAACAAAAGAGACAAAAAGGGCTTTTGTTTTATAAAGGAACACTTGTCTAAAGATGAACTTGATGACGACTCAAATGAAGAATCATTGGTTTTGGCAATTGAAGAAAAGAAGAATGCATTACAGAAATCAAAAGAAGATAAATTAGTCAAGAGCACATGCATGAAAAAATATAACCAAATACATGGATCATCGACTCTAGATATTCAAACCATATGACCGATGACAAGGATAAGTTATTAATCTCAAGAGGTATGATGGTGGATAAATGAAATTTGTTAGAGAAGATGGTGTAGCTATTCAAGGTATTGAAAGTGTTTCTATTGATGGTAAGAATGAAAATGATGACGTTTATTATGTTGAAGGATTAAGACATAGTCTATTAAGTGTTTGTTAGATATGTAGAAAAGGCTCTGAAGTTTTGTTTAGCTGTACCAGATGTGTGATCAGAAAAGAAAAGATTGGTAAAAAGGTTACAAAAGAGGTTAAAACAAATAGAAATGTATACTAAATCAAGGATTAAAGAAAAAGAAATTTTTTTTAAACACACCATAATGAATGTTGGTTATGGTACAAAAGGACAAGACATGTCAATTTTGATAATATGGTTAAGATTTATAGATTTGAAGTAGTTAGAGACCTACCTAGACTTGTGAAGCCTACTAATACAGTTTGTAGAGAATATAAATTAGGGAAACAAACACCAGTACAAAAAAAGCAATAAATAAGTTAAAAAACTACTAAAAAATTTGCATATAAATGACTAATCTTGGTCACATGACCATTAGTAGTTTTTTGCTAATAATGCAACCAAATTTATGACTATACAAGTTTTGATCATTGGTTGGTTGTTTTGATTGATCAATTTGGTAGTATATTTAGTCACTAATTTAGTCATTGGTTGTTGATAATTGATCATTTATTTAGTCATGGTAGTAATTTATTTAGTCATTGTAATCATTAATTATCATCAATTGGTAGTATATTCAGTCATTTTTATTCACTGATTTCCATCCATTGGTAGTATATGTAGTCATTTGTATCAAAACAGTAACAAGACAATGACTATTATTCATAAGTTTGGATGTCATCTAGATATGAATACTTGGTTAAATTCATATTTAATTAAATGGGTACCATGATATTGTTACTTAAATACCCACTATTATTAATTTTTGAGAAAAAAAATTGGTTGAATATAAAGTAATTATATCCATATGGATGTTTATATTGTCAAACCCAGACAAATTTATATATATATATATATATATATATATATATATATATATATATATAAACACACACAATAACAAGATCAAAATGACGATTTTTTTCTTTTGCTTGCAAATAAATAAAAAAATTCATTTTGATCTTGTTATTGTGTGTGTATATATATATTATATTACATTATATATATAGATATGCCTATTATAATATATATGTATATTATAATATAAATATTTATTTATTTAAAAAAAAATTTAAAAATTAAAAACTAGGGAAGTCGTGAGCCTACAACCCTAAGTGGCCACAACACCCATTGTCATGGGGGCTACAACCTACATGGGGTCACAACACCCATGGTAGTGGGGTCTGCGACCTCCATGGGCTGCAACACCCACTGCCATGGGGCCACAAAATCCATGGTAGTGGGGACTATGTCCTCCATTGGGATTGCGACTTCCATGGGGAGCGTAGCACCTTATGGTAGGGCCAAAATGAGAGGAGGAGTTCAAAACCCCTCCCTCCAAAAAAAAAAACTAGTAAAATAATCAATATTTTAAATAAATAAAAAATATATATAAATGAAAATCTTGATTAAAAGGAATAAGAAAGAAATAACACATTGGGAGAATCTTTTAGATCTTCATGGCTTCTTTTCAAAGTAGGCCACACATCCTTGACAAACCTACAACAATGGCTTCCATGGAGGAGGCTAGGGTTAGAGAGATTGAGAAAATTTCCAAATGAGAGAATAGGGTTAGAAATTTATTTCTTTCCATTATAGTAGATGTTAGGGTTTCCATTGAAGCCCTAAGATCCAACAGTAGAGATTAAAACAATATAATGGATGCGATTCTTTCCATAACAAATTAGGGTTGTGGCTAGAAGTTTTAAAAAATGGGAATTAAAATTATATATCTATGTGTGTGTGTGTGTGTGTTTAAGGGGTAAACGCTTTTACCCCAGAGCTATGAATCGGTGGGGCTTGAACCTTGATGGAAAGAACAATAACATAACAACTTTACCATCACAACATGCCACTATTGGCATATGTGTGTGTGTGTGTGTGTGTGTGTGTGTGTGTGTGTGTGTGTGTGTGTGTGTGTGTGTGTGTAATTAACTTATATATGTGTATACAAATACATATACATATACATATGTTGGATATTAGAGTTATTGGAATGTGTTGTTGTCATTGATGTCAACATATTATTGTGCTTCATGTGCTTATGTGTTCTAGAGAGTTGGTTTGGTTGTAGACATGTTGATGAAGATTAATGGGTTTTGAGATACTTATCTCTAGATGATTCAATATGAGTTTTAGTGTTTCTAAAGATTATTTGATTGAGTTATGTGATTTGGTGTGATGATTGGTTTTTTTGTTGGTTTTGTATTGCAAAGTTCTGACTTCTAGTTTGTATTGCTCCAGAATTAATTCTTTATGGTATGTGGATTTTTGAGAGTGTTTGGGACATTCATTTGTGTCCTTAGTTTAGGTGATTCATGATTTGGAACTTCACAAGAATATCTTTCAGTTTTTCAATAAGCTATGTTGGTGTTCTTGAGCTTCAGAATGAAAGTAAAGGTGAGTCAAATTATCCGAGTTGTTATGGTTGTTGTGGAGGAATTCACATTGCTTTTTGACATTATTTTATCATTTTCTATGTGTTTTGGTTGTCCACATTGATCGATATGCACGTTATTGAATATTTTATTAGTCTACTGGTATTCTTCATTTTATATGACTTTTTGGCTGACCCGATGGTTGTTGCATGTTGTAGATGATCTTAGGAAGATATTTATTGGTGTTGCATGTTAGAGGTTTTGATTTGGGTCTAGGATATGTCCTTTCTAATAGTGTATTGGTTCGCATATTGATTTATGTATCATGCAATATAATTTTGTAATTAGGTCTTATGTGTTGAGTCGAACTTGAGGTTAAGGTTGATGATTTGTATAAATAAGTGTTGTAAGCATGTAAGATGTATGTATGTGGTTGTGTCTACGTTCTTTGAGAGTGTTGTATGTGCGAACAAGTGAATTTATCTCTCAGAAGTGTATAGGATAGAAGAGAAGTGTTGCACTGCAGATAATATGCTGAACCGGAACTTTGATCAGACATTTGAAGATGCTATTCTTTTAGTTCATGTACAGTCCAAATTGTTGTCTGATCTTTGTAAGGAAATGAGCCTTCCAAGGGTTGTATCTCTTTGTTTATTTTAGCAATGATCTCTAGGCAGTGTGTCTAAATGCATGTGCATTCCCCATTGTAATATTTACACATACTACTGTAGAGTAATATCATATCGTGCATAGGTTTCAATCATGGTTTTTCCCTTAACTGGGTTTTCTACATCAAAATTTTTTGTGTTAAGTGTGTTGTTTTTTATCTGATTTGATGTTGAGGCTAATTTGTTTAAGTTTGGTAAAAAGTAATTCACCCCCCTCTCAGTTTTCTTGCATTTTTTTGTCAACAAATTGTATTAGAGCTAGACCCTCTAGAAGAATCTTGACCGATTGAGGACATCTAGGATGGAAACTATTATTTTCAAGAAGGAGATTCTGAGATTTGATGGAAATAATTTCACTATATGGATGGACTGGATGGAGTGTCACTTGAAGTTCCTTGGAGAAGATTATTGGAAGATCACAAAGAATGTCTACAATATTCCTTAGAATGGTCTTGATCATGTAGCTAAGATCAAGGATGCTGAACATAATATAAGAGCTAAAGAAGGATTGCTGAGTGCCTTGACTAATATGGAGATTACTAATGTGATGGGATTATAGTCTTCTCATGAGATTTGAGAGAAGCTAGAAACCTTGTATGAAGGAGATAAACATGTGAAAGTTGCTAAATTGCAGAGGTTGAAAGGAAAGTATGAGTTGTTGAAAATGGGAGAAGATGATAATATTTCATGCATTATGGCTTAAAAAGTGAATGAGCTTGCACTGAACATCATATGTGCCAGTAGAGTCATTGAAGAAGATGAGATTGTAGCTAAAGTTTTGATATTCTTGTCTCCTTCTTACAAACACAAGGTTTTTGCTATTGATGAGATCTGAATTGTGACAACTATGACAAGAGACATGCTGATTGGTAAGCTTGCTGCTTTTGAATCGAGAAAACTTGGTGAATCACATGGAAAAGTTGAGACTGCATTTCAAGCTACTATATCTGGGAACCAAAAGTATAATCTGTGAGACAGTTCAACTAGGTTTCTAGATATGAAAGGGAAATAAGAGAGATGGAAGAATAGGAAAGAGAATTAGAAGATCTTGAAGCACTCATTGCTAGAAGATTGCCTAAGGGAAAGAGTGGAAACACAAGTATAGATATCAGAAGAAGTGTTATTATGTTGTTGATTAAGGTGTCACAAATGATTAGTTTGAGAAAGGGAACTCAAAATATGAATTTGTGTTCATTGCTATCAAGGAAGATGATCTAGTACCTGTTGATTCTACAAGCTGCATAGTTGAAGACAAAGTCTTGGTTGCTAAGATTAAAGAGAAAGATGAATGGGTGATTGACAATGGTTGTTCACATCACATGAGAGGTGATAAAGGTAAATTTGTGTATATGAAAATGTATGATGGTGGTGTAGTAAGATTTGGAGACAACAAAGCTTGTGTAATCTATGGTAGAGGTTCTATTTCTCTTGATGGTAAGCATAATACTGATGATGTTTTATATGTTGACAATTTGAAACATAATATTTTGTGTGTTGGATAGATGGTTGATAAGGGATATGATTTATAATTCAAGAATGGGAAGTTTAAGATCTTGACTAGCTCTAGTATAAAAATTGCATCAAGAACTAAAAGTAAAGGTAATATCTTTCATTTGAATGTTGGTGAGAAAAGTTGTTTGATTGCAGATTGATGAGAGTTGGTTGAGGCATAGGAGGATGTGTCATGTTAACTTGGATGGCATCAATAAGATAATTTCTACCCAACCTATTAGAGATCTTCCTAAGATAGTGAAGCCTACTAATCCAGTGTGTAAAGAATGCCAATTAAGAAAGCAAACAAGAATTTAATTCAAGAGAAAATTGTATACATCTAATGGGTTATTAGATCTTGTGCATACTGATTTATGTGGACCTTCTAGGGTGAGAAGCTTGCAAGGTGACAGATACTTTATGTTGATTGATGACTATTCTAGAATGATGTAGGTTACTGTTCTAAGGGAGAAATCTAAAGCACTGAAGAAATTTAAAATATTCAAAGATAGAGTTGAGATAGAGACAACATTGAAGTTGAAGTGTCTAAGGTCTGACAGAGGAGGAGAATTCACTTCTAGTGAGTTTAATTATTTTCACTAATACATTTGGACTAGATTTCTGACTGAGGTTTCTGATGGAGAAGGTATATTGTGGCCAAATTTGATTTTTTTTTTTAAAAACACCTGCATTTGTCGTAACTCCGACGATAATTTCCCATTTGGTTTCGATGAAGAAGGCATTAGCAATGAGAATTTTTTGTTTTTAAAAAAAGTACTCGAGCTCATCGTAATTCTGACGACAACAACCATTACTTAAAAAAAAAGAAGAGGGGAATTCATTTGTGTATTGCAATCCTACGTAGGTATCCGTGGTGACTTCAACCCTCAATAACATCAAACCCACGTCGAAGGCATTTGTGGCATTGCTTGCAATCCTGCACAAGAGGTAGATTCAAATTGCCCTAGTTTTTAATTTCATGTTGCAAAAAATATACATGTGGTGGTTAATTGCCCTAGTTTAATCTCGTAAAACCATAGAACTGTGATTGAGGAGTGAGCGTTCAATTTTGTAGCGGAAATCCCTTCCTCCCATATACGCGTGTGTTGAGTGTTCGCATGAATTCACATCTCTTTACGGCATCATATCAAACAATTCACGAGCCTTGTCCATGTTTCCACATTTTGCATTCATGCCAGGCAGGCCATTTGCAAGTACAATACCTAACAAAATTCCTCTATCCATTATGCTTTGATGGATGTCCATACCCTGTTCCAAAGCTCCCAGTTTTGCATAGGCAAGGAGGACGCTGGAAAAGGTTGTGGAATTTGGCTTTATGCCTTCCAATTTCATTTGCTTGAAAGTGTCTAAATGCTTTTCGACAAATCCATTTTGTGCATATCCAGCAATCGTTGCAGTCCACGAGACAACATTTGTTTCAGGATTTCTATCAAACAATTCATGTGCCTTGTCTATGCTTCCACATTTTGCATACATGTCTACTAGGGCAGTTGCAACTACAACATCTGAAAAAATTCCTCTATCCTTTATGCTTCGATGAATGTCCATACCCTGTTCCAAATCTCCTATTTTGGCACAGGCGGGGAGGATAGTAGCAATGGTCGTGGAATTTGGATTTACACCTGCCGATTGCATTTGCTTGAAAGTTTCTAAAGCCTTCTCAACAAATCCATTTTGTGCATATCCAAAAATAATTGTAGTCTAGGAAACCACATTTCTTTGAGGCAATCCATCAGATAGTTCCCATACCTTGTCTATGCTTCCACATTTTGCATACATGCTAACAGAGCAGTTGCATCTACATCTGACAAAATTCCTCTATCTTTTATGCTTTGATGGATGTCCATACCCTATTCCAAAGCTCCCATTTTGGCACAAGCTGGGAGTACACTGGCAAATGTAACTAAAGAAATGTAATGATAAGCTCAAAAGATATCAAACCACTACTAGCAAAACCAAGAGTCTAAAATATGATAGGGAATAGTGTGAGCTGTCCTGAAATAAAATATTTTATTTTCAATTTCAACTAAAACATAATTACTCGGTCATTTAATGTTATTAATAAGTGTTTAATTTATGAAAGAGATAAATGGTTGGCCACAAGTACATGAGTTACTAAATGCACACAAATAAGTGAATTTAATATTCAAAACTATCTACAATAAATTCAATTCTTGTCCATTAGTCATTTATGTTTGCAATAAGCGTCTTTCTTAGTTTTTCTTAATCTTTATTCATAGTTATGTGCATATTTCACATTCTATAATTAGGATATCAATTGCTATGGTTGAACACTAGCATGATGTTTGTGTTGTGGTATAGATGCGTGGAAACATAATTATGGGATTGTTATATTATAGAGATCATAAATCTAGATATCGCATATTAGTTCTAGCTCTTCTTGGATTGATTCTAAAGTTGACATACAATCATAAAGCCATTATTAGCAGATCTATCCATTTCTAGTAAAGACAAATGAGAAAGTCATTTTGATATTAAGAGTTTCTTATCTGTTTACCTATTGATCATTATTAAGCCATAATATTTAGGTCTATTTATCTCTCTTGCAAAACCTCTGTAAGTGTCCTAGATTGTCCCTACTACTCACTCTTCAATGAAATAGTGGAGTTCTAAAGATTTGTTGTACAATATGGTGTTGAATGTATCAACAAGGCTAGCATGGAAGGCATGTTCAAGCTTCCACTTGTACATCTTACAACAAATAATTTGTTGATAGAAGAAATTTTTGAAATAGGGATACAATCGAAAGACAAGTAAGTACATATAAACCTCCTCAATTGAAAGTAAAATCTATGTATAAAAAGAGTACATTGAATCCCAATCATAAACACAATATAGATATCAATGGAGACTTAATTGGATGTAGCATGTTACACCAAAGTTGTTAGAGTATGCTAAGCTACTACATAATGTTTCCTAAAGCCACATTAGTATTTTACCCAGATCATTATCTACCAAAACTAACTATAGTAATCCTTTGTAGGATTGATTTCATGGTGCTAGATCTTCATTTAGTTCCACTTCTTGTTGGAGAAAAGAACAGTTATTTCTTGAGGTAGATGAATATCCCATCAACAAAGGACAAGACTCTTTCTAGAATATAACAAATTCTACTCCAACAAAAGATCATGGGGGTTTCACTAGAGATATTGAATAAGAGATAAACTTATATTGCTTCATTAAAAGCATTGGCATATTCTTCATTTATTTATGTAAACTCTTTGTGACGCCACCACAACCAACAAAGGTGTAAAATGTTGTTTGCAATGCATGGATTTTTAGGATTGTCGCTTGAAAAAACAAAATTAAAGTATGGAAGCAGGATCTGCCAGCTCCTGAGGGAATCTTGATGAAAAATAACTGTAAAATATTTGGGTGAGCTTATATGCAAAAACTCATGCTTCTTGATGGGTTTATGTATAGAAATAAGCATGAATTAAGTGGTAAAGGGGCTTCTGGAAACAAGAGGGACAAAGAGGTGATGGAAGTGAAAACTTCTGGTGTTGTGTCTGCTCCATCTTAGAATGGGAATGGGGAAGGTGTTGTAAGAGGAGCTGAGAAGGGTGTTGGAAGAAGTGGGGGTGTTTACATTCCCCCATTTAAGCTGGCTCAAATGATGAAAGATGTGGAAGACAAGAGTAGTGTGGAATACTAGCACATGACATGGGATGCCCTTCGGAAGAGTATCAATGGGTTAGTAAACAAGGTAAATGCATCTAACATCAAGAACATCATTCAAGAGTTGTTTGCAGAGAATCTCATCTGTGGGAGGGGTCTATTTTGTAGGTCTTGTATGAAATCCCAAATGGCATCCCCTGGATTTATAGATGTTTTTGTTGTGTTGGTTGCTGTGGTAAATACAAAATTTCCTGAAGTTGGCAATCTGCTTTTGTGAAGAATTATTTTGCAGCTTAAGAGGGCATACAAACACAATTGACAAGCACATGTTGATAGTAGTGGCCAAATTCATAGCTCATTTAGGGAATCAACAAGTTGCACATGAGATCATTGCCTTGGAACTTCTCACCCTTTTACTAGAGAACCCCATAGATGATAGTGTAGAGGTTGTTGTTGGGTTCCTGAAAGAATGTGGTTCTTTGTTGCAAGACCTTTCACCCAAAGGTCTCTATGGGATTTTTGAATGATTTAGAGGTATTCTCCATTAGGGGGGAATTGACAAACGAGTACAGTTTTTAATTAAAGGGCTTTTTGCAATTCACAAAGCTAAGTTTGAGGGTCATCCAGCTGTGCATCCAGCTATGCATCCAGATTAGTTAACACATGAATTTTTCCTAGAAGATGAACTTGATCAAGAAACCGGTTTGGATGTTTTCAATCTAGATCCTGATTTCTTAGAGCATGAGGCAACCTATGAAAAACTGAAGAAAGATATCCTTGGAGATGCTTCTTCAGATGAAGCAGGAGGGGAGAATGATTCAGGTGATGATGATGATGATGATGATGATGATGATGATGAAGAGGAAGGTGAGGAAGCACTGAGAATACAGGATGAGATAGAGACAAACTTGGTCAATTTAAGATGTACAATTTATTTGACAATCATGTCAAGTGTTGATTTTGAGGAAGTTGGTCGTAAGCTACTAAAGATCAATCTTGAACCTAGTCAAGTGAGAACATACCTTCTTAATGATCAATAAAATTTATGAGGAATTTTTTTATAAGTGTTTTGTACAACAGTATTCTATGATACACAGACTAGAAACAAATAAACTGCGTAATGTTGCAAAGGTTTTTATCCACTTACTTGGCATAGATGCTCTTTCATGGCATTGTCTTGCTTATATATGTCTGACAAAGGAAGATACTACTTCCTCTTCACGTATTTTTATAAAGATTCTCTTGCAGGAGCTGACAGAGTAGCTTGGTATATTGTTGTTTAATGAAAGGTTGAATGATCCAACAATGCAAGAGTCTTTTGATTCAATTTCTCCAAAGGACAATCCCAAAAAATCACAATTTTCTATCAATTTCTTTACTTCTATTGGTCTTGGTGGTATTAGTGAGAGTTTACGTGAGTATTTGAAGAATATGCCAAGTCTTGTAATGCAGCAGCAAAAGTCTATTCCTGAGTTAGATGAATCTACCTCTAATGATGATTCTTCAATTTCATCAGGTTCGTCAGATTCTAATATATCAGACTCAGATTCTGAGAGTGAAACTGACAGTGAGAGCATTAAGGAGTCACCAAGAAAGAAAAATAATTCAAAGCATGAAAATGAGTATGAAAAAACAAGAAGAAAGAAAAGGGCGAGGGTATCTGACTTGGAGGATGGAAGTGATAGTGAAAAAATCATAAGGAAAAAGAAAAGGAATTAAAAATCTTTCTAGTCAATTATTCAAGGCTCCAGTAGACACCGTTTTCCTAGACTGTGACAAACAAAAGAATCACTCCCAAGTGCTTTGGTTTTATAACAGATGATTATAAGATGCTACAATATTGTCTTATGTATTTTAATAGACACAAGTTTTAGAGTTTTGTACTTGACAGGTAATGGATTAACAGTGTTAGGAGGAGAAAATATTGACGGCTAAGTGCAGATTGTGATAATACTAGATCATTGAATCATGTTATTTATTGAGTATTTCTTGTTTCCCATGTTGTGTGATGTACCATAAGCAAACTAGAAAACTAAATTCAATAAGATGCTTTGTTCAATGATGATAATTTCTATTTTCTTGCCTGTGAAGAAAGACCATGTCAGATAATATCAACGAACAACAAAATAAGGAGACAATTGCTAGATTGTGGTCTACCTTGAAAAGAAAAGGTGATGGAAAATGTTATTGTCCATGCAAAATTTGTAAGGGGTTAAAGACTAGAAGACTTCTAATCAAAATAGTGATGAAACATTGTAGGCTACATGGTCACATTGAAGGTGGACAAGATAATTTATATACATAATAAATCATGTGATGATGAGATCATGATCACGGTTTATTTATGTTTATCAATTTTATATAGGTCAAGCACCCTAGAGCACATGGTATGGATCAACACAACCCTGAGAATATGGTTTTCGAAGTGGATGAACATGGAGGTGTGAATATCAAAGCTGAAGATAATGAACCCATGGAAGATGATGATCATGAGCCAGAAAACACAATTGAAGATGATGGTATAAATACATTGATCCATGACTTATTTAGCACTCGTGCAACTGATCATGATGATGAAGATGACCTTGATGTTGTTCATGATGTCCCTCTACTTGAGAAGGCACCTGAGGCCCTTTACAAAGGCTCGTAGGCAACTCTTCTCTCTGCTATATTGTTGTTGGTGAACTTGAAGGTTATGAATGGTTTATCCAACATAACAATGTCACGTATGTTAAGGTATGTCATATATGTCATAATAAACTGTGAATCATGTTGGACCATTAATATTCTTTATTATAAAAAATTATATTTTTTTGTTGTAGATTGATATGTGATTTTTTGTTACCACCATCAAATATTCTACCTCGCTCATACCGAGAATTATCTACCGTTATGGAAGATATTGGAATGGATTATCAAGAAAAAGGTGCTTGTCCCAATGATCATATTATATATCACAAACAACATGAATTTCAAACTAAATGCCCTAAATTTCATATCAGTAGATATTGAACAAATCAAATAACAAAAAGGGTTCCTCGCAAGGTTCTTCGCTATATTCCCATTATTCCATGTATGCAATGATTATTCAAGTGCATTAGCTTGGCACAATTTATGGATTACCATGGATGCAATAGAAGTAGAGATGACATTATTCGAATGCCTATGGATGGTTCAACATTTATGGACATGGAGAAAAAGTTGCCACACTTTAAAGAAGAACCTCGTAATCTCAGGCTTTCATTGGCAGCAGATGGTGTCAATCCATTTGGAGAGATGAGATCTGTTTACTTAGTGTGGCCTATTTTTGTTATCAATAATAACATTCCTCCATGGATGTCAATAAAGAGGGGGCACATAATGTTGGCAATGATTGTTCCAGGTATTTAATCATTTAAATATAGTCGTCTAAATTTAATTATAAATATTGCAGTAAAATGGTCATAATAGTTATGTAATGTTTTTGTTCATTCGATTAGGTAAGTACCAAGTTAAAGATATGAATTTATATATCGAGCCTCTTATCAACGAGTTGCTAGAGTTATAGAATGGCATCACTATGTATGACATCTCTAGACCAATAGGACAAAGACAATTTCAATTCCATGCGATGCTTCTATGGATAATACACTATGCCCTGGGGCTAACACATTTTTGTGGTATGTTATAGTGTTTAAGTTGTGCATGAACATTATAATTCAAAAAATTATCATATTTAATCCAATTATGCATTATCTTGTAGGTCTTCAAACAAAGGGAAAATTTGCATGTCCTGTTTGTGGTCCAAATATGAAATCTCGTCATTCAAAAAGTTTACGAAAGCAGGTGTTTGATGAGTATAGGAACTTTCTCCACAAAAATCATAAGTATCGAAATACTAAAAAATATATTTTCAATGGGAAAGAAGAGAATACATCAAAGCCACAAAGAATGACACCTCACCTATGGAAGTTGGAATATAATAGAATTAATCTTCAACGTAATGCCATTCCATCTATTGGTTTGTCATAAAACTTCTTTTCTATTTTGTTTTGTTTACTGATGATGTGATTGATGATCATGAAGGTCGTGAAGACATAAATGACCACCTTCCTAAGGGACTAAAAAGTTATCCTCGACAATTTAGTAGGTTTCCCTACTACGAGCAATTACAAATTGTTCATTTGTTTGATAGTATGCATATTGGAAAGAATATAACAGAGACGGTATGGAAAATATTGGATGGAAGGCGTGATAAAGAAAAAATTGTCAAAATATGTTGTAACATTCAGGATTCCAATCATGCAATGATAAATGTCATTCAGTCAAATAGCCATGGAGACCAGATTAATATAAGTGAGGTTCCTTGGTTATTAACGGACCAGCAAAGCAATGCTATAAAAGAAGTCATACAAAAAATTTGATTTCCCACAGGATTTGCTATGAACATAAACAATCTCATACCAAAGAAAAGTGAATTTGGGCCAAGGATGAAAACTCATGATTGGCATACCTTCATTAAGGTAATTCATGCTCTTGTGTTTTTAGTATGTATTTAAGTACTGCACGTATGTGTACTTTTCATTATGTTACAAAAAAATGAAAAGATAATTTTATAATTGTTGCAGTATGTTCTACCTCTATCTCTCCCAAACGACTTCGACAATAATGTCAAGCAAGTCATATATGATCTTGGAAAATACATGAGGTAAGTAGTGATATTTGTTTAGTTCATTGTATAGATATTATATTTGCGATTTGTTTTACTTGTTATGTAATATATTCTTTTACATCTTGAATACCTTGTAGGTGGTTGTCATATAAAGAAATCCATAAAGACAATATAAAATATTGGAAGATAAAAATTCCTCATTTAATGTGTGAAATGCAAAAATGTCTACCTCCAACATTTTTCAATGCATAAGAACACTACCTCATACACCAAGTTGAGGAGATTGAATTGTGTGGACCTGTACACACTAGGTCAATGTGGATGTTTGAGAGGCACTTGAAATTTTTGAAGGCTTTGGTTTGACAAAGAGCACATCCTGAGGGTTCTATGGTGGAGGGATATATGGTATACCAAACTATGGTGTACATTTCTGAATAACTTCCTAAGTTTGCAGCAAAGATCCACGTGGATCGCATTTGGGATCCCAACACCATTAAAAAATTCAAAGGGGATTACTTGATGGGGAAAGGTAGATTGAGGAAAGTGAGAGGTAATTATAAGATGTTATTGTAGTTAATTAATTCTTAATCTTCAAAATAAATCGATTGTAAGACGTCTATTTATTTTTTGTACAGTTGGTCGAGAGTGGGATGCACTACATCTGTATATTGCAAACAATCTTGATTGGATGATGGTATGGATTGAATGTTGTCAACATTCTGGATGTACGTTAATGTGGGAAGGTGTGGCTTCATTGGTTAAAGAAGCACATCATAATGGAGATTCCAATGTTACGCAAAGGGAAATTGATTTAGCATATGGTTTAAGAGATAAACAGGTACGTATAAATTTATTAATCACCCATATGTCTATCAACTCACAATGCAATAAATTTTACATGTTTGACATGTTGTAGGTCAAACACCACAACGCTATGTGCTGCAATGGTCATAAATTTTGCATAAAAAAGATGGATGACACGAAGAAAACTTGTGTTTCTGGCATCACTGTAGTCTTTGAGGTGACAAATATTTCATTAAGAAACGACATACATCCTCAACAGTCTCAAAATCGATGCTATGGCATTTTGGATGATATACTTGAGTGTGACTTTAATTCCTTCAAATTAGTTTTGTTCATCGTCAAATGGTACAGGCTACGATTGAATAAAAATGATCCTTATAGAACTGTTATTGAACATGATAATGATTTTATAATGCTAAATACAAGGTCATTTGAACCAGTTGGGGATGAGCCCTATGTTCTTCCAAGCCAATGTGAGCAAGGATTTTACTCAGAGGTTCCACATAAACCGGGTTGGTCATTTGTTGTTAGACATGATCCAAGAGGAAGGTCAATAAAGTATAATGTGATGTAAGAAGAAGATACCGAAGAAGTAGAAGATGAAGTGGATGATGATCACGATTGACAGTTTGTCAATGATGATGATGAAGAAGAAGAAGAAGAAGAAGAAGAAGAAGAAGATGATGATGATTATGATGATGATGATGATGATGATGGTGATGGTGATGGTGATGGTGATGGTGATGGTGATGGTGATGGTGATGGTGTTGATGGTGATGGTGATGATGGTGATGATGATGGTGAAGACGTTGATGATGATGATGATGATGATGATGATGACGATGACGATGATGATGATGATGATGATGATGATGATGATGATGATGATGATGATAATGATGACGTTGATGTTCATGATGATGAAGAATGAAATGTATGAGGTATGTGATTAGTATATTATCTATTTAATATTGACTTCTTGATAGAATATTTTTACATAATTAATTCATTATGTTTTGAATTCTAATGCCATTACATAATTAATTCATGATGCACCTTTTAATATGGAGATGGAGATAGGGAGAGTGACTATTTATGTCACAATTTATAAACTATGTTTATTTATGGAAATTGGATTGTTTATTAGCTATGTGATGGATGTTGATTTAAAATACATATGTGATGGATCACATGTTTATGACGATGCATGTGACATTTTTTGAACTTTGTGTTTATTTATAGAACATGGATTGTTTATTACCTATGTGATGGATGGTGATTTATGATAGATATGTGATGGATTACATGTTTATGATGACACATGATATGTGATGGTAATTGTGATGCTCAATTACATATATGATGACACATCATGTGATGCTTCAGATGCTTATGATAGGTATGTATTTATTGTTTATCAACTTACAAATGTAGTAATGCTTATGATGATCAATCGATGGTGTTGATTTCAGGTATAGTCCGTATGTGATGTTGTCACCCTTGGTGGGAATAGGTTGTTGACTACAAACATTGTCAACCATTTAGTTGAGGATCCTGCATAGTCTACATAAAGTAAAGGAATTAAAAAATTTACAATGATTTTGATGACAACATCTTTTTATTATTTAATACTCTTTTTGTCTACAAAGTTTATGTTGTTCATGTTGTGTACTATGTAATTTTTAGCTAACATAAGATAATTGAATTACATTGTACAGGACCCTGAACCCCTTTGACGAGGATCCTGCATAGTCTCATGGATGGACATGTATAACTAGTCAATACACCCTATAGAAATAGTTTTTTTTTTTTAAATTACTTGGAAAACAAACTTCCTCGATTTTTCAAACCTTGACATTAGCAGCAAATCTAATACAGTTATCAACACTTGAGGCCCCGGTTGGACTTATTCTAATTTTCATCCCAAAATCAACTTTAGGGCTGACTTCTTCATCAACATTACCCTCATTTGCAAAATTTCTCTCTCATTACCAATTAATTCTCTCATTTCATGGAGTGCAGGTACCCCCAAATAGGTATTTGTCAGATCTATCCTCGTCTAGTGAGGAAAATGCAGTAATAGAAAATGAAAGTGACACATGTAGTAGCTCTATAATAGGGAGATCAACAAGAGGTCAAAAGATTAGAAGAAAATTCAATAAACGCATGAAATTTTTCCTTTCTCAAGGGGGGTCATATTCTTATGATGATGAGACCAAAGGTGACATTGAGGTGCCACCGAGGTACATACATCTACAAAAACAATGGGTGCCCAAGGAACTTCCTCCAATAAACACCGATTTCTGTGTTAACGATAGGATATATCGCATAGCACCTTCGTCGTTACATGGTTTAGGCTTATTTTCCATGGACGGCATAAAGGTCTGTTACAATAGAGTTGCAGAATTGATGGAGTTTATTGGACCTTGTTACAATTACAATCATTGGATGCAGATTGTTAAATATAAAAAAAGTATGCATAGGTATGCACTGTTAGAAAATTATATACAACAGAAAGATAATGATCAAAGTAAATGAGTGGCTGTATACATTGATGGTCAGCCAAAGCAACAGGGAATATTGCAGGTTTTATAAATAGTACATGACCTAGGTCAACTAATAAACACCCAATTGCATACTTGAGGCACACAAGGGAAATCATGTATTTGTATGCGTGATAAAATCAATAAGTGTAGGTGAAGAGCTTCTAATCGATTACAGTTTGAATCGTATAGATACAAACAAAGTTAATATCATGGGGTTGGTACGTACTATATACCATTTAAATTAACCAACCTCCAATTAATGAATCCAATATACCATTTTATTATGAAGTTTTTTTGCTAAGTCTATTGGTTTAATTTTGCTAACGTTTTTTATATTTTTTCTTTGTCAAAGGCCGACATGGATCCATCACATATCACAGACAGAGATGTAGCTTGCGACACTTCTACCAAGCAGGTAAACCTCATTGTAACTATACAAATTAGATAGAAGCAAACTGTTACATTATTATGTTCTTTTTTTTTTAGTGATTTATACTAATTTTGTAATTGTTAATGATATTCTTGACACAGATGGATGTTCGGGGAAGGGGAAAGGGAGTTGTAGTACCTGAGCACCTTTCTAGGGATGTGGAATCATTAGGGTTAAGCGATGATAACCCTGAAGATCCCATAGACCTTATGAAATTCTTTAAAATGCCTCTTATAAAAATTAGAAAATAGATTGTTGCTTTGGCAATTGTGCATCCTATCACTAATGAGATACGAGAGAGGGTAGAATTATTGCTTCAGACAACAAAAAACTTGCAAGTAAGCAGTAATGAAAGCTTTAATTATAATAAAAGTTCAATAATGGTTTATATTTTATTCTCTTTTATGTCATTAACTAAAATATGTACGTATTGTTTTTATAGCAATTTATCTGCCCTCATCAAATTCATTCCCACGATCAGGGTGTTGCAGGATCTTCAGGTGATGACAATTTTCTTGTATTATCACTTGCTTGGCTTATCACTCTGAGTACCCAAAACACATCATACTTGATACTATCAATTTTCAAAATAAAGGTTCATCCTTGTTTACAATTCTTGCACTTTTCATATATTTAATTTATTATTCTTTAGGTGTTGTCAATGTTATTGTGCAAATGTCGCCGCCGCCTCATCAGAGGTTACCCTCACCTGTATTACCGACTGCAATTTTGACAACACGTAGCATGCAGACATCCTCTAGTGCACGTCATATTAGCCCACCCACTATTGGTAGATCCCTCTTTTGCTCTATCTACTGTCATGTGTTTATTTCCCTTCAAGCGTTCTTTCTTGAATTCTATTGCCATTTGATAGTGGATTCATTTTTTGTAGGAGGAGATGCACATGAGAATGTGCTAGAGGCGACTACTGTTGATAACATACCATCATTTCCTAGATCTTCTTGTATTGCTAGTATGGGAACATTGCAGGCCACATTGGTGGTGAGCGACGAAGAAATGATTCTCTTACAGATACAAAAGGTTCTAGGTACTTTAAAATTATTATTATATATACTATAATTGTAAATTACTTTATGATCACTCATTTTGGACTAATGATCCTATGAATTTTTTGTAGGGAATGATATTTTCTATAAACATCTTAGTGACATTGCATTGCAGATATTTGGGCCCATCATACATAAAAGGTGGTACATCATATATTAACTAACCCTAATCCACTTTTGATTTCATATCATTTCTAGAATAGTTTTCCTTTGATCCATTTCTTGAAGTGTAATAAATGTAGCTTCAATTCATTTCTGAATCTAAGAGGTTTGTTTTTGCTTTAAAAGGTGGAATGAACAAGAAAAAAGGTTAAAAGATGAATTGACAAACCAAATGGTTGAGTGGTTTGTAAATGATACCTTTGACAAAACCAAGCTCCTTGAAAAAGCTGGCACATATCTATAGTATGTGAGGGACCAATACAAGACCCATTTGGAGAGGAACCTAAAGTACAAGCGTCCCCCCATGATTCTAGAGAGGGAGTGGAAGGACCTGATTTTGGATGCCAAGGAGAAAATTGAAAGGAAGAAAGGAAATACACCACTAGACACCAGAAGAAGGTACGGGATACTATTAAGAATGTATTTATGTACTAATTAATTACTCTTTATATTTATATAATCTAACATATTTCAAACTTTTTATAGACTGAGTGACACGTCAAAGGCAACCAAGGCAAGGCAAGAAAAGCATGGGCAACACAAACTCGGTCTGGTGGTTACATGAAACTTGCTGCACGAATTGTAAGTATCTCATGTAAATGAAATATTGCATCAAAATATTAATAAATTGCTAACGTTTTTTTTTATCAAACCATGCAAGAAAAATTCACGGTAACAAGCAAAAATGAAGGGATCTAAATTCAATAGAGTGCCCATAGAAGATGACAAGAGAATTGCCTACCAGCAAGGCTATTCAGCCATGCCTAATCAGTTACAAGAATTGAGTGGGCATACACAACATTTGAGTGCATCCATCACATAGGTAAATATGCTAAATGGAAGTTGTGTCAAATTGAATACTTTACCAATAATCTAATTGATGTTGAGTTCCAACATAAAGTGACTATATTTGTTTTAAATAAGCAAGCAATGATAACAATGTGCATGTCATTGGAATGCAGCTTGCTAATTGTGAAACACTACCTGCACATTAAGGTTTGGATGTGCATTCCAGTAGTGGAGGTATTCATTTTCTATTCAAATTTATTTATTTAGCTATTAGAACAATTAAACATCTGAATTTGTAATTAGAGTAGTAATTAATGTAACCTTTGTTGTTAATATTCTAGAGGATGTAGTCGGTGGTGAGCAAGTGGAGCATGATCTGGGTACACAACATCAAGAACGTGATGTTCCCCACTCCGGTAAAGAAGATCACTGTTATTTCTTTAAACAAATATAATTGCAATTGGTATTCAACATTAATGTAACCTTTAGTATTTCAACTTTAGATGATCTAGAGGGTGTTCAACATGTTGAGGTTGAGGCTACACAAAATGATGTGGCCCCATCAGGTAAAGAGCACAAGAATTATGTTCTGTAAATTAATGAAATACTTGTAACAATATTTTTTTATTTTTTTTTAATTTAACCCATTTCTTTATTATTGTAGAGGACCCCCCTTCACTTTAGTGTCCTCGTCCTCAGTATAGGACTAGAAATACATCGATATCACCAGCAATTGGCGGAACATCTGCAAAGGGGGGAAATGATGAAGAAACCGATATTCCACTTAGTCTTTTCATAGCTTCAAAGAAAAAACAAAGAAAGAAATTATTGTAATCTAACTTATTTGATAATGACTGATTTTTATGTGTCAGTGAATGTAATTATGTGCTAATTAATGGTTATGGATTATATGTGTTAATTAATATTGATAAATGTTGCGTGCTAATTAATGTTAATCAATGTTATGTGTTAATGAACGTTATGTTATATTAATGAATGAATGCTATATTTTATTAATGGTAGGAAGAAAGAATGAATGAATGTTATAAGATGTTAACAGGGAATTTAGAGTGATGTTAGGAGGGGGGGGAGGGGCCAAGTGAGCTTCCCCCTTCATGTAGTTGGCTCTATTAAGTAGAGAATATTAAAATATTCTCAAAACCAAGCGAAGCTCAACAAGATAACACACTTTTCAATATTTTCTTATGTTGCACAGTTAATCTTATTGAATAATGTATATTGAATCTTAATTGCAGGGTCCAACAGAGACAACACGAACAACAACACCACAAGTTGTTGGGTTTAATGAACTCCCATATTGTCTTTTCTGTACACAAATAGTATGAGTTGCTTCTAGTGTTGATATCCATGGTAGGACTGCAAAAGTTATGAATATGCGTCATCCTTGTAAGTTTTTTTATTACTTGTAAGTAATGAATATGCCTCATCCTTGTAAGTTTTTTTATTACTTGTAAGTCATGAATATTGCTCTTTAGTTGATTAAAATTAAATGAAAATATTTAATGAATACACAAAACTATATACATATGCAGTCGCACCATGGTTGACAAGGTCCAACTCCCTAGTCTCACTCTACGACTAAGATCATGTCATATCTAAATCAAAGACATCTCAAATACATCATCAGTGGAAAGATGCAAAATGCCATTTTCATACATAAGCAAGACATACACAATTGGGCACAATCACCAAGAGAATGGTAAAAAGTGTGTTTGAGATTGCATCATGGATGCTTTTAAGGATTGTATCATGGATGCAAAAAATCTCTTCATTAATCCTTGACTCATGATTGCTATAATACTTCTTTAGACTTCTCATGTCATTTGTTGCACTTCTTCACTATTTTGGACTGAGTTTCAACTATGTATTTGCCTTGACTTATGACTGTACCTAGCTTTGTCCTATCTTTGTAAGCTTCCTCTTTGAATTGTGGTTGTAGCTTTGATAATACCTTTTTAATGTTGCACTAGTTGTAAGGAGGATAACTCCTAATGCATGTTGCAAATTATGTTCTAGTGACTGAGACTAACCTTTTTGTACTTGATGTTTTTGACTAGTTGTCATAACCTCTGACTTTGATGCTTGTGCCTTAATAGAACTAGATGTTTCTTTTATGCATACTTGGTCAAGGACTGCATTATGATGCTATATGGCTACAAACTAAGATTATTTATTGTATTGAGTTACACATTTGACATGAGTTGCCCTATGACTGCTATGCCTCTTGAGGTTATAAGGTGTTGTTCTTGTCAATTTTTGACAATGCTGCAACAATAATGTGTTATTTGTTGTTAAGGTTTGAAAAGACCTTTTAGAAACTTATACCCTACTCTTTTTCACTCAGTAGACTTGATTACTGCCATTTTATTTGGTACTAGGTATGACAGCCTACTAGCTTTACTTGACAATCTATTAGGAAAACATAGCTTGAAATGTCCAAAACAATTAATGAATGACTCCACTATCACCAATCTATCTTGAAGATTTGACTACTCTTTAGATTATGATTATGACTATCATGATATTTCATGAGATTGCTCTATCCCCATATGAAACCCTTTGTTCCCACAAATCAATGCTTTGAACTTGACTGCAACTTTATAGTGAACATTGTCTTTGTACAGTAAGCTTGCTACTTTCTCAACTTTTGATATATTGGAGGCTCCTAGGATGGTTTCTATCTTATAGTCACAATACCTTGCTATAATTTGCATTTCAGGTCACTGCTCAATGATCATATGATTTCTTTGTCTTTTGAATTTGACTCTCGAGCTTGCTCTATTTCTTGACCTTTTGAATAATTTTGGGCCACTAATCATTACTTTTATTACCCTATATGTAAAAGACCTTGCTCACTACTTCCCGTACTTGATCTTTATCTAGTTTGTGTCAATCCTACTATTGCACCTTTTCTATTTATGATTGAGATTTGTTTTGGGATTAAAAACTCTTGATAATTTCAGTAAATGACTTTTGCATGACTGTACTTTCTAAGCTATCCTAGGGAACAAAAGAGACCTAGGGATTTGCTCACTTCAAGGAAAAAGAAAATCTAGCAAGACAATCAACCCTTTTAAATAATATTTGGAACCCTTATGGTGAGCAAGAAAGCATTGAAAAACTTATAGATGTTGTCATAACGCAAAGCTGAAACTATATTATTTTTTATAGATAATCAGATTTCTCCTTTAACCCAACTTTTGCTTGAATCATTACTATAGGCATATCCAATGCATGATTTAAACAATAAGATACTAAAAATTCTAAAATAAGGTTCTAAAAACCCTACCTCCAAATGTGGATATCTACTATTATGATTATGACAATTTCTCTCCAAAAGATTTGATGCTAACTTCTATCATGCCTAAACTCTGCATTTGGTTTGCATGGTGTTGGCATGAGGTGCTTTGTAAATGTCCTTATGGATTCTCTTCATATTTTTATGAAACTCCTTCATCGAAGAGGCAAACCTCTCATTCAAACTTTGAAGTAACCCTTTGACTGTTTCATGCAGTCCTTTTCTTATAAACCTTCCTCCTTACGGTGACATGCTAGGACATAAACTGAAGGTGTAGCTTCTGGAACCTGTTGAGCATCAAATCTGAATTAAGTAAAATATCTTGATTTGAGAGATTAAATAGTAGAAGCCATCTATCTTTGGAAGAAATCATCATTTTTATTGATACCGTAATAGCCCATAAGTTATCGAACAAGTCTAATAGCATTCTATCGAAATATCCAAAATTCAAATAGTATCAATGAGACCCAATGATGTCTCATTGATACAAAAAGGGTATCGAAGGAAAGGTAACACCGATGAACTCTAAAAGGGACTCATCAAAAGAAATGATTCCACTAAAAGAGGATATCAAAGAAAGAAGAGATGGTTTTCATCGATGAGAAAAGGCTTCTGTGGAAATAATACCATCAACACAACATGAAGGAGACTTACCCAAAGAAGCGTTCTTATCAAAAGAATGATATCGATCAAACATAAGGAAGCTACATCGATAAGGATATGATTTTTGAGGTGGCTAAAAGGAATGTTACCGATATGTGTGGTTTTACCGATGCAACTTTATCGAGGAAGATTACTAATGAGCTCATTGATGAAAGATGATAATGGAAGCAAATCATCAAAAGAAAGATGGCCTCGATGAAACAATAGACCCGTTCATCAAAGGAGTTTAGTGATGTCGATAGAAAAAGTGTTTTGATGGAAAGATAAAGGAAGTTACCAAAGCCCCAGGTTTTGTTGACATGAAACCCAATGGACATCAGATATATATCGATGAGGAAATAGGTTTCGATGAGGCTAAAAGGCATGTTACCGATATGTGTGGTTTTACCAATGCAACTTTATCGAGGAAGATTACTAATGAGCTCATCGATGAAAGATGATAGTGGAAGAAAATCATCAAAAGAAAGATGGCCTCAATGAAACAATAGACCCATTCATCGAAGGAGTGTAGTGATGTCGATAGAAAAAGTGTTTTGATGGAAGGATAAAGGAAGTTACCGAAGCCCAAGGTTTCTTTGACATGAAACTCGATGGACATCAAATATATATTGATGAAGAAATAGGTTATCGATGAGGAAATAGGTTTCAAGGAGGCTAAAAGGCATGTCTCCAATATGCATTGTTTCACCGATATAACTTTATTGGTGGAAGATGACAAGAGAGGATAAAGAAAGGCTTTGGTGAGACAATAGATCCATTCATCGACGGGGCATAGTGATATCGATGGAAGAGGTATTTTGATGGAAAAATAAAGGAGGTCACTAAAGCCCAAGGTTTCTTTGACACAAACACCTGATGGATATCAGATAGGTATCGGTGAGGAGACAGCCATAGTGACCGAATATAGCATTTCGATGAAGGGAGAAAATACCGAGTCGAAGTAATGTTCGAAACAAAAGTGTTAGTTGATGGTTATATGTTGAAAAGCCATGACGCTTGGTGATAATGTATACTCTCATATAAAGGAGGGAGCTTTTGTAATATGAAGGAAATTTAGAGAAAGGAGTAGATGATAGCCTCAGGCTTACCACTGTACTATTTTGGCGAATATATATAATATAATCAGTTATTTTTCCTTTGCATATGTGAAATTTTAGTAGTGGGGAAAGAAGGAAGAAACAAAGACTGTTCCAGATTCTCTTCTATCATAGTCATGCAAATGTTGCATTTGAGGGGTATTTCCTTCCTCATTTCCTCTCACATCAGGTATGTATCTATTTCATATCTGACTAAAATGCAGAGGTTAATCGTGTATCACTAATTGACTATGGAAATATTACTCATTAAAAGAAAAAGTAAAATGAATTGAAAAGAATCTTTCTTTGATAGCTATGAACATACTATCATGCCTAACTGTGATTATTATGTCTTGCATAGCCATGTAAATTCTTCCTTGAGTAGCCAATGTATAGCTATTGCATGTTCATGATCTTTCTTGTTAAGATAAATTGTAGAGCCTAAATGATTTACTCATTCATTATCAAGTCTTGAACTTAAGGAAGATAAATTTATTCATAGATATAAATCATGATGATATTCTGTTACTTTTTATTGAGCACACTGTCTTACCTTATTCATAAGAAAATTGAATACTGTATTCATATCTTGTGCATAGTATGGCTGAGTAGCAACCTTAGAGCATTCACTATAGCATATGATTTCTAGCCCACGAGGGCATAATAGCCAAGTATTGCAGCTATTCTATGTTTATTTGTTTTCCACTCTTAACTCATAGTTCAACCAAATATGGTTCATCTTGGAATCAATGCACATCGGTTATAACCAGATTATAACCAGTCTCCATGGTTGCAAGACCTAAAGAAGGATTCTTATCATCAATTAGATGCATACTTTTGGGAATATACAAAGACCAAAAAATATATTAGAATCGTATTTTTTGTTGAGTCATAATATGATGTGTTAATTTAGCTAAATAATGGAACCAATGTTGTATTAGGTTTTATTCCATGATGACAGTTGAAGCTTGTTAGAGATAGGGGATTTGTAGTAGTTGGCTTGTTAGGTTATGTCACAATCCCATGAAGGTCCTTGTAAACCATTAATATCCGTAGACATGAAACTGTTATGTAACAAATTGGATCAGCTAAACCTAGAAGTTCTATAACCAATGAATCAACTAACTCAAGTGTATGTTAATTATCTTATGATGGTCATTTATGACCGTTATTCATAGTAGACACTAAGAAGTTTGCTAGATAGTTGGTTAGTAAACCACTGAGCTAGTTGGCTCAAGTGTATGCTCTTTATCATATGATGGTTGTTAATAACCATTATTGTTAGTACACATTAAGCAGATGGCTTGTTTAGATGGTTGGTAACTAGTGAGTTTGTTGAGCTCAAGAATTGGATGTACAAGTTGAGAAAGGGAGGTGAACACTAACAACGCATTGGTTCTTGCAATGTTAAAACTTTGGCCAAGACGGTAATGCTTTATCTAAGTGATTGTTAGATCACATGAACTAGATACACCTACTAGTCAGATGGTCACAATAGTTAGGGGTTACCTATAGTGTGTGGCTGAGTAGTTGTGTGTAGGTTTTCAACACCAAGATCATATGGCTAGATGTAAAAGAGACCCAATCCTTAGAATGCACCCTCATGAAGGGTTGGGTCTCTTCCAATTGGAAGGGGCATGGGAGACTGGCAAGTCTATGATTGAATGGAGAAGCCCTTGATGATGCTCTCCCTATTCCAAACTATGTCAAGGCTTGATACAAAAAGTTTCAGTTGGAAAGTTAAATGAATTGTAACCTCTGAACCTTTATCTCTTCCCTCAAAAATGAAACTTACCATTTGAATTCCTTTCTCATATTGATTTTCTTAATAATATTTGTTCAATGTTTTTTATCATTAAAAGATTACCTTCCTTTTAGATATATTAGTTAGATTCTTATTATGTTGAAGAACATTTAGTTAGTTTTCTCCTTCAACTAAAGTAGTTATGTTTTATTTTGAAATGCTCAATTTTTTATCTTAATATAGATCATAATTTATTTTCTTTAAGTAAAGAATTAATGAAATATTACATATGGTATCAGAGCAACCAAGTTTGACATTGAACATCGGGCTTTCCACCTATAAACAATAAGGTAGAAAACTGAAATGAAGCATTTTAGTGAATCCTGGAAGTGGATTCAAACCATTGCAGATTACTGCATTTTTCTATAGGCAGTTGCTTATGATATTATCTAAAGGAGATAAGGTTACTTGTGTTCTTCCAGTAAAACTCGGTGTTTCATATTGTAGATTTGAATAAAAGATTTACTTGCGAATTGTAATTGTTCCTCATATTTCTTCCTTGGATGGTCTCTTAAGGTTAGAGTTAAATTCATTCAAGCAATTTACAACAAAGACAATGAAGTAGAGCTCATAAGAAACACCAATCGACAGACTCATCGAGAGGGGATGGGTTTAAAAATTGTCTCATAAGTTTACACAATAAGTCCTAAATAAATATAAAGACTCTATAGCTCAAACAAAAAAGAAAGGCATTCGTCATCTATAAAACACAACCCATCAATTCATACTTTCACATAAAGAATAATAGCAGTAGTTGAGTTGGAATTCTAGGGTAAATTAGAAATAGTGTATATATAAATTTCAAGCACCAAGATTGAATAGCTTCTACAACAACAATCTTGAATTCATCTGCTATATCTCCATTCTAGGAACTGATGTCATTCTGAGATAGGGGGAAGTCAGATCAAGATACTAAATCTGCTATAAAAAGAATTAGTTGAAGGAACAACTAGTGAGTAGGTATACCCGCCTAGGTCCTACAGAGCCTAAAGTGAGAGAGTTAGTAACAAAATAGGTTCACTCTATAAGTTGGCCAAGTCAATTGGAGGGTTTGATCATAGGAGTTGGCATTTCCTTAGAACCTATCCAATCTATTGTTTTGAGACCCAACATGAACCCTATCATAACTTCTAAAAACCGGCTATAAATGGTTCTTTTCATTTGAAACATAATGCAAACCCTAAAATCACATGAAAGCTTATACTTTTAGCTTTCTATTTCCCTCCAAGCTATGCATGAAATTGATTTTCTTGATAATCTCATGGAAGGAGGCCTTTAGAAAACTTTTGTAAATAAATATAGAATTTTATTTGTCTTTACATCTTTTGAATTAAAATGCCTTTTCAAATGAATTATTTTTCCTCCAAACCTTGCATTGTGAAATCTCATCCTTTTAAATAAGCTCAACCTTATAGACACCTTCAAGGTATTTGATAAATCCTTTCTCTAAACTTTCCTAAATTCATGATAAGACATGAGGTATATAATAATTCTATTTTTTATCTCTTGAAGTCAAAAAATTGGTAACAAATTCACACCTTCAAACCTTAATTTTTAGATAGTTTAAATGTCCATTTTACATTTCTAAAAAAATTGGAGGTCTTATGATATTCCACATGATAGCTACATGTTGAAAAATTTACCCCTCACAACTACTGGTCCCTCTCCCTAATAGGGTATTTGCATGAAAACCCAAGTCTAGCTATGTCAAACCCGAGTTTGACTCTTTCAGACTCAAGTTAATCATTGGTCACATGTAGAACATGCATTTGAAGACCTGAATGACCTTCCCTCCAAAGTATTTTCTTTTGGAAAAAAAATTTTCTTTCATGAAGTCACATGAATGTGCTTCTTTTCTAAAGTTATTACAATATAATCATAAGAATATAGTCCTTCTTTTCATTTATAAGGTACATTTGAAACCTTTTGGAGCCTTTTAATGAGATTTCCAAAACAACAAGGACCTAGGACCTTAGAAAAGACTGGAATAAGCTTCAGGATATTAAAATTTAGACTCAAAGCATGAAGATGCTAACAACAAAAAAACCCCTATTAAATGCAATTGACATATAAATGAAAATTGGATAACAAAAAAAAATAGGGATATAACATTAGGTATTATAATAATATCATATGTGAAAACAACCAATAATAAAATCAAACCAAATGATATATAGGATTTGGTCATATATGTATATGTAGATATATAGGTATATACATAATATGTATATGTATATGATGCTCTGCAAATAGAAGGATACTTAGAAAAACCTATTTGATTGCTACACACACAAAGAGAAGCACAAGAAACAAATGTTAGTCATTAGGGTTAGCAAATCAAAGATTAAACACTATCCTAATCAAGCATATCAAGAAAGACACTACACAACAAATAAAAAGCTTAATAAATCTAAGAAAAGCTAAACTCTATGGTCTAACTACCAGAGATAGCAAGAAACTCTCCAACCAAAGCAGGGGAGAGAAAACCAGCAATCTATGCTTAGGGAGGAGCTCTAGACCCCAAATCTAAAGAAAGAAACAGAGCTAAAGTAAGTGAATTGGATAACAACAAGAATGTAAAGTGCACCCCTAATTTGCTAGCCAAAATGCTCAAAATTAAATGACAATCTTTAATGAATACACAAAACTATATACATATGCAGGCACACCATGGTTGGGATGGTCCAACTCCCTAGTCTCACTCTATGACTAAGCTCATGCCATATCTAAATCAAAGACATCTCAAATACATCATTGGTGGAAAGCTACAAAATGCCATTTTCATACATACACAATTGGGCACAATCACCAAGAGAACAAAGTGTGTTTGAGATAATTGTCCTAGTTGTGGTGTGGCCACGAAGAGGTTGACAAATTTATGGTGATCTCTTCGTGACCACACCACAATTAGGACAATGATCTCAAACACACTTTTTATTGTTCTCTTGGTGATTGTGCCCAATTGTGTATGTCTTGCGTATGTATGAAAATGTCATTTTGTAGCTTTCCATCGATAATGTATTTGAGATGTCTTTGATTTAGATATGGCATGAGCTTAGTCATAGAGTGAGACTAGGGAGTTGGACCATCTCAACCATGGTGCACCTGATCATATTAGCTTTAAACCATGTGCCTCATAGTAGCCTCAAACCTATGCCCCTACTGGTAGGTGGTGGGGATAGAATATCATTCACTGTACATATCAATGACTGGATAATAATTTATTTTTTTGATAAAAATTATCATTGTCGGAATTACGATGAATACCAAGCTTTCAACCGATGATGTAATTGACGAACATACATCATTCTTGTTGGTGAAATGTTTTGGAGTCGTTGCACTTCTGACTCAAACCACACAAACATCCGACGAGGATGTTGTACGTGCGACGAAACTTTATAGTCAGACAGTCATCAATGTCTCTGAATGGACCAATGGCACAAGCGGCAGATAAATAGCATCACCGTCGGTGCAAATTTCCAAATCATCGTCAGCTTTGTGACGAAATCCACTGATTTCGATGACTCTTTGACAGTCGGCAGAGTCCATTGGATTGTCGTATTTCCAACAGGCATGGCATCATTGACCAATCTGATGCTAAGTTTTCGATGATTGATTTTTTTGGCACTCCGACAAAAATTCATCGCAAATCTGACAAACGTCCATTGAAAATCAGCTCCGAATGTACTAGTGTTTTTTGAAGATCATGGAATAAGGAGATAGTTATCTGCTCTGCGAACACCTTAGGAGAATGAAGTTGTTGAAAGGAAGAACATAACTATTTTGGGTGTTTCTAGGACTATGATGATTGAAGGAAATATTCCACATATCTATTGGAGAGGAGTTGTTAGCACTACTGTGTACACATTCAACTAGGTGCATATAAAAGGTGATTCCGATAAGACCCCTTATGTGTTATGATTTGGTCATGCTCATATAGTTAGATATTTCATAATCTTTGGAAGCCAATGTGATATCAAAAGAGATGATGATATAGGAAAATTTGATGCAAGATGTGATGAAGGAATCTTTTTGGGATATACTACTAAGAGAAAGGCCTACTGGTGTTACAACAAAAGACAGAGAAAAATAGTGGAAAGTACAAATGTGAAGGTTGATGAGTGACATGAGAAGAAAATCAAAGCATGCAGATATGAATCTGATGATGAAGATGTTACTTCAAAGCAAGTGTAGACTTTAAGCATGAAATAGAGTGATCTAGAAGAGTCAATAAATTTAGATGTTGTTGGCAGCAAAGAAGTTCAAGAGACTAAAAACAAAAACAATTAGAAGACCCCCAAGTAAGTAAGATTAGATCATAAAGAGAATCAGATTATTGGTGATAAAAATAAAGGTGTGATGACTAGGAGAAGAATTGTTGCTGAAGAGATATGTCTGATTTCCAAAATTGAGCCTAAAGATGTTGTTCAAGCTTCTAAAGATGAAAATTGGGTAAAAGCCATGGAAGAAGAGTTAAATCCGGTTGACAAGAACAATACATGGGAATTTATTTTGAGACCTAAAGACAAGAATGTAATTGGTACTAAATGGGTGTTCCGGAATAAACTAAATGAAGATAGAGAAGTTGTAAGAAACAAATAAAGTCTAGTATATTAAGAATATTCACAAATGGAAGGTATTCATAATGAGGAGACTTTTGATCCAGTAGCTAGAATTGAAGTTGTTAGATTATTTCTTGCATATGCTTCTCTAAGAAATTCAAGGTATATCAGATGGATGTAAAGTCAACCTTTTTTAGTGGTAAAATGGAAGAGGAAGTCTACATTGAGCAACTAGATGGATTTTCATTGACAGATGAAGGAGACATGGTATACAATTGAAGAAAGCATTATATGGACCTAAACAAGCCCCTAGAGCCCAGTACACTAGATTGGATAGGCATTTTATGAATTTAGGATTCTATAAAGGTATTGTTGATAGTAACTTATACTTCAAGATTGATAATAATAATATTTTGATTGTTGAAGTTTTTTTTGATGACATTATTTTTGGAGGAGATGATGATTTGAGTAAGAAGTTTGCTTATGATATGCAAAAAGAGTTTGAGATGTCTATGATAGGTGACATAAAATTCTTTCTTAGATTACAAATTACACATATTGATAGTAACATTTTCATATCTCAATCAAAGTATGTGAAGGAATTATTGAAGAAGTTTGGGTTTGATGATTCCAAACTTGTAGGAACTCCTATCATGATTGGATGCAAGATGAAAAAAGATGATGAATCTCCAAAGGCTAATTAGACCCTATATAGATCTATGATTGGTGTCCACTGCTATATTTGACTCAAACTAGAATTGACATTATGAATGTTATATATCTTATTCCAAGATTCAAGGCTGATCCAAAGGAAAGTCATGTTACTGTTGTGAAGAGGATATTTGGATATTTGAAAGGAATAGTTGATTATTGTTTGTGGTATCCAAAGGATGATGATTTTATTTTAAGTACTTATACTGATGCTGGTTGGGAAGGTGATGTTATGACTATAAAAGCACTACCGGTAGACCATTTTTTTCAGGGAAGAAATTTATTTCTTGGGCAAGTAAGAAGCAAGATCCTATTTCTTCATCTAAAGAAGAAGTTGAATACATTGTTGTTGCTAGCAACTGTACCAAGGTAATTTGGATGAAGCAGATGTTGAAGGATATTAGAGTTGTTTATAATAATTTTACTGTTATATATTGTGACAATTCTGGTGGTATCAATATTTCTAAGAATCTGATGTTTCATTCTAAGATAAAACATATATCAATCAAGTTTCATTTCTTGAGAGAGAAGGTGAATGAGAAAGAAGTTAGATTGGAGTATGTATCTACAAAGGAATAGATTGTAGATATCTTCATGAAGCCTTTGCTTGCAGATACATTTGCATATCTGAGGGAGAAGTTAGGGATGATTTCCCCTCTTGATGTGATCTAGATGCATTGAGATGCATCAATCCAATGGACTTCATAGGCTTATCATGTTATCTGGATTGATGAGTGGGTGTTGCTTTTCAGGGGGAGTAGTCAGTTTATGATTCATTTTTTCAGATTTGTGATTTTGCTGTAAGGGGGAGAGAATAATGACTTGTATATGCCTTTAGCATTGATGTCAAAGGGGGATAAATGAATTAAAAAAATTGTCTTATCTATCTAAGGAAGAGAGTTATGTGTGCATGATCTTAGGGGGAGATTGTTAGAGTTGATTTATTTCTTTGCATTGATTGTTTTTCACATTCATATGTTGCCATTAATGCCAAAGGGGGAGATTGTTGGATATTAGAGTTGTTGGAATGTGCTGTTGTCATTGATGTCAACATAAACCTATGTTTCTTGTGCTTTGATGTTGCAGTAGTTGGTTTGGTTGCAGATATACTGATGTGGATTAATGGGTTTTGAGATACTTATCTCTAGATAATTCAATCTGAGTTTCAATTTTTTGGAAGGTGATTTGATCGAGTTATGTGATTTGGTGTGATGATTGGTTTTTTTCTGGGTTCTATATTGTAGAGTTGTAATTTCTGGTTTGTATTGCTTAGAAATTGATTCTTTATGTTATGTAGATTTCATAGAGTATTTGGGAAATTCATGTGTGTCCTCAGTTCAGGTGGTTCATGATTTGGAAGTTTAGAAGTGTATCTTCCAGTTTGTCAATAACTTATGTTGGTGTTCTTGAGCCCTAGAAGGGAAATAATAATGATTTTAGTTATTCGAGTTGTTGCAGAGGAATTCACGTTGCCTGTTTATGTTCTTTGATTATGTTCTATGTGTTTTGGTTTTTTTGCATTGTTCAATTTGTGTGTTATTGAATATTTTATTGGTTTGGTGGTATTCTTCGTGTTATAAAACTTTCTGGCCAACCTGATGGTTGTATTTAGTGGTGTTGCATGTTTTAGGTTTTGATTTGGGTGACCCATTTTATGTCCTTGCCGATAGCATATTGGTCTAGATATTGATTTATGTGTCATGTAATGTAATTTTTTAATTGGGTGTTATGTGTTGAGCTGACCTTGAGGTTAAGGTTGATGATTTGCATAAATAAGTGTTGTAATCATGTAAGATGTATATTTGTGGTTGTGTATGAATTCTTTGAGAGTGTTGTATGTGAGAACAAGTGAATTGATCTTTCAAAAGTGTGTAGGAGAGGAGAGAAGTGTTGTAGTGCAGTTAATGTGCTTAATCAAAACTGTGATCAAGCATTTGGAGATGCTATTATTTAAGTTCATGTAATCTAGATTGTTGTCTAATCTTTGTAAGGCAATGATCCTTCCCAGAGTTCTTACTCTTTGTTGTTGTAGACACCTAAAAATGGTCAACGCTTGCGGAGTCATACTTTAACATTGGTGCATTGCCTCATTTTAGGTTTTTGCATCACATTAACATTTCTCCTATGTTACGCACTTGGTCTTTATCATTTGCAAGAATCAAGTCATTCTTCTACATTCTTCATTTGTCTCGCTCTCAAATTTGGTCTTGTCGACAACATTATCCAGTCATGATTTTGATCGATTTTATCTTGTCGCATCAATGTGCGTGCTAATTTGTCATCATTTTGGACATCGTCAATCCTAATTAGGGTTTTGTCCTCTTATCAATCTTGTCGATTTGTCAGCAATCCTTATCATTTTCAATCTTGTCATTTTGTGATCGATTTGTCATCGATCATTATCATGTTCGGTCTTGTCATTTTGTGATTGATTTGTCATCGATCGTGGTCATTTTTAATCTTATCATCTTGCAATCTATTTTGTCATTGATCCTTGTCCTTTTGTCAAATTTGTCATTTTGTGATCATTTCACTATCGATCATTGTTTGTCTCAATTATGTCAATTTGGATCAATTTGTCATTGTTCCTCGTCAATTGGCATATTTATCAATCAAATCATTTATCACTTTGGTCCTTTGTTAATCACAATCATGATCGAGTCAATTATCTTTCATCAAGACCTAATTCATCTTCTAGGGTTTCGTGATTTAATCATTTAACCTTGTTTGTCATTTCTCTCTCTAGGATTAAATAATTTATTTATTTATCCTAAGTCTTCTTGTCACAATTAAATGTTCTTTTAATTGGCTAATTATTCCTCTTTGTGAATTAATTAATAAATGACAAATTATTAATTAATTTACCTAATTTCTAATTTTCATCAATTTCTTAATTCCTAATTTCCTAATTCCTCTTTTTCTAATATTCTAATTTCTTAATTCCTAATTTCATTTTCCTCCTATTTCTCTCCTAAATTTATGGGAATGACATAGAAATTTGTCATAATTTGTCATAATTGACAATCAATCAATTCTTGACATAGAAATTTGTCATAAATTGTCATAAATCATCAATCAACAAATTTTGCATAGAAAGTGCATAATTTGTCATAATTGACATAATTGATTTGCAATTTCCATTTGAATTGAATCATTCTAATTTGATCATCTCTCCAATTCTTCTATAAATTGGATGAATTTCTTCAATCAAATCCCCTAATCAGATTATCGAATTTCTAATCAATCACGCTTCGAGTACTTTTGAGCAATTTTCTTACCTACTTGCTTTCAATCATGTATGTGCACTTGTAGGTGAGATCCACAACCAAACTATTTGAAGAGGAAAGAAGAAAAATGGAGCCGCATGAAGGAAGCATTCATACCCATGCTTGGTTTGCATAGTACTTAGTTTTGAATGTTTTGTCTTTATGTCTTTATTGAGTGTGTTTAGGATAGATCATTACATTTAAGCTTTTGTGATTGGGCTAGATTAGTATGTTTATCTTGCGTGTGATGGTTTCTAGATTCCTATCTACATTAATTGGTGAACCCAATGTGAAACTAACCATCTAACCCCTTAACTGTGTTTTTGAGTGCTGTTGAGTTGATTTGCAGGTCAAAAACTCAAGAAACGGGGTAGTGCAATGTTTTCTGGGAACTTCTATGCCCGTGTCAAGCATTCTGCACCTGTGTCAGACATTTTGTGCCTGTGTCAACGACATTCTACGCTTGTGTCAGACATTCTATGCCTGTGTCATGCATTTTGTGCCTGTGTAAAGTCTAGAAACAGAGGTAAAAGACAGTGTTTTTACTTGAAAATTGTTTTCTTTTGCATTTGGTTTCTGCTTTTTTTGGTTTTGTTGGTATTGATTCTCTGTACATAACCTTGGCATACACATGAAAAAGACACTAAATGAAACTACTAACACATTTTGTGTAGGTTCGATAGTCAAAGGCTAAGAATATCAAACTTCTGACTTGGGTTTTGCAGGTTGCCTTGGACTACAACTAAACTTGGTGTTTGTCATTAATGTTATAGGCACCTAGTATGATTTCTAAATAGGTTGGAATGAACATGTTTTTGCTTTGATTGTTGGGTGTGACATTGGAGTAGGAGAGTATGCTCTCATCCTTCTTAGGGTGATCAAAAATCCAGATCTTCGATACCATGCTCGTGTCTTTGATTGTGTGTCACCTTTAGAGGACCTGCCTTCCCGACCATTTGCTTTTGCAAGCAAGTGATAATCATGAGAAAGGAACGACCCAAAGTGAGTACGGCTAGAATACCTTGGCATTCTAACTCACTATAAACAAATACCTGATTGGTGAAAGCTTTGAAGGAAGGGTTACGTGGGAATTGTAGTTACTTGGGAAGTGATGACCCTTGAACTCTTTCTCATATCAACATCTAAGTAGGACCTCATGGTCTAAATCATGCTTGTGTGACTACATTTGTTTGGTATCTTTGTGGGCTTAATGTCTCAATCACGCTTGCGTGACATCAAGGAGTAACACTTAACAAAAATCCTTACTAAACACCTTGTTTTTAGAGGCCAAAAACCCTTCTAGTTGCTTGAGAAGGACAAGTTTGGATACTTGGAAGAGATACTAAGTTCGCCATGGGGAGATTTCCATGGGGACTGATGCTTGGCTGCCTTGAGAAGTGAGTGCCATGGAGGGGAGCCCGTGGGGTCAAGCATCTATGTATTCTCCTTAAATCCCATAACAAGTCTACCTCTCAAGTACCTAATGTCCTTGCCTACCATAAGAAATGTGGGAATGAGCATGATTGTATTGAGTCTAATTTAAAATATCTTGTCTTCTTTGCTTGTCAAAAGTTGAATTGCATCTCATTTCAAGAACAAGACAAATTGATTCAAAACAAGGTTAAACACAATAACATTTCATCCAACAAAGTTCAAAACATCTTCAAACATGGCTGTCAAACATTTTTCAAAAATCTTGTCTTAACATTCATGTCACTTACATTTAGGTTCATCCTAGGTTGCATTTTGCAAAATTCATTGTCAAGTGCCAAGGTTAGGTTTCACCTAAGTCATACTCCTTTGCATATCAATAAAAGTCATCCATTTGCATGTGTCCTCTTGCACTAAAGTCATACCGTTGTCATACTTTGCATACCCTAAGTCTCTTCATTAAGTTTAAGTCATTATCATATCATATTAGGGTCATTTGCATAGTAATTGTCCTTTTGCATATAGTGTCAAAACTAGGTTTTGCCATACTTGAGTAATCCAAATCTTTGATAAACCCTTAGTCATTATTAGGAGGTCTAGACCTTATCAAACCTTTTGTCCTTTTATCATCCATGTCATTTCATCAAACCTAGCTTAGTATCCAAGCATATAGGGGAGACATTGTCATCTTGTCCTTTGTCACTTAAGTCCTTTTGTCCTTTGAGGTCTAGATATCATTCCAATTTCCTAAGGGTCCCTCTCTTAGATTTGCATTCATTAGTTTGTCAAAATCTCCAAAAATAACCAAAAACATAGATTGCATTCTTGCTATAGATTGCATTTTCATTTATTTAGTTTGCATTTTGTTGCATATCATACATTATCCTTGAAAAATCCCAAAAACATTGCATAGTGACATGTCTATTGAAACAAGGTTCCAAGCACCAATGATGCAACAAAGTTTGATGTATCAACCGACAATGCAATCAAATTTTAATCCAAGGCAATCACAATTATATCCAACCCAACAACAAGGCAATATCGATCAAACTTTTTATGATGAAACAAGTCTCCAAATAGAAAAACTAGAGGAGAAGCTAGCTCAAGAAGAGGAGATATTGGAACAAAGAGTGAAAAACATTGAGAAGAATAGATCAAAAATGTCCAAAATGTTTCAAAAATTTCCAGGTCGAAATCTAAAGATTGAGCCAATTGATGTAAGATCTCTTCTTGAACGATCAGACATACCAGCTCTCCCCTCACAAATAGAGATGATGAAACAATTTCAAGAAAAAAGACAACATCAATTTCAACATTATGTGCCTCCACAACAAGAACAAGAAGGTGTTTACTATCAATCAGATTTTCAACCAATACAACCAATGGTTCAACCAATTGTTCAACATATACAACCAATGGTCCAATTTCAACAATATGTCCAACCAACTATACAATGTCCACAAATAGTTCAACCAATGATGGAATATCAATGTCAACAACACCAACCAAAAACTCAAAAACAAAGCTTGCAACATACACCAACCCAAGTTTCAAACATGTCAGAACAATTGAACCAAGTCCAATATCAAAACATGACATCAGATCAGAACCAAATCCTTGCCAAACAAGTTCAAATTCCAGATACAACCATGTCAAAACCTTGAAAGAAAGGTGGCTTTATTGCAATGATCTTAAAGAAATTACCAAGTGAGTTCTTTGAGGAAGATCAAAATAATACACTTATGTCTAGCAATGCCTCATCCCCTCGCAAACAAATGGACTCTCTAGTGGCATCTATCCCTACACCTCTAGAAGTTTCACAAGAACCTTCTATATTGTCCTCATCAAACAATACACCCAAAGATGCAATTATCCAAGGGCTATCCATAATTGATTGCCAAGATAATCCAATTCATGATGCACATCCTTGTCATGTTTCAAAAATACAAGACCCAATGCCACCATGCACTTTATTGCCATTACCTATTTTAGAGGACCCCATTTGAAGTCCCTCTTCCTCATGTTCAAGAATTGATTCCTTGCCAGAATCCATCATAAATGTTCAAAGTGCATCCCCTTCGTGCCAAAACATTGATTCCTTGTCAGAATCCACCATGCATATCCAAAGTCCAACCCCATGTCAAGAGGATAATTTAGAGCATGAAGAAATCTGTCTTAAAATAGATCAAGATCAAGATCCCAAAACCTTATCATCCCATCTAATTGCTGACCAAGACCCCATCTTCCCAGAAACTCATGATGATTCCCCTATTCTTGTCCATCCTATCCAAAGTCCTATTGACACTCCATTCCCTGAGCAAGATCAAGATATCCCAGTTCATCCAATCCCAAACGATCCCCTTCCATTTCATGAACACAATGTCCTTTCAAATCCCATTGACATTCCACATCCTGAGAAAGATCAAGATATCCTTTCCATCCTTTATGATGATCCCATTGAAAGTCAAGAGAAAAGCACCTTTAAAGAGGATTCCAATGATCTTCCTCCTTGTCAAGATCAAATTATTCCTTTAAATCCTCCACAAGATCCTTTTGTTCCTCCATCTCCTTGTCTTAATGCTCCATATACACTCCAAGATCGCATTTCTTATGATGATCCCATTATTTCTCCCATTCCATCTCTTGAAGAGCCTATCATTGAACCATGTCCACTACACAATCCTAATCCCCTTCATGATTCTAACATGTCAGTGCAAGATGTTCATGAACCCTCGACATGCACAATGGGTTCTTCCACTTTGGTGCAATCCGATCCACTTCAAGATCTCATTATTTCTCTCATATCATATCCACCTCATAATGGACTCGCATCTTCTTCCCAAAGAAGAGAGTATCCTACAAGTCAAGATATTCATAAAGGCAAAGGAGTAGACCTTCATAAGAAAGAACCCCTTCATATCAAAGAAGATCTTAAGGGTCATGTCTACACAACTCACTCTCAAGACGTTGGTATCCCTCCATCAAAATCAAAACATATCCCCTCCCCATCATACCTTCCATCCATCTTAGGTCCTTATATCCCTTTGTCCTCTATGCAAGGTCAGCAAAGGCACACATCTTTGAGAACCTTCCATCAATCCAAAATAAGTCCATTTCATTCATATCCATCCATGCATTCCTTTCCTCCTCCAAGCAATTTGGATGCCAAGTATAAAAGTCATAAGTCTAAAAATCCACGTGTATTCAAGGATCAACATGTCCAATATAATCAACATGTCAAAACAAAGAAAAAAATGATCCAAAAGGAAAAGGAAAAATCCAAAAGGCCACAAAGGCCCACTGAGCAAAATAAAGCAAAGTCAATATATATATGGGTTCCTAAATCCCTTATGCAAGCAAAGCACTCCAAGGAACCACAAAAGCATGAAAAATAAAAAACCATGTGGATCCCTAAGTGGCTCCTTGAAGCACAAAAGCCTAAAGAAACAATCAACTTGGCATCCAAAGTTGCTATTACTCCATCCAAATCTCTCAAATTTGTTTTTCCATCACCTCCTTCTTCCATTTTGGGTTCTTATGTCCCAAAATTCCAAGCTATTCCTTCGTCAAAATCTTAATATCCAAAATACATTTTTCCTCCATCAGTCCATCACCCCTCAAGGTGTGTGCCAATGTCAATCTTGCCAACATTTCCATCCACTGAAGCCCAATTCTTCCAATACCCTGTCCATTATCCAATGCATATTTTCCATCCTTCCATCCCTCTGGTCCAATCCTTTGCATAAATCCTTGCCTTAGTTTCATCTCTTTTTCCATGTCCTTATCCTACCAACGTCTTTGAGCATGCTTTTAAAGGTCATGGTCCATTTTTTATTCAAGGCTACTATACAAACAAAAATATACTTGAGTCCTTCTTCCATCCCCTATCATGTGTCTATCTTCTATTGAAAAAGTCAAAATCCAAAAAAAAAAAATTGAAAAAGCAAAAAAAATACAAAAAAAAAAAAAAGACAAAAAGAAAAAAAGTAAAGAAAAAATAATTCGTCCACTGGTGAAAACCTAGCAAATAGGCATCTTGGGCAAGTACCATGATGAAAACCTAGCAAACAAGCATCATGCGTAATCTATGAACTTCTTGCACACCACACTTGGGGGCAGATTTCCTCCTTCATATCCTATTACCCTTCATTATCCTATCGAACCCCTGTCATTACCCTTCATTATCCTATTGTCCCTCATGTCTAGTTTCTCTTTCCACCTTTGATCTTGACAAGGCTGAGGATCTTCATGAGCATCATGCATCTTATTTGCAGCTTTCAATCTATCATAGCTTTTAGTCTTTATCCATTTGCTTATTACAACCTTTCATCCATATTCCCTAGCTTATTGCAACTTTCTGCTACTATCCCTTAGCCTACTCCGACCTTCAGTCCATGTCCCTTATCCATTCTTGGTCTTGCTTATCCTATCCATATCTTATCACTATCTATACACTTTTTCTATCCCTTGATCTTGATCTAACATAAGGACGCAAAATTTAAACATGGTTTCAAAAACCTCTTGACATGTCCCTCATGCCATGTCACTGCTTTACATTGTCATATCCAGTCTCTTGTCCCATCACGCCATAGCCCTTGAAAATTGCATCCATATTGTCTCCATAATAAAAGGCCTTTGTCTTCCCTCTATCCACCATCATTTTAGCAAGCCTATTTATTCACCTATCATATTCCTTGCCTTGCTAGACACTGGGGGCAAAATCCTAAAAAATTGAAAAATGTCCTGAAATAATTCAAAAAAATCACATAATGTCCTGAAATAATCCAAAAAAATCCAATAATGTCCTGAAAAAAATCATAAAAAAATCAAATAATGTCCTGAAATAAATCATAAAAAAATCAAATAACATCCTAAAATAATCCAAAAAAATCGAATAAAGTCCTAAAAAAATGAACAAAAAAATAAATAACCCCTCTGTGCATAGACAGCTCACTGAGTATACATCCAACGACACGCAATCAAATGCTATGCTTTAATGAAATCATGCATAAACAGATGAAATTTTTCAATTAAACTAGACATTCAAACTTATCAAACTTGTCATATCAATCAACCTCAAAATCATTTGTCCTTGTCTCTACTATCATGGGTCTTATACAGGGTGTGGTATACTCGAAACCAGACTGTGTCCTATCTTAGACGGGTACCGCATGTCCTGAAACCAGACAGCATGATCGTCCTATTAGCACTTTCAACTTTTGACAATGAAGATCAAGATGTTTGTTTGATTTGTTGGAATTTGTGCATCTTATCTTTTTATTGATTTATCTTTGGCTTCGATCATGTTCCTATGTTGCTCGATGATGTCACTGAGTGATTTAGAGTGACCAGGATGGATCATGGTCCTTTTCCTTTTTGTTGTGATTGTTGTTTGTCTGTGATGTGTCTGTCTTTTGCAAAAAGGGTTGCATTTCAGCTCTGGCCTTCCATGCCATGATGCTATGCATCCGTTTTGCTACATAAAAATAAAGGTTCTCACCTACAAAGTGCATTACTGAAAGCAAGTTTTTCTTCGTCTCTAACTGTCCTTTGTCTCATTTTCTTCTCACTAACATTTCTTCCATCTGTTTAGATAGTCAGTTCGGTCTCGTGCTCTGATCTCCAAAAAACACACATATGTTGCATCCTGTATTCATTGGTTAGTACATTTGCATTATATCAAGCATCACATCAAGCATTTTATCCATTTCATATTATCAATGCATCAACAAAACACATAAAAAATACATCCATACATGTTTCACAATGGTACATAAATAGTGCATAAGTCATCCATACATGGAAACTAATATAAGTCATAACATATTGCATCCCATCATATCGATGCATATCATATCATATATCCACATAATATTGGAGTACAAAATTGGACTGTCTGTCCTAAGTATGGCCCATAGGCTGACTATATAATATCAAACTACATCTATCTCTATCATCAGGAGTACGTGCCTCTATCACTGGGTGCTCCCTCTATCCTCCTCATCCCTACCATGTCTCGTGGATGATGTCCCTTCTATTCCTAGATGCGGTGGTCTCATAGATCCACTCACCCCTATGCTGCTCAATGACCTCCGAGAGCGTGCCCTGCTCTCTATCCTTGATCATGCCCGATATGAAGGTGCTCTCTGCTCTGGTGGAATTGCACTCTCATATAATGTCCTCCAATGGCGTATCTCCTCTCCGGTCTCTACCAACATTTGTACTAGCTCCCATACACTAGCATCCTAAATCGACCCAATATACTCAGTGACTCTCTATCCTTCTCGCTGTGCCAAAGCTACTGCTGTGTCTTGAGCTGCTGTGATTCTGGCTATCTCTGCTCTGAACTGCTCATGCTCTCTCTAAAGTTGCAATGTGATCCTGTTGACTCGCTATGGTAGCCCTGAATATCTCCATCTCCTCTGTCCTAGTTGTCTCCGGCTCTATGGGTATATCCTGCAATGCCTCTTGCTCCCCATCCTCATCTCCATCCTCATCATCATCCTCATCCTCATCCTCATCATCCTCCTCATCCTCATCACCACCCTCATCCTCCTCATCCTCATCACCACCCTCATCCTCCTCATCCTCATCATCTCCCTCCTCCTCTCCAGTGAGTGGGAAGTCCTCCTGTCCCCTAGGTACTGGAATGTCCGGATCTGTCAATGGCACTGGCCATTGTCGTGCAAACCATCTCTCATACTCCTCTAGCATCTCGGTGTCTACCACATCTGATCTCTAATCCCACTATCTCTGTTGTAGCTGTGTGAAGTCAGTATATGCTATGTGTGGCTGAATCATACTACCCCACTGACTCGTCTCTCTGTGAGATTGGGCAAAGTGTGCAATCCTCGTAGGTACATCCTACCTCTCTCCAAATTGTCGTCTGACTCTCTCTGGTAGGTACAACTCAATCACTCTTTGGGGATTCACTAGTCACCCAATCAAGTACCTCTCCTGTCTACAATACGGTAGCTCATCATTGTCATCTGACCATCCAGGGCAATCACGATATGGCCTCCATGTGAACTCTCTCAGTCTGTCTAGCTCATGTCGCCAGTACAATATGTATCCAAATGGATCCTGTCTCAATGCTCCACCATAGCAATACACATATGGTCAGTGTGGTACTACCTGTCTCTCAGTAATTGGTTGACATATGGCTATGTGCTCAAATGCCCATACCTATAACAATGTGACTCCACAGCTCAAAGTCTGCACTCCCTGATATGCTATCTAATGCAACTGAAAATACAACATAGCTAGTACACATGGTCCCCATGCATACACCATCCCCTCTATCGCCATCCACTCTAGCACTCTTCCCCATCCAATAGGGAATCCATGTCCTCATCTATCTCCTGCTAGTAGACATGCTATAACCACGGCTATCACCACATATCATCAATCATACTCTAATGGCATCGCCTCCCAGCCAATCTCCATCTCGATGATATCCAGATCATCTATGTTGCACTCAAACAATCTACACAATGCATCTCTCCCTATCACTGGGTCATACTCTACCATCTCTCCATGAATCAGAATGCGGAGGATACGCCATACATCCTCCAATGTCACCGTCGCCTCTCCAGTCGCCAGATGGAATGAGGAAGTCTCTGAATGCCATCGCTCTGCCAATGCGGTAAGCAGTCCTGTGTTTGCCCTAATCTCGGGCATGAATGTGACATAGTATATCCCAAGTCCTGCTAATGTATCTCTATCCATGCTCCTGAGTCTATGTCGTAGCATGAAGCAGTCAGGTCGATTCTCCCGCGTGATCAGTGGATACTGTCGACTCTGCATCACAATTGGGGCATATTTTTGTCAGTTTTACGGTTTGCTCCTATGGGTTGCATTTCTTCATTTTCATGTTCAATCAGGGTGTTTTTCATCTAATTTGACCTATCCTGCCCTTATCCCCCCTTTTTAGATCATTTGCATGCAGTTTTGAACCAAAATTGAGTTCCCAATGCACAATTGCGCCTGTGTCAAGGAACCTGCACCTGTGTCAGGTAACCTGCATTTGTGTCTCCCTACACAAGTGCAGAAGACCCTACACAAGCACAGGATTCACCCTACACAAGCGTAGGAGTCCTTTTCTGCATCCTCTGTGGGCCCCACAATGTCCCACAAGCAATCAAAATTCATCAAATTGCAAACATGGGTTTTTGAGATACATACCGTTGCTCCTGCATCATCCGATCATCTGAATGTGTGTACACATTCCTCGAGGTGATCCACCATTGGAATGTTCACCATCTATCTACAAGTGTCCTTGTCCAGAGCAATAAATCCTCCTCTTTGTCTCTCTTAGTCCCATTTATAGATCTTTGTCAGTGCCTAGATGGACGTGCATCCTCTCCATCTTATGTTGGTCACGGTCTTGTGCACCTTAAATTGCTTGTCCTTCATGCATCCGGTATCCGATTGTCAGTCCGTTCGATCCTATCATTTTTATTGATCAATTGGCCGCTTTTCTACATGTTTCCGGCCAATTCCTTGAGGGGGCATCCATATGTCATTGTTATTGTCTGGGGCATTTTCATTATTGTTCTTTGAAACAATGCTTGAAATTGCATTGTCTCAAAGAGGGGCAAAATGTAGACACCTAAAAATGGTCAATGCTTGCGGAGTCATACTTTAACATTGGCGCATTGCCTCATTTTAGGTTTTTGCATCACATTAACATTTCTCCTATGTTACGCACTTGGTCTTTATCATTTGCAAGCATCGAGTCATTCTTCTACATTCTTCATTTGTCTCGCTCTCAAATTTGGTCTTGTCGACAACATTATCCAATCATGATTTTGATCGATTTTATCTTGTCACATCAATGTGTGTGCTAATTTGTCATCATTTTGGACATCATCAATCCTAATTAGGGTTTTGTCCTCTTATCAATCTTGTCGATTTGTCATCAATCCTTATCATTTTCAATCTTGTCATTTTGTGATCGATTTGTCATCGATCATTGTCATGTTCAATCTTGTCATTTTGCAATCAATTTGTCATCGATCGTGGTCATTTTTAATCTTGTCATCTTGCAATCTATTTTGTCATCGATCCTTGTCCTTTTGTCAAATTTGTCATTTTGCGATCATTTTGCTATCGATCGTTGTCTATCTCAATTATGTCAATTTGGATCAATTTGTCATTGTTCCTCATCAATTGGCGTATTTATCAATCAAATCATTTATCACTTTGGTCCTTTGTTAATCACAATCATGATCGAGTCAATTATCTTTCATCAAGACCTAATTCATCTTCTAGGGTTTCGTGATTTAATCATTTAACCTTGTTTGTCATTTCTCTCTCTAGGATTAAATAATTTATTTATTTATCCTAAGTCTTCTTGTCACAATTAAATGTTCATTTAATTGGCTAATTATTCCTCTTTGTGAATTAATTAATAAATGACAAATTATTAATTAATTTACCTAATTTCTAATTTTCATCAATTTCTTAATTCCTAATTTCCTAATTCCTCTTTTTCTAATTTTCTAATTTCTTAATTCCTAATTTCATTTTCCTCCTATTTCTCTCCTAAATTCATGGGAATGACATAGAAATTTGTCATAATTTGTCATAATTGACAATCAATCAATTCTTGACATAGAAATTTGTCATAAATTGTCATAAATCATCAATCAACAAATTTTGCATAGAAAGTGCATAATTTGTCATAATTGACATAATTGATTTGCAATTTCCATTTGAATTGAATCATGTTAATTTGATCATCTCTCCAATTCTTCTATAAATTGGATGAATTTCTTCAATCAAATCCCCTAATCAGATTATTGAATTTCTAATCAATCACACTTCGAGTACTTTTGAGCAGTTTTCTTACCTACTTGCTTTCAATCATGTATGTGCACTTGTAGGTGAGATCCACAACCAAACTATTTGAAGAGGAAAGAAGAACAATGGAGCTGCATGAAGGAAGCATTCATACCCACGCTTGGTTTGCATAGTACTTAGTTTTGAATGTTTTGTCTTTATGTCTTTATTGAGTGTGTTTAGGATAGATCATTTTATTTAAGCTTTTGTGATTGGGCTAGATTAGTATGTTTATCTTGCATGTGATAATTTCTAGATTCCTATCTACAGTTGTTTTTGAGTGGTGAGCTCTCGGTAGTGTGCTTGAATGCTTGTGAATTTCCCATTGTAAAATTTATACATACTACTACAAAGTTATCATATTGTGGGTAGGATCCCACCATGGGTTTTCCCTTAACTGGATTTTCCATGTCAAAAATTTGTGTGTTATGTGTATTGTGATGTGGTGTTTATCTTTTTTATTGTTTTTATTGATATGATCTAAAGTTGAGGTTAATTTATTTAAGTTTGGTGAAAACTGATTCACTCCTCCCCTCTCAGTTTTCCTACATTGTTGTGCCAACAACAAACACACACACACATGTTGTTCAAGCATAAATATGATGTTTAGTTGTGTATTTTATTTGATGATCAAATTAGTCATTTATTTAGTTATTTTCATTTATGTGACTAATTATTCAGTTGTGTTTTCTTACCTAATGACTAAATTAGTCATTTATAGTTGTTTTGCAAAAAATGACTAGAATTTGGTCATTTTTACTTGTCATGACTAAAAGTTTTTCACCTGGTCATTTATTCAAGTCATATTTCTAATAGTGAAACAAAGAGAAGATCCAAGAATAAGGAGATACTACTATGAAACCAGCTAAGTCATACATATTTTTCTTGACCTACAAGGACAAGAAGATTAAACAAAAAAAGGTATTCCATGTTACTTATTGATGATTTCTATAGAATAACCTGGGTTACATTTCTAAAAGATAAATTTGAGGCTTTGGATAGATTTAAAGTTTTTAAATACATTGTTGAAAATCAAGTAGATGCTAAGATTAAGAGCTTAATATCAACTGGAGGAGAATTCACTTCATGGGAGTTTGATACTTTTTTGTGAAATAGATGGGACTAGAAGGAACTTTTTTTCTTTGAAGTCTCCTTAATAGAATTGTGTTGTGGAAGGAAAGAGTAGGATAATCATAGAGATGGCTAGGACTTTGTTAAAGGTTGCTAATTTGGCTAATGTGTATTGGAAAGAGGCAATTTATATTGTCATATATATTATTAACCTGGTGTAGATTAGGGTAAACCATACTAAAAAACCTTATGAATTGTGGAATGGAAGACCCCTACTATGAAATATTTCAAAAAAAATGGAAGAAAATATTATATCAAAAAAGATGAGGATAATCTTGGAAAGTTTGACATTAGAGTAGATGAAGGGATCTCTCTGGGATATGCTACAAATAGCAAGGCTAACTAATATTTCAAAAAATAGTTGAACATAATAGTAGAAAGTACAAATGTGAAAGTGTGTGAAGAATGGAATCAAATTGAACCTAATATTGAAATCGAGGTGGAGATTATTCCAATAGTTATAGAGAAGAAAAGTCATCCAAAAGAGAATAGGCAAAAGGAAACAAATGAAGAAGAGGAAGACACAAAAACAATTCCTACTAAGTATGTCTGAAAGCATCATTCTAAAAATCAAATAATTGGAGATAAGTCAAAAGGTGTTCAAACAAGAAGGAAAATTGTAGAACACAAAAACAAGTCAGTGGTAATTGTCTAACAATGACTAAGCCGAAGACTTATGAGGAAGAAACTAAAGATGAAAGTTGGGTAAAAGCAATGGAGCTAAACCACAAATAGAAGAATAAGACTTGGGAGTTGGTACCTAGATTGATGGAAATGAGTGTGATAGGAACCAAATGGGTATTCATGAACACAATAAATGAGTAAGGACAAGTCACAATCTTGAAATAAAGAAAGACTGTTATTTAAAAGTTACTCTAAAATGGAAGGCATATATTTTGATAAAACCTTTGCTCCAGTAGCAAGGATGGAAGCTATACATATGTTTCTTGCATTTTATGCTTACAATAACTTCAAATCTTATCAAATGGATGTCAAGTCAACATTTTGGAATGGAGACCTAGAAAAAGAAGCATACATTGAGAAAATGGATGGGTTCAAATTGTTAGAAGATATGCATATGGTGTGGATACTGAAGAAAGCATCATATGGGCTCAAATAGGAACCTAGTACTAGGTATGCAAGATTAAATAGGTATTTGCTACAACAAAATTTTAGGAAAGGTACAAAAGACAATAATCTTTATTTCAAGATTTATGGAGATAAGTTACTCATTGTTATAGTTTAAATGTTGATGACATTATAATCAGATAAAATGATAACCTATGTAAATAATTTGTTGAAGAGATGCAATAAGAGTTTTAAATGTCAAGATTGGTGAGTCATATTTCTTTCTTGGATTACAAGTTATTCAATCTAAAAATTGAATTTTTATCTCACAAAACAAATATGTGAAATAAATGTTGAAGAAATTTGAGTTTAATGGTTATAAACCTATTACAACTCCTTTAACCATTGGATGCAAGCTTAGCAAAGATAATGAGTTATTAGTAGTTAATCAAAAGAAGTACAGATCAATTTTTGGTGGATTAATGTATTTGACATGATCTAGACCAGACATCATGTAGGTTGTTTGTTTGGTGGCTATATTTTAGGCTAATCCAAATGTGACACATGATAAAGTTGTGTAAAGAATTTTCAAATATTTGAAAGGTACCATGTATTTTGAACTTTGGTACAAAACGGGTGGAGATTTTATGTTGAAATCCTATACTAACAATGATTGGGTTGGAAGTGTTGATGACGAGAACAATACTAGTGGTGGTGCTTTCTTTTTAGGAGACAGATTGGTCTCCTAGTTCTGTAAGAAATAGGATTAAGTTTCTCTATCTACTACTGAAGCAGAGTGTATTGCAACAATGTCTTATTGTACTCAGGTAATGTAGATGAGGAAAAATCTTAAAGATATCAAGGTAACACATGATGTACAAATAGATTCCTATGATGTATGACAATACAAGTGCAAAAAATATTTCAAAAAATCTAGTTATTTACTCAAGAACAAAAGACATTTCAATCAGATAAAATTTCTTAAGGAAGAAGGTTGTTGAGAAGGAAGTTTAGTGGGAATATATTTATTCAAAAGAACAGGTTGTGGATATTTTCACTAAGGCATTGGAAAAGGATACATTTGAGTTTCTTTGGGGGAAACTTGGGCTTATTTCCCCTCCTTCTGACTATGTGCATTATGAGGGTGCATCTTTCCAAGGGGAGCTCTCATGACTTTCTTTTTCCTAAAATTAATGTTGTGGCTGCTCTTAGGGGCAGCAGTGGAGAGTGTGTTGGCATTGTGGCCTTTTTATTTTATGGTGAAGGGGAGAGAAAGAGGAAATTTACTTGGGAAAGAAATGTAAGGAAGTTAAGTAGCGGAAACAACTTCCTACACTAACCTTGAGAGGAGGGTAATGAAAAACTTTTTCAGATCATTACAACAGTTACAGAAAATAGAAATAGATATAATAGCATTCATACCACAACACAATGATTTATGTGGGGAAAACCCTTTCGGGAGAAAAACCCCACCCTCCAAAAGCAGCTCAATATTTTTTTCAGCAATCAAAAATAGATTACAACATACTTGCAGAGCAAGCTCTTCGCAGGAGTACCACTAATCAGAGATTCAGAGGCAATTCAATAGCCATAGGACTCTTACACACAACCTCTATCTTACACACCTCATAAATAGGAGATACAATAGAAGAAACCGTCAAACGGTATTACAAAACCATGGGCTAAAACCACCCAATAAGGTGTAGCCGACCTTATCTCCCTTCTAGATGCCCTATGACATGTTAAAGCACACATCAACATGTGTCACTCCCTTTTATAGCTCATTTATGTATCTGATACAAATTATTTTTCCTACTTCAGGAGTACAAACTTCCGGAGGCCATAACTTGAGAACCGGGTGTCCGATTGACGAACCGTTTGAAGCGCCGGAAAGCTCGCGAAGTGCTCTATCACCTTGTAACCCGCTTCACTGGTTACGGCCACTTTTCAGGGCATTTTGGAGCCTCTAAAGTCCCCAAAATTAAGTTTAAATATTTTATTGCACCCCTCCAAGATGAAAACTTTAATATCTTCAAAACTAGCTGTGACCTTGCGATGCAACTTTACCGGAATGCTTATCTAGCCAACTAGAAGCTTCAGGGAGAGTTTTGCACCATTTCGTGCTCAAATGAAAACTTACTATAAATAGTAACCTCGCATAAATGCAAGGTTGAGACACCATTTTTCCCAACAAATCTCCCACTTGTCGAACACTTTGCAGGAGCGGAAGGGAATGTCAACACAATGAATCAATTGCTAGGGGCCATAAGGCCCATAGACTCTGAACACCATCTGAACTTCTCTGTGCTCACAACCTTAGTTAAAGCATCTACAACATTCATCAAAGTTTCCACCTTAACCAGCTTCACCCTACCATCTTTGACCATATCTCTAACAAAATGATACTGAACATCAATAGGTTTGGTCCGGGCATGAAATGTCAGGTTCTTAGCTAGGCTAATTGCACTCTGACTATCACAGTAAACTGTCACTGTACCTTGTTTTATTCCAATATCTGAACACAGTCTCTTAAGACAATTGGCCTCTTTACAAGCATGAGTAGCTGCCATATACTCTGCTTCAGTAGTGGATAAAGCAACCACAGCCTGTCGTTACTCATCCAACTAATTGCACCACCAAACAAAGTAAACACATAAGCACTGGTGGATCTTCTGCTATCAATATCACCTGCCCAATCTGAATCCACATAACCATGGATATCAAGGGAAGTCATGTCTCCAGCTGAATTACCATGATAACACAAAGAATACTCTGAAGTACCCTTCAAATATCTGAAGACTCTTTTGACTGCATCCCAATGAACTCTACCAGGATTAGACATATATCTAGAAAGTACTCCCACTGCTTGGGCAATGTCTGGTCTAGTACAGACCATAGCATACATCAAGCTTCCAACCACACTCTGGTAAGGCACTCTGCTCATGTCTTCCATCTCCAATGGGGATGTAGGACAATCTGAAACAGATAGTTTCATTCCAACTGTAAAAGGAACACTCAATGGTCTACAATTCTGCATGTTGAACCTCTGTAACACTGAATTCACATACTTACTCTGGCCTAGCCATAGCTTTCTGTTCACCCTATCTCTTCTAATTTCCATCCCAAGAATGTGCTTTGCTGCACCAAGATCTTTCATTTCAAATTTAGCAGCGAGCTGAGACTTCAGTTCTGAAATCATACCTTTCCCTTTACCAATGAATAACATATCATCAACATACAATGCAATGAATAAGAAATGATCACCATTAGATTTATAATAAACACAGTGATCTGATTTAGAATGTTCAAATCCCAAACTCAACACATATGTATCAAATTTTTGGTACCACATCCTAGGACTTTGTTTGAGGCCATACAAAGATTTCTTCAATTTACAGACCAAATTACTTTTGCCTTTCACCACATAGTGCTCCGGCTGTGTCACATAAATATCTTCCTCCAAATCACCATGAAGGAAAGCAGTTTTCACATCCATTTGCTCAACCTCTAAATCATAAGCAGTAGCAATAGAAAGCAAAAATCTAATGGACGTCATTTTTGCAACAGGAGAAAATATCTCACTGTAATCAACACCCTCAACCTGAGAGTAGCCTTTTGCAACCAATCTTGCTTTATACTTCTCAATGCTTCCATCTGAACCAATCTTTTTCTTGAACACCCATTTACAACCAACAGGTTTTCGTCCTTCAGGCAATGGTACAAGATCCCATGTATCATTCTTTTTCAAAGCTGCCATTTCTTCCTCCATAACAATCTTCTAGGGTTCTACATCATTCATACCTAATGCCTCTTCTATAGATTTTGGTTCATCCACACTAGTATTCAGAGCAAAAATACATCTCCAATCATTAGGTGAATACCTTTCAGGTGGTTGTCTATGTCTTGTAGACCTTCGAACAAGCTGAGTTGGAGGTTCTTCCTCCTCTTCTGAAGATTCAGAGCTAGATGAGCTCTCCTCAAATTCTTGCCTATCTAGGGGTCTCGATTCAACTCTTTCAGGTGTAGAAGGAAGTTGAATCACATCTTCTTTTTTAGTCTTTTCTAGCTGCAATGTAACAGAAGGAGACTTAATTTCTCTAAAAATAACACTTCTACTGTGAATTACCTTTTGTGCAACAGGGTCCCAAAGCTTGTATCCTTTCACACCATAACTATACCCGATGAAGATACATTTCACAGCCTTGTTCTCCAACTTTGTTTGCTTCTCCTTTGGCACATGTGCATATACCTCGCAACCAAAAACTCTAAGATGTCTCAATGAAGGCTTGTGACCTAACCATGCTTCCATAGGCATTTTATCAACAAGAGCTGATGTAGGAGACCTGTTAATCAGGTAGCAAGCAGTGGCAACAGCTTCAGCTCAAAACTTTTGTTCGAGACCAGCACCACTCAACATACTCCTAGCCTTCTCCATCAGTGTCCTGTTCATTCTTTCTGCAACTCCATTCTGCTATGGAGAATACGGAGTTGTCTTCAGCCTGTTAATTCCACAGTCTTTACAGAATCTATCAAAATCATTAGAGCAAAACTCACTGCCATTATCAGTTCTCAAACATTTTATTTTCTTTCCAGTCTGCAACTCAACCATTGCTTTAAATTCTTTAAAATGACTAAAAACTTTATATTTACTCTTTAGAAAATATACCCATGTCCTTCTACTAAAATCATCAATAAATGAAACATAATATGTGGATTTTCCAATTGAAGAGACATCTACTGGACCAAACACATCAGAATGGATAAGATCCAAAACACCACAAGTTTTATGAGAACTCGAGTAAAACTGAACGTGGTTTTGTTTTCCATAAATGCAATGCTCACAGAAATCAAAGTCAAGATTACAATCATTCAAACCTTCAACAAGATTTTTATTTTTCAAGGTCCTTAGACCCTTTTCTCCAATGTGGCCAAGTCTCTGGTGCCATAACATAGTCTTCTCTGTAGGTAACTTTGCTTTAGACGAAAGAGCACCCTTAGGTACCCAAAAACCATTTCCATCTGCTGAAGGTGAGACCTCCAAATCTTCCAGTGAAGTATCCGCAGATTTACTTTTTACAGAAGTGCTATTACACTCAACAGTGTATGCTTCAAGCTTATACAAAGTGCCAAACCTGACACCTCTAGCAACTACCATAGCACCCTTAATCATCTTACATCCTATTTCAGAAAAGACTACCTGCACACCCGCATCTATCAGTTTGCTCACAGATAACAGGTTTCATTTTAATCCAGGGATATGCAGCACACCATTAATCCTTTTTATTCTACCATCAGAAAACCTGATTCTAACTTTACCTCGACCAACAATGTCTAGAGGTGAATCATCACCCAAGTACACCTTACCTCCATTAAATCCTTTATATTCAGAAAACCAATTTCTATTGGAAGTCATATGAAAAGATGCACCTGAGTCAATTAGCCAGGCATCATTACCTGCATGAGTTGCCAAGGCCACAATAAATGCATCGCCATCTTCCTTGTCAGACTCAGAATCAGAATCAAACTTTTTCTTTTCCTTCTTCTTCTTTTCTTCTTTGCAGTCCTTACGGATGTGACCCAGTTTACCGCAATTCGAGCAAATGACTTTGGACTTTCTAGGAGATTTTGATCTCCCTTTGGATTTGGACTTGCCGCGCTTCTCATTCTTCTTGCCTTTCTCCTTAGGTCTTCCACGAACGGTTAGGGCTTCCTTTGAACTGATGGATACCTTCCTTCGCATCTCTTCACCGAGTAGGGCACCCACCACATCTTCAGATTTCAAAACAACAGAAGTACTACCGATAGCCATAACAAGAGAATCCCACGAATCAGGCAAAGAACAAAGCAAGATCTGACATTTCTCCTCCTCGTCCATCTTAACACTGACGGATACTAATTGAGCAACCAACATATTGAATGCTTCCAGGTGGTCTGCAATTCATCCACCCTCTTCCATCTTCAAGGAATACAATTTCTTTCTTAAGAAAATTTAATTTAATAAAGATTTCACTTGATACATCTCACCAAGCTTAGTCCATAGCTTCTTTGCAGAGTTTTCTTCATGGACATTGATTAGAACAGAGTCTGCCAGGCATAGTCTGATTAGACCCTTGGCTTTTCGGTCCATAACATCATACTGAGCTGCCGCAGTAGGATCTAAGGGCCTTTGGACATTCGCATCAACAGCATCCCAAAGATCTCGATCTATTAGCAGATCTTCCATCTTCAGCTTCCACATCTCAAAATTACTTCCATTAAATTTCTCCACCTCTATTCTCCCTGACGAACTCGCCATTTGAATATTCCTGCAACAAGATCAAAAAGTGTCTTCTGCACAAGCTCCCACTCAAATCTGGATTAGTTCAAAAAACCCAACTGCCCACAATTGAAACCAAAGATGATCAAGCTCTGATACCACTTGTAAGGAAGTTAAGTAGCGGAAACAACTTCCTACACTAACCTTGAGAGGAGGGTAATGCAAAACTTTTTCAGATCATTACAACAGTTACAGAAAATAGAAATAGATATAATAGCATTCATACCACAACACAATGATTTACGTGGGGAAAACCCTTTCGGGAGAAAAACCCCACCCTCCAAAAGCAGCTCAATATTTTATTCAGCAATCAAAAACAGATTACAACATACTTGCAGAGCAAGCTCTTCACAGGAGTACCACTAATCAGAGATTCAGAGGCAACTCAATAGCCATAGGAATCTTACACACAACTTCTATCTCACACACCTCATAAATAAGAGATACAATAGAAGAAACCGTCAAACGGTATTACAAAACCATGGGCTAAAACCACCCAATAAGGTGTAGCCGACCTTATCTCCCTTCTAGATGCCCTATGACATGTTAAAGTACACATCAACATGTGTCGCTCCCTTTTATAGCTCATTTATGTATCCGATACAAATTATTTTTCCTATTTCAGGAGTACAAACTTCCGGAGGCCATAACTTGAGAACCGGGTGTCCGATTGACGAATCGTTTGAAGCGTCGGAAAGCTCGCGAAGTTCTCTATCACCTCATAACCACTTCAATGGTTACGGCCACTTTTCAGGGCATTTCAGAGCCTCTAAAGTCCCCAAAATTAAGTTTAAATATTTTATTGCACCCCTCCAAGACGAAAACTTTAATATCTTCAAAACTAGCTATGACCTTGCGATGCAACTTTACCGGAATGCTTATCTAGCCAACCAAAAGCTTCAGGGAGAGTTTCGCACCATTTCGTGATCAAATGAAAACTTACTATAAATAGTAACCTCGCATAAATGCAAGGTTGAGACACCATTTTTCCCAACAAGAAAGAGGAAGTTTACTTTGGAGTGAAAGAGAATGCAATTTATGATAGAGTAGTATGTTTTTCTATCTGGTCAACCATTTAGATTGGTCAAGTGTTTCAATCAATTACAAAGGGGGAGATTGTTAGAAGTGTTTTGTTGTTGTGGTTGTCATTGATGTCAAACATGTTTCGGATAGTTGTTGGTGCAAATATATCTTATTGTATTGGTGTTGTAATTATTCTATTGGTTGTTCTAGAAATGTTCAGGTCTAGGAAGTGTTACTGATATTGCTTGGTGTTGTTATCTTCTTTGGTTATATTTTTGGCATTATGAATATGTCAGTTTTGTGGTTTGGAAATATCTATGTGTTCTACAGATGTTGTAGTATGTTTCATTGTCATTTGTGATATTTTGTGTTAATCCTACCTTTTGATTTAGATAATTTATTGAATATAATTTGATGTGTCATAAGTCTAACCATTGCATGTGGAGATCCAGATAAAAGTAATTTGCATTGGAGAATATGATTTGGCTCATTAGTTGTCTATATGAACATGTTACGTGTTGGAATGTTGTGAGTTATGTTTTGGTTTTTGTAGATCGATGAATTGATTTTAGGAAGATTTTTTCCGATCCCCTCTTTCTCCTACAGTGGATCAACATGTGTTTTTTTGGTCCAAAAGGTGTATTTTGTTTCAGGCCAACTTGGTTCAGATTTTGATGATCTATCTTGTATATAAAGAATGTGTGTGGTTAAGTTGTATGTATGAATGAGAGAGAAACAATGATATGGACATAGCAAGAAAAATTCGGTAAAGAGAAGAAAAGAGGAGTTGTGTTCAAATGATATGCAAGTTGTTTGAGCCTATAGTAGAAATATGAGACAGTGTGTTGACAAATAAGGTTTGATTTGTGTGTGATGATGTTGGTTGCTTGATGTAGAGTTCAAGAAAAATTGTGTTATCAGGAGATCCTTCTTTTTAAATCAATTTCTTGTATCTTTCCTTGTTGTAGTTAGCATTAGGTTTGGAAGTCATTTTTGTATCTTGCCCAGGAGTAGTTAGCCATGGTCTGCAAGTCTGGAATAGTGAGCTCTTTCATTGTAATCTGATATATGTAGTGGATATATTTTGTGGGTAAGTGCTCATTGTGGTTTTTTCTTGTTTTGTGTTTCCATGTATAAAATATTGGTGTTGGTGTGTTGGTTTTTATGTTGTTGATCAATTTTTTTATGTGTTACATTAATTTTGGCTTAGACTAATTCACCCCTCCTCTCAGTACTAAATTGGGTTAAAAACTATTTTGTGTCTATTTTACTCACATTTTTAAGTCTTTGGTTGCTAAGATGATAGAGTTATTTATTGTTGTGTTTTATAGTAAAGCTATTTGCTAGTGCTGGTTTAGAAATTGATTTGTGGATTTTGGATATGTGAATTTAAGTGTTGCAATTTAGAGGACATGTTTATGTAGTTTGTACAGTATTCCAATTTAGTTTTCAGGTAATGATTTGATTGGTGATTGGAATTATGATGTTTTGAGTTTAGTGCTATCAGTTGGCCTAGTTTTCGATTGACTATTATGATGTATCCTACTTGGAACATATTCTTTTGGTTTGGGTTTGATTTGGAGAATAAGTTTGGTTAGATTTTTTTGGTCTAACAATGGTGTGTGTAGATGTGTATTGTGTAATTTACATTAGAAGATAGCTTTGGGTTGACTAGTTAATGTGCTTTGATGTTTATCTACATGTTTCATTCGGTATTAACCTTGGGGGATGTGTTAACATGTGTGGTTCATTGGAATCGACTTAGATTAATATGTTGATGTATTTGGGATCTCTCCATCTCCCACAGTGGACTAGAATGGATATTTTAGTTCCAGGTGGCCAAATTTATGTAACAATGTATATTTTAACTATGTCTAGCTTACTCAAGGGTTTTAATGATTAATCTTGTATATAGAGAAGTGTGGATGTGTGAATAAAGGTATGAAGCATGTTTCACTTGACAAGAAGTAGATGTTAATTATTTACAAGAAGCTTCAATGTTAGAGTTGTGCGAAAATCAATTGTGAAGAGCTTTAATGATGATATTTTTTTTATGACAAAGTTCAGAGATAGTATTTGAACTCAAATGTGTTTGTCATGATCTTGGTCACTTGAAACATTGGTTCGAGGATAATTTCATAATCAGGTAATCTTATTTTTTAATTTGGCTATTCATTTCTCTATCAAAAGATAATGAGTCTCTTGGCAGTTTTTTGTATCTTTCCCTAAGATAATGTGTTTTATTTCTATGATTCATTTGTATCTCACCATAAGGTTGTGCACCTTAGTTCTAAAATCTATCTTAGGAGCAATACGTTCCAAATGAAACATTGCAATAAATTATATTCATATTGTAAGTTTGATTCTCACCGTAGTTTTACCATGCTTGGGATCTCCACATAAATTTGGTGTTCATGTGTATGTTGTGCTTTATGCTTTCGTGCTTTATCATTATTGTGATTATATGGTTTTGGTTTAAAATTTGAAGATTAAGAACTAACTACTTCTAGGCCTGGATTGATTCACCCCCTCCTCTTAGTTCCATGATCTATTCATCATTAATAAATTAAAAATGAAAATTCATTGAAATATAATTTTTAATTAATTAATAAATACAATCAAGAGTGCATCTTGTATGTTGCATAGACAAAGGTATGTTTAAGATACCTACCAAATGAATTTGAAAGGAGATTAACATTCGTTTATTTATTTTTACCTTTATATTCCATTCCATCAACTTTCCTAAATTTTGGATGAGTCAAGATTGGATAATTGAAAAGACCCCCACCAAGTAGATCACTGATTCGTGTATTCAGTGGGGGCATGGTTGTTCTTTTTTTTTTAACTTATAGTTTAGTCTTTTGGTGTTTTGCTTTGGTTCTTAGATAGGTTTTGTTCCTTTTTATCATCTAGTTCTCTAGTTTGGGGCTCTCACTCCTTGTGGTTTCTTTTCTTTATTAGTTATGTAATGGTTTAGGCCTCTCTTAGTTTGATCTAATTAGAAATTTTCTAAATTTTGGAACTTAAATTTTTATATTAGATTACACTTCTAGATTATGAGAGGTCCATGACACCCCAACATCATAGGGGGCTTCACATCTGATCTTCAAGAAGAGGGGACCCCATTAAAAATAATAATTCATAATTAATTGAAATATTTTCCTAAATACTAACAATTCATACTTTTTAGGGTTATAGATTTGAGTGAGTGTAAATGAAGTGGGGCTAGAAATTGGCCCAAAACTCAAGAATTATTCTTTAAATACTAAGAAAAGGATTGAAAATAAAATGGTCCTTATTTATTTAATTTTATATCCTTACTTACAATTCATTCCACAAGCTTCTCTCAATTCTCATGCTTAAACGTTTTAGTTAAATTTCATTTAAATTCATGGAACTATAAAAATTCTTAGCAACGCACTAATTGTTTCTAGGAAAACCACAACCATGGGACTCACCCTTATTCTACTTTCTTTGGAATTTCAATTTGCATGTTTTCTAAAAGGTTTTACTCCAATTTTATCTACCTTAAGACTATAGTTTCATACAAGGAAGCTTTTATTAAAAAAAATCAATGTGTGATGTTAATATTTTTAAGTTCAATGTACTCTTGATCAATTTGTGAAATTGAATGGTTTTGAATGAATTACTAAGAACCATGTCTTGCTAAATGCAAAGCCTTGGCATTATAAAGGATGTTGTGAGGATTGTGCCTATAAACTCCTTAGGGCTTGTATTGTTGTATTTGATAGTTAAGAAATGCAATGGGTTTAATATAAAAGACTATAAAAAGGTAAATTTAAGCTTTAAAATGTATAAAAGGTGGTGGTCTTATTAGTTTTAATATTTTTTTATATTCAATTTATTAAAGTATAAATATTAAATGATCAAAAAATTGATACAAGATGTGTTGAAATATTTTGTGAATTCAATTCAATCCTTAGATATTCATTATTATTTGAAACACAAAGACCATCAAGTAATATGGTGGAATGAATACTCTTTTATGTGAATTCAATTCGATCCTTAGATACCCACTATTATTTAATGTACAAAGACATTCAACTAATTTGGTGGAGTGAATACCCCTTAATCATTGACTCTAAGTTGAAGAGTTTTTGACCTTATAACTTATTCTATCTATTATATAACTAAAAAAAATTGTGAATAAAATAAAATCTTGCATAAAAAAATTCTTAAATAAAACACAATAAAATAAAAATCTCTTTGAATCAATTTTGTGGACAATCTTCAATGGGCGCATGCTCTACTGGTGAAGTTGAAAGGTTCTTAAGGAGCCTAATGTTGGCATTTCATTAGGGATATTGAGAAGGTTGTTGGAGATTATTGATATATCTGAAGAAGGATGATAACTATCTTTATAACATTATTTTGTCATTGATGTCAAGAAATTGATTTTCTGATTCAGTATGATGTTGCCATAGCTTGAAAAAATTGATTTGAAGAGAATTAAGATGTCGATAAAAGACACAAAAAGAATGTGATGAATAAGGGGAGAAATAAGTTATTCAATGGGCAACTATTACCGAGTTAGACAATGATGAGATCATGATGTTTAGATTGTTTTCATATCCTACATATGTTGTTGATTGTAAGGTTAATACTATACTATGTCACCGAGCAAAGAACCTAGTCAGTAGACCCTAAGGTTATTGATATCAGTTAATGTCTACCGAGTAAAGTTTAGTATTTATCGAGTTGCAACCGAGTTATGATAGATGGCATTGGATGGATAAAAGCATTATATAATGAAGAATGCTAATGAGCTAGAGATGAATAAATGATTGGTATACTATGCATGAAGTTTGTTAAGAATCTATGGCAATGGAAAATCAGGAGGAATATCTACAATGCAGATTGAACCGCAATAACCTAGCACAAGTTCCTAGGAAGGTATGCAAGTTCCAAGGCGAGGTAAAACATTTTTAGATCAAAGGATACATTGAACCTAGTTAAGATTTAAGATCTAACAGCTAAGATTGATCATGGGATTTGTGATCAAGGAGATTCAATGGTTAGTAAATTGTTTATAAATAAGGAATTATTGATAAACAATGCATGCGGGCAAGTGTAAGCACAGGGATGTTACATAGTGATTACTGAGCACAGAAGCTTGAAGACCTGTTTGAATAATAGAGTAGGGAGCCCAGCAAAGGGACAAGATAAGTCCTATGACAAGATTGTTTTGAGAAAAATAGAATCTGCTTTAGCATTTTAGATGTGAAGTTGCAGATATATTTTTATTACTGTTATTTGTAAGTGATAGAAAAACTCTTAACCGAGTCGACTTAATGGTCTTATTTGTAAACCCTCTAGCAAGGTAGCATTCTAAATGAGTGTTTGAAATCCTTTGACAAGGTCACTTCTAACAAAGTGAAGATCCTAATAGATCTGAGGGAAATCCCTTGACCGGGTCACATCTAGCAATGTGTTTGTAATCTTTAACAGGATTAGCTTTTAACCGAGCATACTCTAGAAGAGTATATTTCTTAGTGGGTCCAAAATCCCACAGTGGTTTCTCCCTATTTTGGGTTTCCACGTTAAATCTGGTGTTATATGTGTTATGATGATTATGTGTTTATGAGTTAGCATGTTTAGCAATTTTTAGTTATATTGCCAAAGTTTAAGTTACCAAGGTTGAATTTTTTGATTTTATGGAAGATTAAGTTTGTATGATTCACCCCCCTCCCCCTCTCATCTTGTTAGCTATTGGCATCAAAACTTTACACCTACCATGAATGATCAAATCTTACTAAGTGCAAAACTCTGAAACTATAAAAAATGAGACCAAGATCAAAACTCTCACCAAAAAAACTACAAATCAACAAATCTTTTATTAGAAACCAAGAAATCAATTGAAAGGCCCCCAAAAAAACCACAAATCAATGAGTCTTTTATTAGAAATTAAAAAATCAATCAGCATTAAATTAAAATAAAAATGACAAAACTTTTATTAGCTCCCATAAATGAATCATCAGCCGCAAAATTCTTGCCGAACACTTTCTAAGCAATTTAAAGGAAAACGTTTGTGGGCTCTAGATACAATCCAAATCTAGGTAATCTGTTTGGTCTATTTTTTGATTTGACTATAGAATATTTTCTTATCATTAATTCAGACTTCTAGAATCCGAGCCACCAACATCATGAAACTCACAAGCTAAAATAAAGAAATTATGAGGAACCACATGCATTAGGTCATAGGTAAGAGTGATGTAATTTGGTTGCATTTCTATAATTTTAATATTTATGAAAATTTTAATACTTTAGACAAAATTATTTTTATTTTTCTTATTTGGTGATACTAAAATAGTCATTGCAGGGTTCAATTGTCGAAGCAATATAAAATCATTTTCAAACTTTTTATTTCATTGTATAGTGCATGTTAGCATGTTGTTGTATTCAAGAAAATATCAAAAAGAGAAAATCTCAAAAAATCTAGGAGATTGAAGAAGTCTTTATCCTCTTTGATACTAAGAAGTACAATGGAAAGAGGAAAATTGAGAAAATCTAAGAACCTCTACGTAAATCTTCTCTCTTTTTAAGCTAGGAAGTATAGAAATTTGAACAAATCTTACCTAATTATCTGAAGAAATATTCTCTTGATTGATGCAAGTAACTAATAAAATTCCCTCTCAAATAGCAATGCATCTATAGACAACATCAATCAAATGAAACTATTTGTCTTACCAAAATCTAGAGAAATCTTATACTATTGAATGTGAATTGAATATAGGTACATAGGCACAAAGATTGAATGTTTATGGTGCAAGATTTAGCATACTAAAAACTTCATAGATAAGTAATTATTTATTGTTTATTAATTTCCATATCATGTTCACTGGGAGATACCACCCATTATTTCCAGTCTAAGTCAGGCGACTTAGCTACATTTGTCCAAAAATCAATTTGAATGTCACCTATTGTCATCTATTGGGCAAATATCATCTTTGGAAGAGTTGGATCTATGTCACAAACAACTAAAAGAAATAATTCTTGAAGAATTGTGTAAGTTCACATCCCTTTCATAGAGATCGTGCAGAAATATTGTTAAGGTATAAAATTTTCTAGAAATAAGAAATAGCTCAAAGCTATGCAGGAAAAAGAGCTTTCTAGTTTTAAAATTCTCTAAAATTTTAAAAGTTTCTAATTTCATCTAGAAATGTGAATTTGCGCATGTTAGGTCCCGGAGACAATTGAGAGAGGGGGGTGAATCAGTAGTCTAATAGATTCAAACCAAAAACTTATTAACTGACTTAATGCTTAATACCAATGAATCAGTTAAGTATACTGGTAGACAATGTTAACAATAAATTTCTATACCGGTAAGAATTAATGCATGAAACATAAACACAAAGTCATCCACAACACATGACACCAATATTTGTATGTGGAAACACTCTAAGGGGAAAAACCACGATGGGAAAACTTACCCACAATCAGATGATACTACTGCAGATAGTAAGTGTACAAAAAGGGGTCTACACATGTAGAAAGACCAATAGCCTGAAGCTCACTGCTCAATCACAAATGGGAGTCACACTGACTACAGTTGGATGGTTAAATCCAATAAGAATGTACTACACAAAATCACATCTTCATATGCTGGATTCAGTACCGATGTAATGCTGACATGCTTCTACAAAAACCTAACTTTACCTTCAAATGATGTCTTCGTGTATGCCTCTGCTTGATCTCACATATACCTTCACTTATATCCTTTTTTGCATTTCACACTTGATCTTACAAATAAGATCTTACATTTATACCATACCCTAAGACCAATTTTAGTAGGTTGGCTCTACAAGATATTACAATAAAAAATTTTTACAAATAATATAATATCCAATGCAATAACCGATTAAACATGTCAGCTTAATGCATTTACAGCAATAATAAATCATCTCCATAGCATGGCATGCTGATTTGGAAAAGATAAACCTACTGGTGTAACCCTAGATAACCTAGACCTATTTGCCGGTAAAAGCAAATATGCAAATATGAATATACCAATAATTATTACTTCAAAATAAAGTGTCCACATGATGTCTTCAACATTACCAAGTGTCTTCCATGTCATTCCAGGTACCGATGAACATTATATCCTGCCGATTAACCATATACCAGTAACTGTTGCACAGATTACTGCTTGCCAGTGAATGTTGTTGGATCTCCAAAGTAGGTGTATTCAGTAGGTGTTGACATCAATGACAAAACCATACCAAACTACCAACAATCTTCCCCTTTGGAATTGATGGCAACACAAGATGGAAAAACCATCACAGTGCTAGAACAGAAATGCCAAATAATATCTCCATTTCTCTCCCTAAGAGTAACAATACCAATTTCTCATACCAATTTCTCCTTAGATGTATTTTTCAAAATTTCTTCCTTAAAAATCTCTTTTACTAAAAGATAATGTGTTTTTCTATAAATATCTCTCCCCCTTTCACATCAAATGCCAAAGTCACAAAAGGTTAAGTTCATACAAAATACCAACCAATTCAATATACCAACTACTCCCCCTTTGAAGTAGCTTCCTCATCAAATACCGGAATAAAGATTTGTCCATTTAATTCTGTCGGTTGATGACAATCATCAACTATCTAAGTCTCTACCGGTGGTGGTATGACTCCGAGCTGATCTCTGAGATACTCAAAAGTTTCCTTAGGCAAAGGTTTTGTGAAAATATCTTCAAGTTGTTCTTTAGTATTCACATAAACCAGATTTATCTTTTTTTCTTCAACTTTTTCCCTTAGAAAATTCAGTTTGATAGAAACATGTCTTGTTTTAGAATGTAATACTGGATTTTTAGATATATCAATTGCTGCAGTGTTATCACAGTATATAGTAATAGGTTCTTTGCATTTTACTTTTATGTCTTTCAACATTTTCTTAACCCAAAGTACCTATGTACAGTTTGTTGGTGTTGCAACATATTTTGATTTTGCTATTGATAAAGATGTACAACTCTGTTTCTTACTTAACCAAGAAACTAATCTCTTTCTAAGAAAGAATGCTCCTCCACTGGTGCTTTTTCTATCATCCACATCTCCTGCCCAATTTGCATCTGTATATGCACATATATCAAAATTTTCATCTTTAGGATACCATAATCCAAGATTTGATGTGCCTTGTAGGTACCGAAAAATCCTTTTCACTACTGATTAATGATTTTCCCTAGGATTACTCTGAAATCTAGAAACTATACATGTTGCATTCATAATATCAGGTCTGGTTTGTGTCAAATACAATAAACCTCCTATCATAGATTTGTATCTAGTTGGATTAATAGGTGTAGATTCATCCCTTTGAGATAATTTGTCATTTGTAGTCATAAGTGTGCTTACTAGTTTAGACTTCTCCATCCCAAATTTCTTAAGTAGTTCTTTCAAGTACTTAGATTGACTCAAAAATACACCTTTATCAGTTTGTAAAATCTGCAATCCTAAAAAGAATTTAATTTCTCCAATCATAGACATTTCAAATTCTTGCTACATTTCAAGAGAAAATTCTTTACATAATCCGTCTTCTCCTCCAAAGATTATATCATCAACAAATACTTCAATAATCAAGATGTCATCATTAGTTACTTTGTACTATAAATTGCTCTTTGCATTTCCTTTAGTAAAACCAATCTTTAAAAGATACTTATCCAATCTTTCATACCAAGCTCTTGGGGCTTGTTTCAATCCATACAAGGCTTTTCTTAATCTACAAACCATATTATTGTCATCTGTCAAAGAAAATCCATCACTTTGTTCAATATAAACTTCCTCTTCAAGATCTCCATTTAGAAATGCACATTTAATATCCATTTGATAAACTTTGTAATCCTTGTGAGGTGCAAAAGCCAAGAATAATCTAACTGCCTCAATTCTGGCTACCGGTGCAAAGGTTTCATTGTAATCAACTCCTTCTTTCTGAGAATATCCCTTACACATTAGTCTTTCCTTATTTCTGACAACCTTACCAGATTCATTAAGTTTGTTTCTAAATACCCATTTGGTTCCAATTACATTTTTATTTTTAGGTCGGGGAACTAATGTCCAAGTATTATTTTTCTCACTTTGTCCTAATTCTTCTTCCATAGCTTTAGTCCAAAATTTATCTTCACATGCCTCATTGATAGATAATGGTTCAATTTGAGAAATAAGACATACCTCTTCCTTTCCGAATCTTCCTCTCGTCATAACTCCTTTAAATTTGTTTCCAATTATCTGATCTTTAGAATGATTCAGTCTTACATACCGGGGTGTCTTAGTCTGTTGTTGTTCTCCAATTACTATGGAATCCTCTGATGATACCAGAGTTACTGGATCATCATTCTATATCGGTGGATTCATTGTAGGTTCATTTGTCATAGCTTCTCTTTCCGGTTCAGAGTCCATATACCTTGAAGTTCCTCTGAATTGTTCATCAATCTTTACACTTGTACTATCAACAATTTTCTATAATCTTTTATTAAAACATCTAAATGCCTCGCTCTTAGATGAATAACCAAGAAATATTCCTTCATCACTTCTAGGATCAAATTTTCCAATATACTCATCTCTTCTAATATAACATTTACTTCTGAAGATTCTGAAATACTTAAGAGTAGGAATATTACCAAACCATAGTTCATGAGGGGTCTTACCGGTTTCACCTTTGATGTGAACTTTCTTGAATGTATAGATAGTAGTGCTTACTGCCTCTCTCCAGTACACATGTGGTAGATTTGCTTCTGATAACATACTTTTTGCTGCATCCAAGATAGTTCTATTTTTCCTTTCAACAACTCCATTCTGTTGTGGTGTCCGAGGTGCTGATAACTGTCTTTTGATTCCATTCACTTCACAGAATGTATTAAAATATTTAGATGTGAATTCTCCTCCTTGATCTAATCTTAAACATTTGATTTTCTTACCGGTTTCATTTTCAACCATTGCTTTGAATAGTTTGAACTTCCCAAGTGCTTCTGATTTTTCTCTGAGAAAAGTAACCCAACACATTCTAGAATAATCATCAATAATTAGCATGAAATATATATCACCTTGTAAGCTTTTAGTTCTAGCTGGACCACATAAATCAGTGTGAATTAAATCAAGAGCATTATTGGATTTTTTCGAAATACTCTTGAAACTAGCTCTAACTTGTTTTCCAAATTGATATTCCTTGCAAATTGTATTATGAGGTTTCACAATTTTAGGTAGTTCTCTAACTGCCTTAGAAGTACTGATTTTTATCATGCAATCAAAATTTACATGACATAGTCTTTTATGCCATAACCAACTTTCATCTATAGGTGCAATTAAGCATGCCTTTTCACTGTTATTCAATTGAATGATATTACCTCTAGTCTTATTACAGGTTGCAATTTCCAAACCAGTTCTATTCATGATTTTGCATTTTCCATTTTTAAATTGTAACTGAAAACCTTACTCAACTAATTGACCAACACTTAAAAGATTATGCTTTAATCCTTCAACATAGTAGACATTGTCAATGTTATGTTTACCATCAAGAGAAATTGAACCCTTACCTTTGATTGAACAGGCTTTGTCATCTCCAAATCTTACTAAACCTCCATTGTATTCTTGAAAGTTCAAGAATTTACCTTTGTCTCCAGTCATATGATGTGAGCATCTTGAGTCAATAATCCATTCATCCTTTGATTCAACTTTAGCTACTAGGGCTTGTTCTACTGGTTGAGCAGTAGGTGTCAGTTGATCTTCTGTTATAGCAACAAAAACCTATGCATTGTCTACTGGATCCTCATCAGAATCATCAGTTACACCTTCATCAGCAATATAAAAAGATTTATGTTTGTTTTTCTTAAATCTGTATCTCTGATATTCAGGATTAGGCTTGTATGTTCTTCTAGCTTCTTCTCTTAGTCTAGCATGTCTATTAGGGCATCTTGAAGCCATATGACCAATCTTATTGCAATTAAAACATTTAAAAGGTGCTTTACCTTCATACTTACTTCCAATTGGACCTTTTGGCATTTTCCTTGCATATAGTGCTTCAAGTTCTTCAAGCTCTTCATTTTCCTTCCTGGTTTCTTCAAGTTTGCTTGCATAAAAGGCTCTCCAGTTTGATTTGTCAAAAGATGGAGCAGATGACGTTGATGCTTTGAAGGCCAAATTAGTTTTAATAGTAGCAACAGGACCAAATTCCTCAATTTCAAAAGCTGAAAGTTTTTCAATCAATGTATTCCTAGTTACTGATGTATTAGGCATTGTTCTCAACTCATTTATAGCAGTAACCTTCATTTTATATGCCGATGGAACACCTCTTAATATTTTTGAAACAATCTCATCCTCACTCAAGGTTCCTCCATAACACTTGATACCCAAAACAATTTCATTTACTCTTTCCATAGAAGTAGAAATCCTTTCATCTTCTTCCATTTTTCAGATGTTCTTGATATCCAAAACAATTTCATTTACTCTTTCTAGTAGCAGTATAACCATTCTTAGTAACTTACCAGATGTCTTTACCAATGCAATTCAGATGTGTCTCCATTCTGATCTTCCATATCCCATAGTTGGTTCCATCAAGTTTAGGACTGTCCTTCCTGAAATAATTAGTTGACATTGGATCTCCTCAAGATGTTAAACTTCTACAAAAAGAGGACTAAGCTCTGAAACCAATTGTTAGGTCCCAGAGAAAACTGAGTGGGGGGGGTGGGGGGGGGTGAATCAATTGTCTAATAAATTCAAAGAAAAAACTTATTAACCGACTTAATGCTTAATACCGTTGAATCAGTTAAGTATACCAGTAGACAGTGTTAACAGTAAATTGCTATACTGGTAAGAATTAATGCATGAAACATAAACACAGTCATCCACAACACATGACACCAATATTTGTACGTGGAAACCCTGTAAGGGGAAAAACCATGATGGGAAACCTTACCCACAATCAAATGATACTACTGCAGATAGTAAGTGTACAAAAAGGGGTCTGCACATGCAGAAAGGCCAACAACCTAGAGCTCACTGCTCAATCACAAATGGGAGTCACACTGACTATAGTTGGATGGTTAAATCCAATAATAATGTATTGCACAAAATCACATCTTCATATGCTAGATTCAGTACCGGTGTAATGCTGATATGCTTCTACAAAAACCTAACTTCACCTTCAAATGATGTCTTTGTGTATGCCTCTACTTGATCTCACATGTACCTTCACTTAAATCTTTTTTTGCATTCCACACTTGATCTTACAAAGAAGATCTTACATTAATACCATACCCTAAGACCAATTTTAGTAGGTCGGCTCTACAAGATATTACAATAAAAATATTTTACAAATAATATAATATCTGATGTAATAACAGATTAAATAGGTTGGCTTAATGCATTTACAACAATAATAAATCATCTCCATAGCGTGCCATGCTAATGTGGAAAAGATAAACCTGCTGGTGTAACCCTAGATAACCTGGACCTATTTGTCGGTAAAAGCAAATATGCAAATATGAATATACCAATGATTATTACTTCAACTAAAGTGTCCACATGATGTCTTCAACATTACCAAGTGTCTTCCATGTCATTCCAGGTACCGGTGAACATTATATCCTGCTAGTTAACCATATACGGTAACTGTTGCACAGATTACTGCTTGTCGGTGAATGTTCCTGGATCTCCAAAGTAAGTGTACTTAGTAGGTGTTGACATCAATGACAAAACCATACCAAAATGCCAACAATCTCCCCCTTTAGCATTGATGGCAACACAAGATGGAAAAACCATCACAGTGCCAGAATAGAAATGCCAAATAATATCTCCATTTCTCCCCCTGGGAGTAACAATACAAATTTCTCATACCAGTTTCTCCTTAGATGTATTTTTCAAAATTTCTTCCTTAAAAATCTCTTTTACTAAAAGATAATCTATTTTTCCATAGATATCTCTCCCCCTTTCACATCAAATGCCAAAGTCACAAAAGGTTAAGTTCATACAAAATACCAACCAATTCAATATACCAACTACTCCCCCTTTGAAGTAGCTTCCTCTTCAAATACTGGAATAAAGATTTGTCCATTTAATTCTACTGGTTGATGACAATCATCAACTATCTAAGTCTCTACCGGTGGTGGTATGACTCTAAGCTAATCTTTGAGATACTCAAAAGTTTCCTTAGGCAAAGGTTTTGTGAAAATATCTGCAAGTTGTTCTTTAGTATTCACATAAAACATTTTTATCTCTTTTTCTTCAACTTTTTCCCTTAGAAAATTCAGTTTGATAGAAACATTTCTTACTTTAGAATGTAATACCGGATTTTTAGATATATCAATTGATGCAGTGTTATTGTAGTATATAGCAATAGGTTCCTTGCATTTTACCTTTATGTCTTTCAAAATTTGCTTAAGCCAAAGTAGCTGTGTACAGTTTGTTGCTGTTGCAACATATTCTGATTTTGCTGTTGATAAAGATGTACAACTCTATTTCTTACTTAACCAAGAAACTAATCTCTTTCCAAGAAAGAATGCTCCTCCAATGGATCTTTTTCTGTCATCCACATCTCCTTCCCAATTTGTATCCGTATATGCACATAGATCAAAATTTTCATCTTTAGGATACCATAATCCAAGATTTGATGTGCCTTGTAAGTACCGGAAAATCCTTTTCACTGCTGATTCGTGATTTTCCCTAGGATTACTCTGAAATCTAGAAACTATACATGTTGCATTCATAATATCAGGTCTGGTTTGTGTCAAATACAGTAAACCTCCTATCATAGATTTGTATCTAGTTGGATTAACAGGTGTAGATTCATCCCTTTGAGATAATTTGTCATTTGTAGTCATAGGTGTGCTTACCAGTTTAGACTTCTCCATCCCAAATTTCTTAAGTAGTTCTTTCAAGTACTTAGATTGACTAAAAAATAAACCTTTATCAGTTTGTAAAATCTGCAATCCTAAAATGAATTTAATTTCTCCAATCATAGACATTTTAAATTCTTGCTACATTTCAAGAGAAAATTCTTTACATAATCCATCTTCTCCTCCAAATATTATATCATCAAAAAATACTTTAATAATCAAGATGTCATAAGTAGTTACTTTGTAATATAGATTGCTATCTGCATTTCCTTTAGTAAAACCAATCTTTAAAAGATACTTATCCAATCTTGCATACCGAGCTCTTGGGGCTTGTTTCAATCCATACAAGGCTTTTCTTAATCTACAAACCATATTATTGTCATCTGTCAAAGAAAATCCATCAGGTTGTTCAATATAAACTTCCTCTTCAAGATCTCCATTCAGAAATGCACATTTAATATCCATTTGATAAACTTTGTAATCCTTGTGAGCTGCAAAAGCCAAGAATAATCTAACTGCCTCAATTCTGGCTACCGATGCAAAGGTTTCATTGTAATCAACTCCTTCTTTCTGAGAATATCCCTTACACATTAGTCTTTCCTTATTTCTGACAACCTTACCAGATTCATTAAGTTTGTTTCTAAATACCCATTTGGTTCCAATTTGATTTTTATCTTTAGGTCGGGGAACTAATGTCCAAGTACTATTTTTCTCAATTCGTCCTAATTCTTCTTCCATAGCTTTAATCCAAAATTTATCTTCACATGCCTCATTGATAGATAATGGTTCAATTTGAGAAATAAGACATACCTCTTCATTTGCCAATCTTCCTCTTGTCATAACTCCTTTAAATTTGTTTCCAATTATCTGATCTTCATAATGATTCAGTCTTACATATTGGGGTGTCTTAGTCTGTTGTTGTTCTTCAATTACTATGGAATCCTCTGATGATACCGGAGTAATTGGATCATCATTCTATACCGGTGGATTCATTGTAGGTTCATTTGTCATAACTTCTATTTCCGATTCAGAGTCCATATACCTTGAAGTTCCTCTGAATTGTTCATGAATCTTTACATTTGTACTCTCAACAATTTTCTGTAATCTTTTATTAAAACATCTACATGCCTTGCTCTTAGATGAATAACCAAGAAATATTCCTTCATCACTTCTAGGATCAAATTTTCCAATATACTCATCTCTTTTAATATAACATTTACTTCCAAAGATTTTGAAATACTTAAGAGTAGGAATATTACGAAACCATAGTTCATGAGGGGTCTTACTAGTTTCACCTTTGATGTGAACTTTGTTGAATGTATAGACAATAGTGCTTACTACCTCTCTCTAGTACACATGTGGTAGATTTGCTTCTAATAACATACTTCTTGCTGCATCCAAGATAGTTCTATTTTTCCTTTCAACAACTCCATTATGTTGTGGTGTCTGAGCTACTGATAATTGTCTTTTGATTCCATTCACTTCACAGAATGTATTAAAATCTTTATATGTGAATTCTCCTCTTTGATTTTCTTACCGGTTTCATTTTCAACCATTGCTTTGAATAGTTTGAACTTCCCAAGTGCTTCTGATTTTTCTCTGAGAAAAGTAACCCAACACATTCTAGAATAATCATCAATAATTAACATGAAATATCTACCACCTTGTAAGCTTTTAGTTCTAGCTAGAGCACATAAATCAGTGTGAATTAAATCAAGAGCATTATTGGATTTTTTTGGAATACTTTTGACACTAGCACTAACTTGTTTTCCAAATTGAAATTCCTTGCAAATTGTATTTTGAGGTTTCACAATTTTAGGTAGATCTCTAATTGCCTTAGAAGTACTGATTTTTATCATGCAATCAAAATTTACATGACATAGTCTTTTATGCCATAACCAACTTTCATCTATATGTGCAATTGAGCATGCCTTTTCACTATTATTCAAATGAAAGATATTACCTCTAGTCTGATTACTAGTTGCAATTTCCAAACCAGTTCTATTCATGATTTTGCATTTTCCATTTTTAAATTGTAACTAAAAAGCTTTCTCAACTAATTGACCAACACTTAAAATATTATGCTTTAATCCTTCAACATAGTAGACATTGTTAGTGTTATGTTTACCATCAAGAGAAATTGAACCCTTAACTTTGATTGAACAGGTTTTGTCATCTCCAAATCTTACTAAACCTCCATTGTATTCTTGAAAGTTCAATAATTTACCTTTGTCTCCAATCATATGATGTGAGCATCCTAATTCAATAATCCATTCATCCTTTGATTCAACTTTAGCTACTAGGGCTTGTTCTACCGGTTGAGTAGTAGGTGCTAGTTGATCTTTTGTTATAGCAACAAAAACCCATCCATTGTCTGCTAGATCCTCATCAGTCACACCTTCATCAGCAATGTAACAAGATTTATCTTTTTTTTTCTTAAATCTGTATCTCTGATATTCAAGATTAGGCTTGTATGTTCTTCTAGCTTCTTCTCTTTGTCTAGCATGTCTATCAAAGCATCTTGAAGCCATATGACCAATCTTATTGCAGTTAAAACATTTAAAAGGTGCTTTACCTTCATACTTACTTCCAATTGGACCTTTTGGCATTTTCCTTGCATATAGTGCTTCAAGTTCTTCAAGCTCTTCATTTTCCTTCCTGGTTTCTTCAAGTTCACTTGCATAAAAGGCTCTCCAGTTTGATTTGTCAAAAGATGGAGCAGATGACTTTGATTCTTTGAAGGCCAAATCAGTTTTAATAGTAGCAACAGGACCAAATTCCTCAATTTCAAAAGATGAAAGTTTTTCAATCAATGTATTCCTAGTTACTGATGTATTATGTATTGTTCTCAACTCATTTATAGTAGTAACCTTCATTTTATATGCCGATGGAAAACCTCTTAAGATTTTTGAAACAATCTCATCCTCACTTAAGGTTCCTCCATAACACTTGATACCCAAAATAATTTCATTTACTCTTTCCATAGAAGTAGAAATCCTTTCATCTTCTTCCATTTTTAGATGTTCCTACCTAACTCAGAAGCTTTCAAGTTTTGCAATTTTGACTATGGTATATCCTTTATTTAGTGTTTCCAAATGATCCCAAATAGCTTTAGCAGTAGACCTATTTGATAATCCCATGATTTGTTGATCTGATAATGCACTCAAGAGTGCTTCTCTTGCTTTGCAATCATTTTCTTCATTTTTGGCTAGGGTAGTTGGAGCAGTCTGACCAGCTACAGCAGCAGTATAACCATTCTTAGTAACTTCCCAGATGTCTTTGCCGATGCAATTTAGATGTGTCTCCATTCCGATCTTCCATATCCCATAGTTGGTTCCATCAAGTTTAGGACTGTCCTTCCTAAAATAATTAGTAGACATTGGATCTCCTCAAGTTGTTAAACTTTTGCAAAAAGAGGACTAATCTCTAATACCAATTGTTAGGTCCTAGAGACAACTAAGTGGGGGGGGGAATGAATCAGTTGTCTAATAAATTCAAACCAAAAACTTATTAACTGACTTAATGCTTAATACCGGTGAATCAGTTAAGTATATCGGTAGACAGTCTTAACAGTAAATTGCTATACCGGTAAGAATTAATGCATGAAAAATAAACACAAATTCATCCGCAACACATGACACCAATATTTTTATGTGGAAATCCTGTAAGGGGAAAAACCACAATGGGAAACCTTACCCACAATTAGATGATACTACTGCAGATAGTAAGTGTACAAAAAGGGGTCTGCACATGCAGAAAGGCCAATAGCCTAGAGCTCACTGCACAATCACAAATGGGAGTCACACTGACTATAGTTGGATGGTTAAATCCAATAAGAATGTACTGCACAAAATCGCATCTTTATATGCTAGATTCAGTACCGGTGTAATGCTGATATGCTTCTACAAAAACCTATCTTCACCTTCAAATGATGTCTTCGTGTATGCCTCTTCTTGATCTCGCATATACCTTCACTTAAATCTTTTTTTGCATTTCACACTTGATCTTACAAAGAAGATCTTACATTTATACCATACCCTAAGACCAATTTTAGTAGGTCGGCTCTACAAGATATTACAACAAAAACATTTTATAAATAATATAATATCTGATGCAATAACTGATTAAACATGTCGGCTTAATGCATTTACAACAATAATAAATCATCTCCATAGCATGCCATGCTGATTTGGAAAAGATAAACCTGCCGGTGTAACCCTAGATAACCTGGACCTATTTGCCGGTAAAAGCAAATATGCAAATATGAATATACCAATGATTATTACTTCAAAATAAAGTGTCCACATGATGTCTTCGACATTAACAAGAGTCTTCCATGTCATTCTAGGTACCAGTGAACATTATATCCTACCGGTTAACCATATACTAGTAATTGTTGCATAGATTACTGCTTGCCAGTGAATGTTGCTGGGTCTCCAAAGTAGGTGTATTCAGTAGGTGTTGACATCAATGACAAAACCATACCAAAATACCAACAGTGCAATGCAGTGTTATACAATGTATTGTGGATGTGTGTTATTGGATTGAATATAGTTAAAAATAGATTTTTCAATCACTTCTCTCTAATTTAGTGCTCTATGTTGGCTTGTATTGTAATGCTATTTCAATTTATAGATATATTTTGGGCATGTTTTTACATGGTACCGGAGCTAGAGTTAATTTAGAATTTATTTAACAAAGTTGAAATATTGTTGAATTGATTTTTTTTCTGCTAACATGGGCTCTTGAAATGAAGTTTTCCCTATCTTTGATGGAAGTGGTTTTGCAAATTGGAAGATTGCAATCAAGTATGCTTTGAGAGAAAAATATTTATGGAGAATAGTGAACAAATAAATTGGAGAACCTTAATCTAGAAAAGAAAAGGAACTATGGAAGTGCAAGTTCGAGCAAGCTAGACGTATCATTGATTAAGCCTTGAGCCCTAATATTAATAGAATTTTTTTTGATATAGATGATCCAATAGAGTTGTGGGGAAAATTAGAAAAATATTATAACGATGCAAATATTGCTAGTATGTTTACTATAGAAGAAAAATTGGTGAACTTGGATCTTGTTAATTTTGAAAAAATGAGTGATTACTTTAATGAAGTCACATATTTAAATGCTCAACTGAAGAAGATAGTTGTTGAATATACAAAAAAATATTTTTAGTTGATTGCAATGGTTGAAGTAATCTTTCCCAACCACACAAGATATTTAGAGAATCAAAGGAAAGGGTTATTCAATTAAAGAAGTTCAACTTGTTGAAGAAGTTTATATTAAGAAGAATCATCCATCTGTAGCTAAGGAAAATCATTTAATAGAATTGTTGATGCAAAGAAGAATTAGAAAAGAAATAATAAATTTTGAAATAATGATGGTTCAAACCACTTTTCTCAAAATCATGGTGCCAAAAAGAAAGTGGGAAGAAAAACCACTATTTGGAAGTATTGTGGTGGTGAGAATCATATGGAGAGATTTCATTTGAAGAAGAGGGTGAAAGATAGTAGTATAAGCCCAAGAATGAAAGTTTTAAGGATGGAAAGTTGGATAGACATAGTTTCATAGCCATCTCCCTCAAAAATAAAGAACAATCAAATGTGGAGGTAAGTGCTAGACCCAAAAGTGAATCTAGTGTAAAGGGGGATACTTTGCTTTAGACACTAAAAAAGAATGGATTTAAGATTTGGGAGAATCATTTCGCATGGTTGGAGATAGATTTTTTTATTGATTTTCATGAGGGGAAGAATTCAAATCAAGAAATTAATATTGGGAATAAATTGAAACTTCCTATACTAGAATTAGGGATTGTTAATGTGACAAATGGGTCTTTGGAAATAATTTTATTGGTTGAAGGATTAGGGGTTAATCTTATTTGAGTATTTAAAATTACACAAGATGGATATGTCATTGTTGTCACAAATAATCAAGTTGTTGTTAGAGATAGAAAAGACCCAAGAAATATAATTGGTATTGGAATAGTTGACCATAAAGAGGGTCTCTTTAAATAAATTGGGTTTGTTGATGATGAATGCACACTCTCCCATTATTTTACTGCTCAAATTGATTACATGTCAAAAATTTGGCATGCTAGGCTTGGACATATTAATTATAGAAAGATACAAGACATGGTTAGAGGAATAATAAAAATTTCAGCTTTTGAAGGTGCATGTGAAGGATGTGTATTAGGTAAACACAGCTGAGATCCTTTGGATCATGAAAAACATGGAGAGCTAATTGTACAATACAACTTATTCATAGTGATTTATGTAAACTAGGTTAGCCATCACTTTCGGGTGGTAGGTATTTTCTCACTTTTGTAGATGATTAAAGCAAATGAGTATGGGTTTATTTTCTTGAAAGGAAAAATGAAGTGATTAAATATTTTCAAAATTTTATGGCATTAGTTGAAAAACAAAGTAGAAAAAGAATTAAATGCTTAAGGTTAGATAATGGGGTTGAATACTGTAATCATGCATTTGAATCACTTTAATATGGCATTAAGATGCAAAGAATAGTTCCTTATACCCATCAATAGATTGAGGTCAATGAAATAATGAATACAACTATTTTAGAAATGACTCGTTGTATGTTGCATTCAAAAAGTTTGCATATTAAGTTTTGGTGTTTGGCTATTTATTGCACTGCACATATTGTGAATAGAATCCTTGCCAAAGCCCTCACAAATATCACTCCTGAAGAAGCTTGGACTGGTTTGAAAACCTCACATTTGATATTCTGAAGTATTTGGGTGCATTCCTTCAGCTCACATTCCTAATGAAAAGAGTCAAAATTTATAACCAAAGAATCATAAGTGTTAATTTATGGGTTACAATGAATAATCAAAGGCTTACAAGTGATATGATTTGACAATGAAAAAAATCTTTGTTAGTAGAGATGTAATATTTGATCAACATTTACAACTTCTAGTCACTTCTTATCACTCGAAAACAACTCATGATCCATATACCAATGAGAATGAACTAGTGTGCACTAATGAGACAACTAATGCTTGTGATCAGACATTTTTTGTAGGTAGTGATGATTAAGAAGATGCTATTTTAGGTAGACAAAAGACAAGGAGTGTTGAATAAATATATAATCAAGGCCCTAATAACCAATGAAAGAATGATAGCACTCTCATGGCCAAAGTATTATAGGTACATGACCCAATCTTTTATGCATAAGCTAGAGAGAACAAAGAATGAGACCACGCTATGAAAGAGGAATATGATGCATTGTTGAAGATCAACACTTGGTTACTTGTGCTACATATGAAAGGTAAGAATTTTATTGGTTGTAAATGGGCTTACAAAAAAAAATTAAATTAGATGATGCTATTAAAAAATTCAAAGCTAGATTGGTTGCTAAAGGGTTTAATAAAAAAGAGGGTGTTGATTATGAGGAAACCTTTCCTCCTATTGTTAAATTAAATACAATTAAAATTATTATTTGGCTAGAATTCTTGGGTGGAATATTTATCAAATGGATGTTAAAAATTATTTCTTAAATGGATATTTATATGAAGAAATATATATCGATCAACCACAAGGTTTTGTAAATCAAGAAAATATTAAACATGTTTACATATTAAAGAAGTTATTTTATGATATAAAAAAAGCATCAAGAAAATGGAATGAGAAGATTGATAGGTAATTTCTACTTCATGGGTTTAAAAAGTGTAAATCTGATCCAAATGTTAATATAAAGAAAGTACAAGAAGAGACTCTTGTTGTTGCAATTTACGTAGATGATTTACTTATTGCTAGACCAAATATTAGGTTAATCAATTTTTTTAAATATGATCTTAAGAAGGAATTTCATATGAGTGATTTGAGTTATTTTATTGGTCCACAAGTCTATAGACTCAATCATCTAGATTATTCATTTCACAATCAATGTACACTTTGGATCTTTTAGAAAAAATGAACATGCTTGAATGCAAGCTAGCTACTATTCCCTTTCAATCAAGAGTCAACCTTCCTAAGGAATGTACTTCTAAAAGTGTAGATTCCACCTTATATAGACAAGTTGTTGGTAGCTTGGTTTATTTGACTCATTGTAGACTAGATATTTTCTTTGAAGTTAATCTAGTATCAAGATTAATGCATGAACCTAAAGAAAATCATTAGTTGGTAATTAAGAGAATTTTGAGATACATTCATGGAACAATTCATGAAGAACACAAATGGACATTGGGAAGGGGGTGAATCGGTGTATTTTAAAAAGTTTAAATATGTGTGAACACAAAAACTATGAGGAAAACACAATGTGAGAAAAACCTTGGTGAGAAAAGCTGCTAGAGTCTACTGCTCCAATCTAGCCTCATAGTAAATAATAGATTACAATGTTTAGGGCACCAACCCTTGAAATTTAGTGCACTAACCCAAGGAGCACAAACCCTTGATTTTATGAGCACCTACTCAAAGGATAACCTACCTCTTCTCTAAGAACCCACTCAGAGATTTATAGTGATCGATCAAGTTTACAATGCAATGATAAATCCTTGTTACAAATGATTTTTGTAACACTTACAAAATTCTCATTTCTTGAGAATGACTTTATCTACCTGCTGAAGTTTTTCCTCTATTTCTCCTCCTTCCTCTATTTGGATGTCTTCTTCTCTCTGCTACAATATTACTCACCAGAATTATTTGTTCTTTCTCGGTTTCTCTCGATGTCTTTTTCTTCCTCCTACAACTTCACTTTGCAAAATACTTTGTCCTTGCTCTGTTCCAAATATTTCACTTCTGTATATTTCTTTGATTTTCTTGGCAGCAACACAACTTTCTATACCACATTACTTATATAATTGATTGGACAAGATATTTCTATTTCCACCTCAATCACTGTAAACAACCACACCTACCAATATGAAATCTCATCACACCTACTATTCAATTCAATCTTCAAAGATTTCTTCTACTACAAACTTGAATATTTTATTCAAGTCGGTTATCTTCGAGATTTGCAGCTAGAGATTTTATTTTCTATTTTGAATATGATCTCATATTTGGCTACCTGAATTAAATGCATCATGTATATCTTCAGATCATTCCTTATACTTAGTTTACTAAGTTTAGTAATCTTTCTCTACCCAAAATGATTTGGAAACCTTCCTCGAGCCACACAACCCACCTGCAACTCAATCACCATTAATGTGTTTTCCATCCTATGTTAACCTACCCTGAAAAGATTAATAACTACCATATTTAAATCCTTTGTCACTGACTTCTATGTATCAGATATCTTTTTCAACTAGCCAGGGAGCCATATGTCTTCATAATCAACATCTAAATCACTTGGTCAACCAAGGTCAATCATCACATGGACAATTGTGCTTATCGGGTTGCTACCGTGTCAACAAAAACACTTCTAATGGTCTTGATGACCTTAAAATCTATCACTGAGGGATGGAGGGATGCGTGTCATTTGGCCTTTTTAACTTCCCTTGCATCATTTTTCACACACCCATTTTTCTCATGTGGGATGGTGGGATGCATCATCTTTCTTCCTTAACTTACCCCATGGGTTCCTCTTTACATCCTTCTACAGGCATGGGATAGTGAGATCCTTCTTTTGCATCATTGTCTTATCTCACACAATCATTGCATACCCACCTTGAGTGGTGCAAGATAGTGGGAACATTCTTCCGATATTAGAGTGTTTCCTTGCGTGACCATCTTCTTGTCTTACTTAGTATCACGGGATAGTGGGATGCATATCTTGCTTCACCTTGCATTGCCCTGCATGACCATCTATCACTCATCCATTATGTCATGAGATAGCGGGAAGCATCCCATTCTTCTTCTTGTGTTACTACATGAGACCTTCATTCTTGATGCAACCAAGTCATGGGATAGCAGGGGAGTTCACTATGCCCTGCATGAATTTATCCCACATGAACACCATGCACACACTTTGCATGGTGCGGGATAGCTTGGAACACATTTCCCTTTGACTTCTCTTGTCCTGTGTGGTCAACCAAGACTCAATAGACATGTCACAGGATAGTAGGGGGTCTTCAGCCTCTATGACACTTTTATCCTTCATGACCTCTTCCCTACATTCAAACACACCACGGGACCCATAGATGCATGTGAACCAAATAATTTGCTACCATGTGGAAATCATGGCTCTCAACCCCAACTTGATACTCAATCACTATTGCAAACATGTGGGGATGATGAATCAAGTCAAAACTCCTATAGCATAACATGACATGTTATGCACAATAGCATAGCATAACTTGCATGTTATGTGTGACTGGTACCTGCATCTCTGCAAGTTCTCTTGACATCCTTTTGACATCAATAACAAAAATTCCAACAATCTCCCCCTTTGGCATTGATGTCAACACACTTATAGACCATTCTCAAACCATTTCTCCGACCATTTCTCCCCCTTTGACAACAATGGAAAAGGCTACTACAGCTAATTGTCAACTATGCATGAACTCCCTCTTTGATTTTCTATAGAAATGAATGGAACTTACAATTTCAATTATGACACATATGGAATACATTAGAGATTTCCTTTAGAACTTCTTGATGTATGTCCATTCATCATGTTGGACTTCCTATGTTGCTTATAAGCTAGATGAACCATTATTACAATATAAAAAGCAGTGCCAATATTACTTACAAAAGAAGAAAACTTCCCTTGAGACTATGCATGAGGTTCAAGGTGGAAATAGCAGAAACAATATGCTCTCGTTGAATGACAAACTACTCCAAAAAAGCTTAAGTGTTGTAGGTGGGTGGTAGAACACCCAATTTTTGTCTCAGATATTCAAAACTATCCTTAGGTAGGGGATTAGTGAAAATATCAGCAATTTGTTCACCATTGGATACATAATCAACTTTTACCTCTTTTTCTGCAACCTTTTCCCTAAGAAAATGATATTTGATGGCAATTTTCTTTGTCTTAGAATGCATGATAAGATTCTTTGATATATTGATTGCACTTGAGTTGTCACACATTATCAGAATAGGATCTAAAAACTCTACCTGGATGCCCTTAATATTTTTCTTCATCCATAATACCTGAGAACAACATGTAGCAGTTGCAATATACTCTACTTTAGCAGTTGATAGTGAAATAGACTCTTGTTTCTTGATATGCCATCACACCAATCTATCTTCGAGGAAGAAAGGTCCACCACTGGTGTTGTTCTTGTCATCTACACATCCTACCCAATTTGCACCAATATAGGATTGCAAAGTGAAATCTCCTTTTCTTGGATACCATAAGCCATAAGTAAGTGTCCCTTGCAGATACTTAAATATCCTCCTAACAACATTGACATGTGATTGTTTAGGAGCTTCTTGGAATCTTGCAACCATGCACATAGCTTGAACTATATTAGTCCTTGATGTTGTAAGATATAACATGCTTCTAATCATGGATCTATACAAAGTCTAATATATACTAGGTGACTCATCATCTTTTCTTAAATTGGATCCTATCACCTGTTAGAATTTATTGATACCAGGAGTAAACTGATAGGAGGGGGTGAATCAATTTACTAACAATAACAACAATAAATTCAATTATAAACTTTAAACCGGAGCACAACACAATGAAGAATATAACATGAAAACATAACACACATAACACCAATATTTTGAAGCAGAAAACCTAGAAAGGGAAAAACCATGGTGGAAAACTCTACCCACAATCAAATGAATACTCTACAATAGTATTGTGAATGATTGCAATGGGGTGTACACATGTAGAAAGGCCAACAACTTAGAGCACACTTCTCATCACAAAGGGAAGTCTCACTGACTTACAAAATCATCGAACTACAATTGGGAAAGCAATGAACTATGAAAGTAGCATCTACAAATGCTTGATATAGTACCGATTAAGCACTGATGTCTGCTCTACAATACAAAACCTTTCCAGCCTTCTCTTAAATTATATAACTTATTCACACATTCCTTCCTCTGATAATTTAGACTTAACAATCTAAAACCATCGATCATCGATCCTTGCAAATTACATGAATAAGTCACCTATAAATACAAATCATTAACCTTATTGACAAGGTTGGCTAAACCCTAAACCCATTAACCCATAATTACAAAAATTATATCACATGATACCACCCAACCAGTATTATAATTTGCATTACATAGCATGGACTGAAATCAAATAGCCAAACAATTATATCCACCGGGAATTCTACTAAGACAAAAATCCAACACACTTCACTAGTCGGTATAAACCCTCAGTGAAAGTTTAACCAGATCCAAATAGGACCACCATAATAGCATGCCATCCAATTAAAAGTCACCTAACACTCGGGATATAATCAAGAAGCACCAACAACATAATAGAAATTAATTCCATAAGCCAAACCCAAAATCCATTGATCAAGTCACCAATTAATGCATACTAGTAAAGCTAATCAGGAATACTAGGTAAGTCAGTAAAGCCAAGAGAAAGTCGCTCAAGGAACAAGCTAATCCGATAACTGGTAAATACCAAAAGTGATAACCAAATCATGAAACCAGCAGAATATAGCAAGCATATAACCATCAGAGTAAGCATCTAAAACCAATTCTAGAGATCTGATCATACTGGATTAGAAACACAACCAAAACCAAAATGATCACCAAGACTGACCAGGATAGATCTAACCTAGATTCATGGCTAAATCCTTAATGTTAAGGCCTGTTGGCATTATGTGAACTAGTATGAGGACATGATGACATTGTATGTTGTCATTGATGTCAATATGTTGAAGAAGGGAGATCTGGTATATGTGAGAACCGATATAACATTATGAACCGGTATATGTGCCAAAGTGAAGTGGTGTGTCTATTCAAGGTGAACCAACATGTTGAGATGAGAATCACTACATGGAAGCTTTGTATGACTACCGGTTGGTAGTCTCAGGGTTTCCAGTTGATAAACTTCCAGCCTGTGTGACTCAATCGGTGACTTTGTGTGATGAGTTAGCATTGTAACAAAGAATAGATCATGTTGCCACATCAGCCTTGTGCACGTGAAGGATCTTGCATGAAGGAGATTGTCCCTATCTACCTCAAGAATGTGTTAAGTCTGTAAATAGTGATAACATGTGATGGGTTATCAGCCACCATGAAATCAGTGGAAAACAAACGATGGAGAACGTCTTGAGATTGGTTCAAGACTATTGCAGTTAATGCAATGTGCTCAATGGTCAGGATTGAACCATTTGAATTGCTTAACCTAACAGGTTTAGGGTTTAGGGTTTATGCTACCAACCTATCTTTCCTATAAGGTTGTTGTTGTGTTTCTTTCTGAAGTTGGCAAAAGTTGTGTGTGAGTATCCAAGTGAAGAGATATGTGATTCTTGCTAGACCGAAAGAGAGAAGTGATACCTATAGGGTGTAAGTGCAGAAGGTGAAGAGGAGCTAAAGTAGATCTGCATTGGCACTGAGTGCTATTTCTAGATCATTGTAATACCTATTGATCTCTAACTACTTCAATAGTTGGGAAATCCCTTAATAGGGTAGCTTTAACCGGCTTACTGTAAATCCTTTAACAGGGTGACTCAAAACCATTGAGTTCTTGAAATCCTCTAACAAGGTAACCTTTAACAGGGTTTAATCCTTAACTGGGTGATCCCTAATAGGATAGGTTCCTAACAGAACCTATTTTATTAGTCTTTAACTGGACAAGGCTCCTAACAGAGTGAACTTCTAAAAAGTTCAAAAACAACTTGTGGGTATTCATCCCCACCGTTGTTTTTCCCAGTTGGGTTTCCACGTAAAAAATTTGTGTGTCATGTGATGGTTTAAGTGATTTGTGTCTAAAGGTAAATCATGTTAATCTAGTTGTTTACATATCTTTGATGATAGATTACCTGTTCATGCACTAGGGTGAAATAGAAATGAAGTATTAGATTATGTGAAAAGATAAGTGTCAATCGGTTTATGCTTGTCTCAGTTATTCTGGGTTTTGTCAGTTGTACTCTATTTAAGACCGATGTTACTGTTTGTCTATCAAACACAGTTTTTGCTGACAAATCGGTTTAGGATTGTGTTTTTGTCTGTATTGTTTCACCCTCCCTCTTAGTAGCGGTTTGGTACTATCCATTCATCAATGAGTTATCAATTCGTATCAGAGCATCCTCCAGGTCGTCTGTGTTATAAGCTTAACCGCTTGAGGAAAAGATTTTAGTCTAATGATGAAGAGGGAAGGTCCAAAGTTCAATAGAGATAATTTCAGTATATGGAAAGATAGAATGAAGATATACATCAGAAGCATGGGTGCTCAACACTGGAGCTATGTTGATAATGCTTATGTTTCCCCTACTAGTACTCTCACCAATGACCAAAAGAGAGAGATGCAGGAGAATGGGCAAGTCATGGAAACCCTAATTAGCAGTTTATCTAACATTGAGTTTATTGATGTCCAAGACAAAGTAAATCCCAAAGAAGTATGGGATACTCTTGAAAATATCTATGGTGGTGATGAACATGTAAAACAAGCTAAGGAAAAAAGCCGTAGAGGGAAGTTTGAAGACATGCAGATGGTTGAAGGTGAGACCATTCAACAATATGGAATTAGAATCAAAACTATTGTCGAAGATATCAAGAGTGTAGGTGGTAAAATGGAAGATTCCACCGTAGTAAGTAAAGTCCTAAGATCCTTATTACCAGTCTATGCAATAAGGGTTGTTGCTATTCAGGAGTTGAGATCAATAGACAAGACCAAGGTATCCCTAGACTCCATCATTGCAAAGTTGACAACCTATTAGCTAAATAGATTTGATGGCAGTGTTCAAAAGACTGAATCATCTTTTAAAGCTTCTATTGTACCATCCAGAATAGGAAAATAAGCTAGCACTAGTGGTGAACTGAGACATAGCAGAGAAAGGGATGATGAGGAGATTTTGATGGCATTTGAAGCTCTTCTTGCCAAGAAACTTCCTAAAGGAACCCGTAAATATAGAGGTAAACTCCCTTTGAAATTATTTTCTTGTAACTAGATAGGACATATTGTTGTAAACTGTCCTAATGGTGACAAAAAGGACAAGCCAGAAAGGTTCAAGAAATTCAAAGGAGGAAACAGGAGAAACTATTTTGTGGCTGTTGATGAAGGTGTCATAGATGAGGAGTCAGAAGATGAAGAAAATGAAGATATTGTGTTTGTTGTTGTCAAGGAAGATGTGTCAGACAAGAAGGCTCTTGTCTCCCGCTTTCATAATTCCAATGAGTGGATTATTGACAGTGGTTGTTCTCACCTTATGACTAGTGATCGGAGCAAGTTTCTATCCTTGGAAGAGTATGATGGTGGTGTGGTTCGCTTTGGTAATGATGCACCATGTATGGTCAAAGGCAGAGGGTCCATCTCTCTGAATGGAATAAGTAGTGCTGACAATGTGTATTAGGTTGATGGTCTAAGACACAATCTTCTGAGTGTTGCCCAACTGAATGATAGTGGTCTCACTCTGGAATTCAAGAATGGAGTATGCAGAATCAAAGGAAAGAATCATGAATTGGTGGCTACTAGCATGTAGAGCAAAGGTAACCTATTTTAGTTGAATGTAAATATAAGTACATGTCTTATGGCTAAATTTGATGATAGCTGGATATGGCATAGGAGACTCTACCATGTAAATTGTGATAACATTGTGAAGTCTAGTAAGATCAAGGCAGTTAGAGGGTTGTCGTTGCTGAGAAAAATGGAAAATACCTTATGCAAAGAGTGTCAACTGGGGAAAATGTCTTCCTCAACCTTCAAAGGTATACCATTCACTGCTGACAATTTGCTTGATCTTGTGCATACTAATTTGTGTGGTCCTATGAAAACTAGGAGTGTGCAGGGTGATAGGTACTTCATGATTCTCACTGATGACTGCTCAAGAATTATGTGGGTCACATTCTTGAAAGATAAGTCTAAAGATTTTGTAAAGTTCAAATCTTTAAGAGCATTAGTGGAAAAGGAAAGTGGTAAAAGGATCAAGTGCTTGAGAATTGAATAAGGATGGGAATTCACTTCTGGTGAATTCAACAAGTATTGTGAAGAACATGGCATCTAGAGGCAATTGTCTACCCCCTGGACTCCACAATAGAATGGCCTAGCAAAGAGGAATAACTAATGAATACTAAGAGGGGGGGGTGAATTAGTATGCCAAAAATTACTATACTTAAACACTTTACTAGACTACTAGTAAACCAGTAAAATAGTTTAGTAGACAAACCGGTTAGCACACATGCAAACCAAATAGAAAATAATGCATTCACCCATAGAAGCACAAACACCATAACACGAGAGATTTTGACGTGGAAATCCAATTGGGAAAAACCATGGCGAGATGGAACTCACAAGTAACTATTTGTAGAATAGGAACCAGACCGGTTAAGGTCATACAATGTTCTTTACCAAAACAAATACTATTAGGAATCTCAATCTCTATTAGGAGATAAGTCCAATTAAAGACTACCTTGCTAGAGGATTTTAGATCCACAAATGTGAACCACCTTGTTAGAGGATTTACAAAAGGCTTTTGGACCTACCTAGTTAAGGGCTTCAGACTTGTTGAAGATGTGAGTAATCAACAAGTGAGTGATCTAGTAAATAGCATAGATTGTTTGGTTAGATCCTTGATAGCTCATTCCTAATGCATTCCAGCATTACTTTAGTCTTCAACACATTCACTCTCTACCTCTTCTCACAGACCTAAACTTTTTCTATTTTACTTACAAAAACTCTCCTACCACCTTAAACCCTAGAAACTTTTTAAAACCCTAGACATGATGTCCTTATCAAGGAATCTAACTTCATGTCAGTCCAATAGGATTACATTACAATTTCCTAGGTTCAATGCATCTAGACATATTCTATAACATGACACAAAAAGTACTGTTAAAGTGTCGGCACCGCTGAACAATCAGTGGAAGGTAACTCATCATAGAGTATTACTAGTTCATACAAAATACCGGTTAAAGAAAAATACCAGTTGCTGGTTTGACAATAATGAAGATTGGGAAATATAAGTTGTGTTGCTTCGTTCCTTCATACCACTTGAGATCCTCGAACCGCTTGGGTCTTCATACTACTTCAGATCGGTAAACACTTTCTACAAAACATCGATAGTCTAAAGACTATAATACATCATACCGGTTGGAACAAATATCATTTGAGCTTTAACTCATACCTACAAAAGTGATCTCAATGCAAGTGTGTGTCCATCAATGACAATCACAACATTAATCATCAAAAATGCCAACAATCTCCCCCTTTGGCATTGATGGCAACACTTGGGCAAAATTTTGACATCTAAGTGTTTTACAACAAAAATATACCATAATCAAAATTAATCCCCCTAAGCATATACACTATCCCTTTTGCAAACAAAACAATGTATAAATATTTGTGTATAGAGATAGACATGAAGATATATAGAGAAAAATTTTAAATACCAGAATACTTCTCCCCCTTTGCCAACAATGACAAAGTACAGTTGAACAACCCCTATTTCCATTTGGTATTAAAATAATAAGAGTTTATGACAATAAAGAGGAAAACTTGTCAAAAACTAATTTAAAGTCCTACAAAAATTGTTTCATAGATAAGGACCAAGACTCAAGTAGGGAGGTAGCCACTTCTTTCCTTGTCTGCATCTGGGAGACCTGTTCTTTGATGGCATCTATTGTGCTCATATCTTGAGTCGCCATTAAGGCATCCAAACTGAGATAACATTTCTAAAGTATTTGTAGGTGTGGGAGTAGAACCACTTGTAGTTCCTACAAATCTCAAGTCCAGTTGCTGATTTCCAACTCTATTTTGACAGATTGGATATGAAACCGGTGAATGGTTTGCCCATAAGCTGTAAAAGAGTCATATGGCATCTTGAAGGTGCTCATGTATAACTACATGTTAGATTGTAGCTTTTTCTTTTGTACAACCACATCATCATAGAAGAGATGGGGTTTGCAAATCTTACTTAGTAGTAGATTCCCCTCATCCAGAGCATCCCTTATATCTTTTTAAGCTTTTTGCAAATCAGACCAGCACTCATTTAGCTTTTTCACCAAGGCAATGTTGAGAGCCTTTTGATGCTCTTTCTTGGAATTTGCCTCTACTCCCTCTTCTAGGTTCTACATCTGATCATCCACTATAGTGCATAGGAGCTTCAATTGTGCCAATGATGAATCAGTATTGGGGAGGGTTGTGTTAGGTAACAAACCAGTAAGAGTGTCCATCACAGCTTGGATCACATCTTTCTCCTTCTTCCTCCTTATCACTTCAAGGCATTCTTGAGAAACCTTAATGCTCCGTAGCAGCTCCATTTCATTTGTAGACTGGAGGTCAATAGGACTGGTGAGGTCATCCGGTTTGGCTTGAGTACCAGTTGCCTTTGGAGTCTCCATCTAAGTGCTTTTTGCTGCTTCTTCTTTCTCTTCTTCGTTCTTTTTCTTCTCTGCTTCTTTTCTCTTCTCCTCTTCCTTATCCTCTTCTACTTTCTTCTTCTCTACTTCCTTTCTCTTCTCCTCTTCCTTATCCTCCTCTTCTTTCTTCTTCTCTGCTTCCTTTCTCTTCTCCTCTTCTTTATCCTCCTCTGCTTTCTTCTTCTCCGCTTCCTTTCTCTTCTCCTCTTCTTTATCCTCTTCTTCTTTCTTCTTCTTCGCATCTTCTTGTTTCTTTTTCTCTTCTTCCTCTCTTCTATTTTCCTCCTCTTTCTTTTTCTTCTCATCCTCTTTTCTCTTTCCCTCCTCTTTCCTTTTCTCCTCATCTTCTTTCTTTTTCTTCTCCTCCACTTGCTTCTTTGCTTCCTCCTTTTTGTCCTCTGCTTCCTTTTTCTTTTCTACCTGTTCTACCTACTTCTCTTGTCCTGTTGCTTCTGATGGTGTATCTAGAGTAACATTTTCCCCATCTAAGGCATCTACATCAATGGGGTCCATTTGTTCTATGACCAGTTCTTCTTCACTATCATAGTCTACATCCAGTTTGTCAGTTTCTAGTTCTCGCTCAGCTTTTCCATTGGCTTCAGCCACTTGATGCATCTTGAGAGCTTCTTGAGAGCTTCTTGAGAATGATTATGTGTATCCTTGATCACTTCTTGACCCTTTCCTTCCAGTAACAGGAGTCTTCTTCTTCTCATGAAGAAAAGGCCTTTGTATTTATTCATAACTTTGAAAATTTCTAAATTAGATACATCAGGAAAATTTTGAGAAAATATTTTCTCCCTCATTTCCTGTTCCTTTTCTATGGCAATGCACCATTTATTGTCTAAAGAATTATACAAAGAATCTGGTGTCTCAGATCTAATTTCTGAAGGCGACTGGTCATTAACACACAAATACTTAAAGATTTCTTCTTGAACTGCTTCGTTTTCATCATCATTGAAATCATCAAAACAATCAATTAAATCATTCAACACTTTTCTCCTAATGTTCTTTATAGTTCTTTGACAATGTGTTAAAGGTTTGTAAGAAGAAATGTCAATATTTACTATTGCAGATGATGCTGGTTCATTCTTTGTCTTTTTCTTTGTTTGCCTAGTCTTCTTCTTAGGTGGTTCTTCTGACATAGTTTCTTCTGAGTCAAGTGTATTTTTTTTTGTCTTCTGCTTCTTCTCAAAGACTTTTGCAGGTGCTGCTTTCGATTTCTTCTTAACTATTATCTGCTTGGTCACTTTGGGATTGGCTATAGTAACCAGTGCCGATGCTGAAGGCACTGCCTTTCCTTTCTTTTCAGAGGGTTCTACAACTGATGCAACCCTTTCCAAATAGGTGTCAGTTCTCTTTTCCTTAGGACCAAGGGGTGAGGCAAGTAGGGTAGAGGCATACCCATCCAGCATATCATACATCACCTCATAGCCCATAGGCTCCACTTCTTCATGTTTGGGCTCAACGGCCTCCACTATGCATTCATCCACTTTGATGATAAAGCAAATGTCCTCTTCATATTTCTTGACAATGTTACTAGATATCCTCATCCTCAGGCTCATCTTGCTTCTAAACTCATCAAAGTACTTGTTCAAAACTTTAGGGTAATAGGTTCCAACTGCTTGTAGGCTCTCCTTGATTTGTTTTGTTACCGGTTGGTTGGCAGACCACTGAATATCACCTACTCCTGGAAAGTAGCCTTGAAAGTAAAAGAACAACCAAACCAGTAGTTGTCCGAACTTTAATCTCAGTGCATTGTCCTATTTTATTGACTTAAGATTCAACATAAGTTGTCTTTGCATACAAGTGCATAGATCAAACGATGCATCCTCCTTGATCATCCTATAAGCGACATTTACTACTGCAGCAAAGACAGAATTAATTCTGCTAGTAGAGAACGTCTGGTAACCTATCACCATGTAGGCATACTTGACCAAATCATCCTTGATTGAGTTGATGGTCATGCCACATGAGTCACTCACTAAACCGATGAGCTTGGACATTTCAGTCTTGCTAACCTTCCTTAGATTTCGCACTTCCCCTGTATTGTAGAAACTGGTAACAGCATGAATCCCTTCCAGTGTGATATCATGTGTCCTCTCAAGATACATCTTGTCACCATGAACTCTGCTCAAAATGATTTGAATGTGGTCATCTATGAAATCCTCTAAGAAGTAAACCGTATTGTGAAGTTTCTTCTTCTCCAAGATGCTATACTCTGGTTGGATCTTTTTATCCTTCCCACAGAATAGACCTAGCTGAGAATGGATCACAAGAGACCCTAGGTCTTCGATTTTGTAGTCTATGTAATCAAAAATCCCTTCTTCTACTATAACACCAGCTGGTACTTGAGACAAGGCATTATATTTCGACTTTCGTTGAATGAAGTCCATAGAATCAACAGTTGCACTAGAACTATCATGAGATGCAGAAGCCATGATAAAACATAAAATCTCAAGAAATACCTTTCAGAAATGGAGAATTTAAGGCTTGCAAATTCCACTTTGCCTCACACTTCGTCGGTTGCTGAATCACCACTTTGAGTTCTTCTCTTGACTGTTTGATATTTGCTTTTGAATCTTCTTTAGGGTTTCAAAATTTCTTTGAATTGCAACACACCACTTTTTCTTCACTCTGCACTTGAAAAAACTTCTTCGCTCAAAACATGATAGTGAGAAATGATTTGAAAATTCCTTTTAAACATATTCCTCACCTATTGTAATAAATGCTCCACCATTAGGGCGTAAACCCTAATTTGCTTGTTACCGTTTCCGGTCTTCTACCAAATGACAGGTGTCACATACTAGTTAAGTTCTTTTACCGGTATAAACTGGGGGTTTGAAACATTTCACCGTTTGTTCCCCTAAAGATTTTATGATGCTTAGTTTGTCGGTTCCGTGATTTCCACACTAGGTGCAGAAACCAGTTCTTCTTGCAACACCGCTGGTTTCTTTTTCTAGGTTTTGTTCATATCTTCTTGAACAGTTTCAATATCAATCTTTCCTTCTAGAGTGACCGTTATGTCATCTGATATGTTCTTTCTTGTTCTACAGAATCTGGCAATGTGACCCAGTTTGTTGCAATGATAGAAGACCATTCCAAGTGCTCTCCAAGGTCCATTATTCATGTTATCATTCTTCCTCCTGCATGTTGCAGTAGTGTGACCATGACAATGATAGATCAAAATGTTTTCTCTCCATCTGGTTGCCGCATGATAGCCACCACTTCCTGATTGATGATTAAAGGCATTAAACTGGTTGTGATTCCAGTTCACAAAAGGTTCTAGACCAACTCCTTGAGTCCTCTGAGGATATCTTTTAGTGTTGTTCATAACAGACCTACATTCAGATGCTCTATGCCCAAACTTGTTGCATGCATAACAATTACCATTAAACTTATTGGATCTAGGTACATTGTTTATAAAGTAAGGAAAATCATTGTAGGCTTTGCTTCTACACACATTGGCAATATGTCCTTCTTTAAGATAGTTAAAGAAAATAGGTTTAAACTTTTTCTTACCTTTATCCTTTGATGCCGGTTGTTTCTTTGATGCTCTAGCATTTGTACCAGAGGTCTCACCTTCCTCATAACCGAAAAAACCAAGTCCATTAGTATTCTTGACAAGTTTAGCTGATTCAAGCTTTTGCTCTAGCTTAATAGTACTCTTGTTGAACTTAGCAAGTATTTCCTTTGACTTGGAGAGTTCTTTGGAAATAGCAGCATTTGTTTCCATCAAGTTTGCATTCTCGGAGATGGTCATGTTTAGTTCTCCTTGTATGTCTTCCTTTTCCACTTTGCTCACATGGAGTTGAGCAGTTAGGGCACTAATCTCTTGCTTCAGCTTGGAGATTTCATGATCTTTGTCTTTTACCAGATCTATAGCTTTCCTCTGGTTCTCAAGCTCTTGGCACATTCAAATAGTCAGTCCTTCCAACTCCTTTCTTAGGTTGGAATTGGATTCATTCAACTTTTCTACTTCTTGTGTTGGGGCTTCCATGTCTGCTTCATCAGAAGAACTATTTTTAGATAGCACCATCAGTTTTTCAGCATGTTCTCTCCTTTTTGCTTGAGAGGCCTTATATTTTACCATAAGATCATCATAGGCTTGCTCAAACTGAGTGAGCCGATGAGTAAATTCCCTTATAGTGTATTCCCCCATATCTCTTTCCAAGTGGTTAGACTTATAGAAAGGTTGGTTCTGATACTAATTGATGAATACTAACAAGGGGGGTGAATTAGTATGCCAAAAATTACTGTACTTAAACACTTTACTAGACTACCAGTAAATCGATAAAACAGTTTGGCAGACAAACCAGCCTATTTCCCCTATTCAATTCCCTTAGAAGGTATGTCCTGAGTGATATCTTCTATATCTAGGGCATCGACATCTATGGTGTCAATTGGTTCCTCCACTAGGTTTCCTTCCTCATCAAAAACCTCATCCAATTTGGAAATAACCGTTTCCTTGTCTGCTTTGAGGTTGGCCATTCGAGCTTTGTGAGAGCTGATAGCATGGGCCATGTGTTGATGTGTATCCTTTTCTACATCATCAACTCTCCCCTCCAACAACCAGAGTCTTCTTCTCCTTGTGAAGAAGAGACCTTTATTTTGATCCAATACATCAAATAATTTTGAATTTGAGAGTTTGGGGAAAAACCGTGCAAAAACTTTCTCCCTAATATCCTGTTCCTTTTCAATGGCAATGTGCCATTTGTTATCCATTGCTTTAAATAATGAATCTAGTGTCTGAGATTTAATCTCTGATGGTGATCGGTCATTTTTACATAAATAAAGAATGATTTCTTGTAGTACTTCATCTGTTTCCTCACTATTGAATTCATCATAATAATCTATTAAATCATGAAGTAACTTTCTCCTAATATTCTTTACTGTTCTTTGACAATGTGTCAAAGGTTTGTAAGAGATATCTATATTTACTAGTGCGGATGTTGCCAGTTCATTCTTCTTCATCTTCTCGGTCTGTCTAGCCTTCTTTGGCTGTTCATCAGACTTGGTTTCTTCAGAGTCCAATTCATTTGCCTTAGTCTTCCTCTTCCTTTCGAAGAATTTTGCCAGTGACGGCTTGGTCACTCTTGGAGTCATAGTGGTAGCTAGTGCTGATGTTGCAGGCACTGCCTTAGCTTTCTTAGCTACCAGTTCTTTTCCCTTCTTCACCGATGGTTCTTCAACTGGTGCGATCCTCTCCAAGTAGGTTCTAGTTCTCTTAGCATTTGGATCAAGAGGCAAGGCAATAAGGGTTGAAGCATACCCTTCCAGCATGTCAAACATGACCTCATAGCCCATAGGCTCCACTTCCTCCATTCTAAGCTCAACAGCCTCCATTAGAAATTTGTCCACCTGAATAGTGAAATAGATGTCATCTTCATATTTCTTCACTATGTCACCTGAGATTCGTACCCTTTGACTCATCTTTCTTCTGAACTCATCAAAGTATTTGTTCAGTACCTCAAGGTAGCCAGTTCCAATGGCTTACACACTTTCCTTTATCTGCTTGGTTACCAGTTGGTCAGGGGACCACTGGACATCTCCTACCCCTGGAAAGTAGCCTTGGAAATAGAAAAACAACCCTACTAGTAGTTGTCCAAACTTAAATCTCAATGAATTGTCCTTTTTCATTCCCTTAAGGTTTAATAGGAGTTGCCTCTACATACTAGTGCATATGTCAAATGATTTATCCTCTTTAATCATTCGGTAAGCGACATTTACTGCTACAGCAGATACAGAATTAATCCTGCTGGCTAAGAATGTTCTATAGCCTATCACCATGTAGGCGTATTTCACCAGTTTAGCCTTAATAGGATTAACTGTCATACCTCATGAATCACTTGTCGAACCAGTGAGCTTGGTCATTTCCATTTTTCTTACCATTCTCAGAGCTAGCACTTCCCCTATGTTGTAGAAATCGGTGACTGCATAAATTGCCTCAGGCGTGATATCATGCGTCCTCTCTAGGTACATCTTGTCACCATGAACTTTGCTCAAGATGATCCTGATGTGATCCTTTGTGAAGTCTTCTAGGAAATATACCGCATTATGGAGTTTCTTCTTCTGTATGATACTGAACTCTGGTTTGATCCTTTTGTCCTTTCCACAAAATAGACCTAATTGAGTATGAATGGCTAAGGACCCTAGGTCTTCTATCTTGCAATCAATATAATCTGAAATTCCTTCTTTGACTATGACTCTAGCTGGAACTTGTGACAAAGCATTATACTTGGACTTCCTCTGAATGAAACTTTCTAACTCAATGGATGTGCTTGAACTAGTATGAGATGCGGAAGCCATTGAAGAGTATTTCAAGAACACGAAAAATACCTTTCAAACGTGAATTTAGGGCTTCCTGATTCTACGTTACTTTGCTCTCCATTGGATGCCAAATCACCACTTTGTGTTCTCCACTACCACTTGCAAACTAGATTTGAATCTCTTTTAAGGTTATCCAATTTCTTGAAGCCAAAGCTCAAATCGCCTTTTCTTTGCTCTGCACTTGAAAACTTTTCTTCGCTCGAAAACAGATGGTGAGAAATGATTTGAAAAATTGCATTTATACATGTCTCTCACCTACAGTCATTAATGCTCCTCTATTAGGGCGTAAACCCTAATTTGCCTTTTTATCATTTCTTGTCTTCTGCCAAGTGACAGATGTATCATACCGGTTAAGGTCTTTTACCAGTGTCAACCAGGGGTTTGAAAGTATTTCGCCGTTTGCTCCCCCTAAGCCTTTGAGGCTTAGTTTGTCGGTTCTGATATTTCCACACTAAGTGCAAAAACCGGTTCCTCTTCCGACATTATTCATTTCTTCTTCCATGTTTTCTTCATGTCCCCTTGAACTTTTTCAACATCTATTTCTCCTTCCTGAGTGACTGGTATATCATCAGATATACTTTTTCTGCTTCTGCAAAATCTTGCAATGTGACCCAGTTTGTTGCAGTGATAGCAAACAAGTCCAGGTGCTCTCCAAGGTCCATTGTACATGTTTCCATTCTTCCTTCTGCATGTTGCAATAGAGTGACCATGACCATGACAGATCATACAACTCTCTCTCCATCTATTTGCCACTTGATGACCACCGCTTCTTGACTGATGATTGAAAACATTAAACCGGTTGTGGTTCTGGTTCATAAAAGGTTCAGGACCAGTTCCTTGGGTCCTCTAAGGATATCTTCTAGTGTTATCCATTATAGACCTACATTCAAATGCTCTATGCCCAAACTTGTTGCATGCATAACAATGACCATTGAATTTATTGGATCTAGGTACATTGTTGATAAAATAAGGAAAATTATTGTAGGCTTTGCTCCTACATACATTGGTAGTGTGTCCTTCTTTAAGACAGTTAAAGCAAACAGGTTTGAATTTTTGCTTCCCTTTTCCTTTGAGTATCGGTTGCTTCTTTGATGCTTCAGCATTTGTTCCTGAGGATTCTCCTTCCTCATGTCCAGAAAAACCAAGACCATTGGTATTATTTGCCAGTCTAGATGACTCAAGCTTTTGCTCTAGCTTGACTGTACTTTTGCCAAAATTAGCAAGTATTTCCTTTGACTCAAAGAGTTCTTTGGAAATAGTAGTGTTTATCTCCATAAGACTTGCATTTTCAGTAATGGCTATGTTCAGTTCTCCTTGCATGTCTTCCTTTTCCAGTCTGCTCTCATGAAGGTGAGCAGTTAGTGCACTAATCTCATGTTTCAACATGGAGATCTCATGGTCTCTGTCTTTTACTAGATCTTTAGCTTTTCTCCAGTTCTCAAGCTCTTGACTAAACCAAATAGTCAGTCCTTCCAACTCCTTTCTCAGATTGGAGATTGAATCATTCATCTTATTCACTTCAGCAATCATAGCTTCCATGTTAGCTTCATCTTTAGAACTACTTTCAGATAATTCCATCAGCCTCTCTACATGTCCTCTTCTTTTTGCTTGAGATGCCTTGTATTTGACCATAAGATCATCATAGGCTTGCTCAGACTTAGTGAGCCATTGAGTAAGTTCCCTCAAGGTGTATTCCCCCATATCTCTTTCCAAGTGGTTAAACTTATAGAAAGGTTGGCTCTGATACCAATTGATGAATACTAAGAGGGGGGGGTGAATTAGTATGCCAAAAATATTTGCACTAAAACACTTACATAGTCTAAAGATAAACTGGTAAAGCAGTCTCACAGTCAAACCGATTACCACACATACAAACCAAAATGTGAATAAAACATTCACCCATGAAAGCAATACAACCATAACACAATTTATTTGATGTGGAAACCCAACTGGGAAAAACCACGGTGAAATGGAACTCACAAGTCACTATCTATAGAATAGAAACCAGACCAGTTAAGGTCAGATTGGTTAAGGTCTTACAATGTTCTTCACCAGAATAGATCCTATTAGGAATCTCAATCTTTGTTAGGAGATAAGTCCGATTAAAGACTACCTTGTTAGAGGATTTTAGATTCACATGTGTGAACCACCTTGTTAGAGGATATTACAAAGGATTTGAGGCCTACCCGGTTAGGGGCTACAAACTTGTTAAAGATGTGAGTAATCAACAAGTGTTTGATCTATCTAATAGCACAAACAACTTGGTTAGATCCAGTATTGCTCACAGCTAATGCATTCCAGCATTACTTCAGTCTTCTCTATCTCTCTCTCAGTTACAACTCGATCTTCTCAGATAAGATCGCTCTTCCAACAACTCAACATCCACCTTAAACCCTAGCTCAACATTAACCCTTTTCGCAACAACCTAAGACCCTAGACATGATGTCCTTTTAAAGGAATCTAATTTCATGTCGGTCCAATAGGATTTCTTTACAATTTCCTAGGTTCAGTGAACCTAGACATACTTAGTAACATGACACAGGAAGCACCATCAAACAATCAGTGGATTGGTAACTCATCACAAAATGTCAGTTGGTAACTCATCATAGAGTATTACTGGTTCATACAAAATATCAATTGCTGGTTTGACAAAAATGAAGACTGGTAAGAATGTGTTGTGCTACTTTTCTCCCTTGTACCGCTTGTGATTTGCGAGCTGCTTGGGGTTGACATGCTGCTTTAGACCAGGGAACCCATTCTGCAAAATTGCCACTAGTCTAGAGACTAGTATACAACATACCGGTTGGAACAAATACCAGTTGAGCATAAAATCATACATATAAAGGGGATCTCAATACAAGTGTGTGTCCATCAATGACAATCATAGCATAAACCACAAAAATGCCAACACATTGGGTTCAACCTTCTTCATGCCAAAAGCCATTTGTCTTTCAACAGTTATCATGTGAGTTGCTTTGAAGTTAAACTTTAAAAGAGCCTATCCCACAAAAAATGTGGGATAAAGGCTTTCCCTCTTTTGGATAGCTCCATTTTCTTCAGTAATGCTCTCACAAAATGATTTACTAATATTCGACTGGAAAGATCTGAATTTAGAATTGCATATTGTAAATTTGGATAAGTTGTATTTAGATTTGCCTTTAGAAAACATATCAAATAACCTCATATAAATCCAAAATTTGAAACGTAGGTCCTAAGATATACATGAAATACAAAGGAATAATTAATTTGACCTGATAGTATTGAGATGAAAAAGAATTATAGTTCAAAAAGGTATACCTGGCTTGATTCTGGAATTTGTGAAACATATTCATACCTTGAGCTGACCTCTTGATGGATGCATCAAACCTGGTCTCTGAAAGTTAGAATTGAATGAACCTTCTTGATTATGAATGTTACACATGATTGAACATAGAAATCTATTTTTGGCATGAATCTAGAACTCTAAAATTTAAAATTTTTAGGGTTCCAATAGTGGCTCATTCTGGGGAAGTATGCTCCATGTGAGCATAGTGAGATCTCAGCTATCTCTAGATAAGAAGACCAAAATAAAAATTGAAAACATATAACAAAAAACAAGAGAAAAACTATATTACTATAATACAAGAAATACTCCCTGATCATCAAGAGAAGAAATTCTTGAGGTATTGAGCATGGACTGGAAATTTCAGCAATTCGCCATCAGTACCCTACAAGTAATATGAGTTTTCTCCACCCTTTTCAAAGATGATATAAGGTCCTAACCAAAGTGCATCAAATTTTCCATGTTTTCCTTTGTCTTGGTCTTTGGCATTCCATTTGAGTACCCATTCTCCCTCCTCAAAGGTTCTGTCACAAGCCCTTTTATCATCTAAAGACTTAACATCCATTGCCTTTGGATGTTTCTTTCCTGAGCCTCTTTTCTACATTCATCCAACTCAGCCAATGCCTTCAATATGTCACCCATAAAGTTCACTTATTCTGAAAACTCTTTTGTAACAAATTTATAAACTGGGAGCAAATTACTCAAGGGTAATCTTGCTTCGTTGTCATATACAAGCTCATATGGAGCGAATCCTATGGATTTCTTAACTATCATTCTATTAGCCCATACTGCAAATATCAATTTTGAATCCCAAGCTCTTTAATTATCACCCAACATCCTTTTTGTAATCTTCAACAAGCTTTTATTGTTGGATTCTACTTGTCCATTTCCTTGGGGATGGTAAGGTGTTGAATAGGACAAAGTGATGCCATAATTTTAACAGAAATCAAAGAACTCATTGGATCTGAAACACATCCCATTATCTATCACAATCTTTCGGGGTACCCCAAATCTAGTCAGAATGTTTTCTAAAAGAAACTTTATCACAACTTTGTTGGTACCATGTCTTGTGGGAATGGCTTCAACCCACTTAGTAAAATAATCAGTAGCCACCAAAATCCATTTATGCCCACCACTAGATGTATTTACTACTTCCCCTATGAAGCCAATACCCCACATCTGGAATGGTTCCTCTATGTGCATGGGTCTGAGAGGAATGACTCCATTATACTTAAGTTTTCCTAAATAACTTTTGACATGCTTCACATTTTCTGATATAATCATGACTATCTTTGAAAATTTGGGGCCAATAATAACCAGCATTTAGAATTTTATGAGCAATGGATTTGGCTGAAAATTGACCTCCATATATGCCTTCATGTAAATCTTTTAAAACAATAGATGCTTAACACTCATCTAGACACAATAAGAGAACACCATCTCTATTTTTCTAATATAAATCTCCATTAAGTAACACATACTTAGATATTTGAATCTTTAAAGTTCTCTTCTGACTATCATTTAAACTATCCAGACATTTCATGTATTTCAAGTAATATACAATATTTGTATACCAAGGACATCTCTCAATGCTAATTTGTACATCTTCCAACTCTACCCCGATTTACCTATGTTGCTTCAAAATTGGATTCTGCCATTAACTTTTCCAAACCCTGACCCCTTACCAACTTTGTGATTTGTAGATCAATGAATTCTTGGATTTGATTTATCCATCTACATCTCCTTCTAGTAGTTTCTGATTGTCTAAAGATAGCAACACTTGGCACATATGCAATGATAGTGGCACCAACCAAATAGGGTCTAAAGGATTTTATAGCTTTCACAAGAGCATAAGCTTGTTTTTCATTCAAATCATAGTTCAATTCAGATGCTTGTAAGGTTTTGCTAAAAAACACCACTGGTTGTTCATGTCCTTCATCATTCTTTTGTAACATGACAACAGCATTGGTATGGAATGAAGCAAATGAAAACACTTGGAAGGGTTTAGAGAAATCAGGTGATTTTAATACAGAGGCTTCCTTGATGGCTCTTTTGATATTTACAAAAGATTCAAGAACTTCATTAGTCCATTTTATTTCAGCCACCCTTCTCAACATTTTAGCAATAGGCTTTATGCTTTCAGAGAAATTTGAAACACATCTTCTTACAAATTTAATTTGACCAAAAAAAGATTGAATTGCCTTAACTATTTTTGGGATTTGAATTTTATCAATAGTAGCAATCCAGAATTTTTGGGATTTGAATTTTATCAATAGTAGCAATCCTTTCTGGATCAATTCTCGCACCATCTTTTGAAACAATATGACCTAACAACTTTCCTTTAGTAACCCCAAAAGGACATTTTTTAGGATTCAAAGATATGCCATATTCTAATGCTCTAATCAAATAAAATTCTAAGTCATTACAATGATCTTTTGCATTTTTAGAATAAGTAGTCATATCATATTGGTACACTGCTAAAATATGATCAATTAACCCTTCAAAGGCTACATCCATAGCCCTCTGGAATGTAGCTCATGCAATTCTTAACCCGAAAGGCATCCTTGCATACACATAAGTGCCCCATAGTGTAGTAAAGGTTGTCTTGTATTTCTCTGACTCCTTGACCTTAACTTGGTTATAGCCTAAAAACCCATCCATCATAGACAATAATTCATTTCTTGTAACCTTCTGCAATAGAGCTTCCATGTTAGGCAAAGCATAGTTATCCTTCAAAGATGAAACATTTAGATTTTTGAAATCTACACATAACCTAATATCACCATTTTTCTTTCGTACTGGTACTAAGTTTGACACCCATGTTGAGCACCTTATAGGCTCAATAATCCCTGCATTTCTCATTTTCATTAACTCCTCCTTCATCTTAGGAGCCAAGGTAGGGTTTATAGGTCTTTTCTTTTTCCTAAAGGCTTTAGCATCCGGTTTTAATAGTACCTCATGCTGAAAAAGGTCTTCTCTGTATGCTTTAAGGTCATCATATGACCAAGCAAAGACATGTCTATATTTTCTCAGTGGACTAATCAATACTCTCATGAACTTGGTGTGAGCCTTTTTCTAATATACACTTCTCTTGGATTTCTCTCACTTCCCAAGTTTATTTTTTCAACACCTTCACACCCTCCTGAACTAGATCTAAAACTAGCCATGTCTTTATCATCAAACATTCTTTCCACCTCTACCAATCCCTTCAGGATTTTATTTGTCTTTAGCTACAACACCTCTCGCCCAAGTACTATTTATGTGTCATCCTTGTCTTCTACAAGTCCATTCCAATCAATCTGCTAGTTTGCATACTGATCTTCACAAAAGAGAAATCTTAGCAGATCCCTATCATCATCAAACCCTTGCCAACTCTTAACATTATCAGGAACGAATGGTCTTGTTTTAATTTCAACTTGTGTAATATCATCAAAAGGGATATCATTATATTTAATTTCCAAGTTAGCCATAAAGTCCGCCAAAATATTATTGGACCTTTCAATCCAATTAATGGAAAAAGCATCAAAAAGTTCAATATAATCCCAAACCTCATTCCTATAACTTCTTAATTTTGTATTTTTTGCAGAAAAATTTGCCTCTAACTTGTGAAACAACTAATTCTGAATCACCCTAAACTGTTAGTAACTTAATTGCATGCTTTCTTGCTAATTTAAGTCCTAATAAGAGAGCTTCATATTTAGTAATATTATTAGTACATTCAAAAGCAATGAGAAAGAGTATTTAAAAGATTTTCCATTAGGTGAAATAAACACAACTCCTGCTCCATTTCCATCCTTACTGTAGGCACCATCAAAATACAATTTCCAAATTAAACTTTCATTGTGTTTAATAGCCTCTGCAATTTTTTCAATTTTTAAAGCTTTAGAAATACTTACCTGAAAGTTGTCCATATCAGAATGGCAAAAGCAATTTACTTGATCTGGATCCACTTCCTCTATGAGGTAGGGAGATCTTGGTTCTCTATTGATTATTACCTCTTCTCCTTTGACCGAGACGGTAGCATATAATAGATCTAATTGCACATATCCACCTACCAAGTTCAACCATTGTCTGGATAGTAGCATTTCATAGTTCGCAAGCACTTGCACAACTGTTACATCCATTTTATAGGTAGTGTCTGGACAAGTTGTAAACCTGAACTCAATATCCTTCATGACCATGACCACTAGGACTAACCTATTATCCATTGCATAAAATTTTCCATAAGGGGTATCTACCTTCATTCCCAGCTCCTTCATGACATCCTCTGGCATAATATTTACTATTGCTCCTGAGTCTATCATGCAGTTTCTTACCATCTTATTGTTTATAAGCAAAGTTAAATAAAAAGGATCCACTTGTGCAAAGTTTTTGGTAATTGATGTGCCTAGATATACCACAGAAGGATCTTCTTTTGATATCACACATATTTGATATGATTTTCAAAGTCTCATTCTTGTAATCTAGAAATTTCATCACTTCAAGTAAAGGCATAGAAATTTTTACCTGAGACAACGCTTGAGAAATAAAAGTTCCATGGTTTGAAAAAGGCTTACTGATTTGTTTTTTCTCCATAGGCTTGACCAACTTCAGGGCATCAATTTGCTTTGTTGGATCACTTGGAGCCTCTTTTCCTTTCTTGTCATTTGCCTCCTTGTTCACATTTTGTTTTGAGACTTTTGCTAATATTCTTGAAGGCCTCCCCTATTTAGGATTCACTGTTTTGTTTCTCAATTGGTAATTACTCTTGGCCTAGGCAACAACAACCACTGTGAATGCTCTCTTCTCCTCTTCAGTACAGTTTCTCAAAGAAGGCATTTCTTCCTCTTGAAACAATTTTCTAAGGCAAGCATATCTTCATCATCATCAGAAAAAACCTACTCTATGCTATACTGCTGATGTTTTTCATCCTTTGCATATCTGAATGTTTCTCTTCCTTAGATGAATCCTCATCACTACCCCACATAGGATTTGTTGAGAAAACATTAACTATAGGCTCATATTCCTCTTCTTTATGCTAATCCTCCATCAGGCCTTGTGCCATCATGCATTGATCTTCATCATGGGGAAGATTGCAAACCTCACACCATGGGAAATCTCCCACAAAGTTATTTGCTCTCTTTAGTGGATTTGGAGTTTCTTTACTCAGATTTGGTTTTACTGGCTTCCTATCCTTCTAGTTGGTGTTATAAGGCATATCATTGAGTCTGAGCCTATTGAAATTCATTTGCTTATTATTTATGTTTGGTGGCTTTTCATTAAGATTTTGTTTACCTTTTATGTCCTTAAGCATGTCCATGATCTGAGTAAGGTCATCTTTCTTGGGAACCCTAGGATTGTATAACTCTGGATCATCTCTTTTAGCAATTTTCCTAACAACCTTCCTATTGTTCTCAATGGTAGCAACAATCTTGAATTCTTGTTGTAGAGTATCAAGTCTATGAGACAAAATCTCATAATGGGTTTTGCTATCAAAAGCACTAAAATAAAAGTTAATTAGAAATGAATCAACAAGTCTGTTGGTGTAAATAATTATTCATCTTGGATATTATTACACTTTACTTAAGTTTAGTTAGGTACATGCATTAACAGTAGTTTGGGTATGAGACACTTGGGTGTTTGTGCCACATTGGGATAGTGTGTGTAGGATAATTTCAACCTTTTATGGTGTTGATCTTAACTTGTTCTTACATTCCACCTCATTTGGAATATTATATTATTTATCCTACCTACCCACACCTATTTCCTACCTACCCTTATTTCTTATTGAACCACATGTCATGTTTGTGTGCTCACATATCCATAAGCCTTGCCTATATAACAAGGCTCATCTACATTGTTTGTACGAGCATTCATTGAACATCTTGTAATGATCCAGTTCATCATATTTTGCATCTTGATAGAATACAATTTATTTCTATCATCTATTTTGTTCTCTCTTATTTGTGCTTTCCATTGCCTCTAAATCTTGGCAAAATCTCACAAGGTCTGACATCTCTGGGTATTCTATTTAATACTTTATGAAATCTTTTATTAAACTCAACAACTAATTCATTTTGATTTTTCTTTATACTTGTTAATTCATGGGATGCAAATAAAGGATCATTATGATCTCCAATTTCTTCCAAGAACAATATTACAAACTCATCCCAACTACTGATACATCCATCAGGAAGGTTCCTATACCATTCTCCTGCATCTTCTGTCAAAGATTGAACAAAAAACTTCATGAATACATCCTCATGAGGAAACTCAAACTCTTCAATGATATTTTTTACATTAACTACATGTTGTTCTGCTAAATCAGTTCCATTTTCTGAGAATTTGTGGATTGTTGATCTTAAATCATTAGTGATCTTATTTGGATAACCAATAATGCCAGTGAAATCCAATTGCCTATATCTTTCAATGATCATAGGCCGTCTACCACCCTGATTGTTATTTTGATTGTTGACATTTCCTGTGTTGAATCCACTATTTATACCATAATTACCATTGTTCCCATTGTTTCCACCACCATTATTATTACTAGTATTTCCATGATTACCTCCATTGCCATTATTGTTGTTTCTACCTCCACCATTACCATTTCCATAATTGTCATCATTATTTCCATTATTTCCATTGTTTTGGTTTCTTCCATACCTATTACTTCCTTTCTTATTATTTATAATATTACCTCTATTTGTGTTATTCCAGTTTCCATCATTTTCCTCATTTCCATTTCTTCCTCCATTACCTTGGTTGTTTCTATTCCTTTCTTCACTTTGATCCCTATGCACGTCCCTCCATCTTCTGCTTCCATTTAATAATGGGTTATCAAAGGTTATAAAAGGCTTCTCTACTCTTCTCATATGAGGGGGACTATATTTAGGTATCGCAGGCCTACCTCCCTCATTGTTTTCTATCCCTCCTAACCTAGGGGTTTGAATTGTATCCCTAGTTTTTGCAATACCCAATCTAGTTGTCTCCTAAAAGCTTTTGCCATTTTGGATTCATCTTCATTCAAGACTACCATTTTAAGTATGATTTCATCTAGCTTCTTGTCCTCCTTAGTCAAGATTTCATCATGGCCACCATTATTATTTTTTGCATTTAAGGCATAAAATGGATTTTCCTCCAGATTTTCAAACTTATCACCAGATGAAGAACCATCCTCTCTGCTATGAAACTTTTTATAACCTCGGGATGCCATACTTGTTGTTGATTTATTTTCATTATATCTTTTCTTAGAACTCAACTCAACAAGATTATCCTACCCTTTATGCAAAGACCTTGTCCCCTGCATCAATTTTATTGATCAATGTCTAGGGGTTTCTCTTATTTTTACAAAATACCAGCTATTATTCATGTATTAAAACTTTGTATTAGGTAGAGTCCCCATCTCCTATGGAGGAAATATTACCTATTAAGCTCCTAGGTTCTCCCCTCTAGTAGAGCACCTTAAATGAGATTCCGAAATTGATTTTTTTACAGACAACTTCCCCAGCAGAGTTGCCAATCTTGTGTGTGACTCGGATGGAGAAAACAAAACTTATAAAATCTTCAATGAAAAAATAGCAAAGCTTCTAGGTGAATGTTAAACTATGTATTCATGACAGCTCCCCAACAAAGTCACCAATCTGTTGGTGCCCAAAACCACAGATTGGAAAACTTAACGATTTGCCAGGCCCTTAACTGATCCAACTAGCTTTGGCCAATGAACAGGGATAATCGAAGACCAAATCCCTCTTCACTTAAGGCTCCACTGAACCTAGGTGGGTATACATTTCTCTCTCAAGCACTAAAGAGGTTATTTAAAGTGGATTTACGCTTTATGGTTAGAAAATGCAAAACTGGCAAATCATTGTTCTGCAATTATGATTTATTATGTGCTTTAAGTGAATGCTTTTAAAAGGAAATGAAATTGATTATGATTGTATACTAAGAATAAGAATGCTTTTAGGACTTAAAAGAAATATGCAAAGATTAGTTCATATAGGGTTTGGGAAGAATGTTTCTCTATCAAGGACCTTAAATGCATAACAAACCAAGACCTTAAAAGATAAATAACAGACCTGTGCCTCTATCTAGGGCTATTTATGACACTTTGTGGACAAGAGATTTAATCAACTCCAGAGACAATATTAATCATCAACTATGAAGGTTTCAGTATGTGTTACACAAACAATGAAAACCCAATCTCACATTTAATGTAATAGCATATGATGCCACATCATAACAAATCAAATGATAGATTTATCAAGAGGACAAAGATAACTCATCAACACAAAAGTATGCACAATATTTAGAAAAAAAATAGCGAACCTTGTATATTAATCTTTAGGAGATGATTGTATACATAAGTTGCACTTGAAGATACTTCATCATAGTTTATTTGCACAAAAAGATATTTCTTCTTCCTATAGAATTTCCTAATACATATAACTTGTAGTCCTTCCCCGTAGTATTTTGCCCCTTTTTACATATAAGAATGACTCCCTATAAGTATGTCAATCAAAAGACATATTTGAAAGGACACACCCTTTCACTCACAGAAGAGAAAGCTACAGACAGTTACATTCCAAAGGACACACCCTTTGGTTTAATAATTAATTACAAATGAGAATCCTTAAAAATACTAAATGATACTTAAATCATGTATCTTTTATTCTCCACCTTGATAAAATTTCCCACCAAATACGCATCATCTTCTCATTATCTCTGGCACACAAGATAAGCCAATCAAATTCCTTGATTTGAATATTAAACATATTCCACCTTAGCTTTTAGTTTGGAAGTCAATAATCTTTATATAAGTACTTGTTTTAAATAATTCAATAAAACCAAATTATTTTATTTCTTGTAAGAAAATAATGTGCAAATATAACATTCATTGACATAAGATAATAATTTACCCTAAAAGGATTGTTATATGAAATAAAATAAAAGAAAATACTTCCCTTTATAATGATATTTGTGAATCAGTATTATTCTTTCGGCCAAACATCCTCCCTCGGTGAGTTGTTCACAGGTCTTATCAATTCTATAGTTTCATTGATACTTTTTATTTTATTAGCGGAACCACTTCTGATTTCTTCGATGTGCTTTATGTCGATGAAACTGATGCTTTCGGTGAATCCTTTTAGAGATCTAACATGACCAAGGTTTGTTTGATAAGTCCCTTTATGAATTTGATGATGTGCCACCTGACTACTAGCTCATCACTGCCGGTCTACCACCTTAGCACCACCGGACCCACCATTTCACTTTGTTTCCTCTTTGTCGCTAATCCGCAATAGATATTGATCGTGAAACTTTCAATCGTGGAGTAGCGATACCCATTGGATCTTTTATGATCTTATCTCTTTACCCCATTCTTTACTTCATGTTCTTTGTCACTAATCTATGATGAATAACCATCGTGGACTTTCCTATCATGGTATAGCGACAATCGTTGATCTCCCTCATACTTGTTAGATCTTTATCTCTACTTTTCATTTTTGTACCTTGCCACATGTTACTTCTGAATTGGTTTGTGAGTCCATCTGGACACCACTTCATCCGCCACTTGAGTACCACTAGACCCACCACTGACCTTGTCTCTTCTTTGTCATTGATCCACGATAGGTATTGATCATGCAACTTTCCATAGCGGAATAGAAACAACCATTGGATCTCTTTCAACTTGCTGACTCTTTATCTCTTCATCCATCTGTGGCATGTGTCAGCCTCCAGTTTTCTTATGGATCCACCTAGACCTACAGCCTCATTAGTTGCTATGTCATGGGGGATAACTAGTGAGCATCATCATCTTGTAGTATAGCAACGGTCATTGATCCACCTTCAACCTACTTGATCATTAACTCACCTTTTCTGCACGTTCTTTGTCACTGATCCATTATAGGTATCTATCGTGCACTTTCCCATTGCGGTATAGAGACCACTATTCTATCATCCACCTGACTGTTAGATCTACCTGACTTGCTCGATCTTTAGCCTCCATCCTTGCCAGTCTATCGTAAAACTTTTTTTACCTCGAGATATGTGTCTACATGTGTGGGTTCCATCAGGTTCAGCCTTCTTCATTCCAAAAGCGATTTTTCTTTCAACAGTTATCATGTGAGTCGGTTTGGACTTAAACGTTGAAAGAGCCTATCCCACAAAACATGTGGGATAAAGGCCTTCCCTCTTTTGGACAAGTCCATTTTCTTTAGTAATGCTCCTGCAAAACGATTTACTAGTATCCAACTAGAAAGAACTGAATTTAGAATTGTATATTGTAAATTCAAATAAGTTGTATTTAGATTTGCCTTTAGAAAACATATCAAATAACCTCATATAAATAAAAAAATTGAAAGGTAGGTCCTCAGATATACATGAAATACAAAGGAATAATTAATTTGACCTCATAGTGTTGAGATGAAAAAGAATTATGGCTCGAAAAGGTATACCTAGCTTGATTCCGAAATTCATGAAACATATACATACCTAGAGTTGACCTCTTGATGGATGCATCAGACCTAGTCTCTGAAAGTTAGAATTGAATGAACCTACTTGATTATAGATGTTACACATGATTGAACATAGAAATCTTCTTTCTGGCATGAATCTGGAACTCTAAAATTTGAAAATCTTAGGGTTCCAACACCGCTCATTACAAAAGAGTCTCACTGACTACAGAGAGGTTAAAACCATATCAAGATATAGGACAACAAATCAATAGAGTGAACTGCCACAGATAGCATCTACCATGCCTAATTACAGTCCCGGTTAAGCTCAACACTGGTGGTTTTTGACCACTTCCTTAAATCCAATTAGATCCTCAATGATTGACCAAAACCCTTGCCTGAATGATATTGCAATATTCACTCATTACATTCTATAGCATTCCATCCCATCAATCTACAAAGAGATCTTACATCAATTTATACCAACCTTAAGACCTAAACCAATTAGGTTGGCCATCTAAAATATATTACAATAAGATCATTACGTAAATCCATATCATAGTGATATGCCATATCGGCTTTAGACCAAAACAATATTAACCATTCCAAAAAACATCCTGAAATAACCCAGTAACATGTAGAGTGCACATTAACATGATACCAGTCCATAACCTAGATAGGCATCAGACCTATTCTAGGTCCACCATGCCAAAGCGACATCTCCAACTAATTGAAGCACGATGAGAGAACGTCTTCAACATCTTGAAAGTTGCACCAACACCACTTATGTATCCTGTCAAGAATTCCCAATGAAAGTTTTGCCGGTAGAACCTTAAACCAATGTCGGTAAACAAAACCTATCTGCCGGTAACAACTAGTGTTGACATCAATGACAAAGTTGTTACTACTTATCAAATTTCCATTAGTTTCATATCCAAAGTCATACTATATTCTAGTTGGTTAGTATTACCGAATCATGCAGTCGGTACACACAAAGAAGTTGGTATGAACAGTCTAGTTGGTTACTGAAGAAAGTAGTCACAGAAGACAGTATTCACCGAGCTGTTTATCGAGTAAAGGTTCATGGCTACCGAGTGGTAAAGTTAACTCACTGAGTTGATATTCATCGAGTGAAATGTTTTACTAGATACATTGAACCTAGACATGTACATGAAAACATGTTACAAGATCAAGGCACATCTAACCATTTTTGTATTGGAAATTGCACTATGAGATTATGTATGATTACAAGGCCAATCTAACCTATGAGATATTTTGTTTAGTCATTCATTCAAAGAATCTTTTTGTAAGATCAAAGCAATGAATCAGATCACCACTGTAAGAGATCTATATATATAGCATGATTCTACGGTTAGATACATGATATGATATGACATGATATGATGTGATAAGAGATGCAATGAGATAGCAGTGTGTATGCATGAAGAAAGACTATTACAAAGACACAGAGAGGTCACCGAGAAGGTTATCAGTGAACAGTTGAAGAACAGAGTAAACAGAAGGGTTTACCAAGTTTCTTTATGGGTTACCAAGGTATGCTACAAGCTAGGTAATCTTATTCAAAGCACATAGAATCTACTTTAACATTTCAGATGTAAAGTTGCAGATATTTGTAATGAATATATTGTAATATTTTGAAGTTGTAAGAGAAACCTTTAACAGGTTAAAAGATTCTAACCAAGTCTATAAATTGTAAATCCTTTAACCAGGTGCTACACTTATATAGTGTTGTAAAAATCCTTTAGTAAGGTAGATCTAACTGATCTTAATACTCCTAACAGGGTAAGCTATCAGAAATAGCTAAATGTAGCTCTAACTGAGCATTCTTTATTATTACAGTAGTGAAGTTGTGGGTGCCATCCCCACCGTAGGTTTTCTCTCTAACCAAGAGTTTTTGCGTAACCAAAATATGTGTTATGGAGTGAATCATGTATGATTGTTATCTGTTGATTATAGTTTTATTTTATGTTACTGCACTATTCTGTTTATGGATAACAATAAGGTTATTACAAAAGAAAAGTTTTGGAGTACTGATTCACCCCTCCCCTCTCAGTACATTAGCTTTCTATATTGGGCCTAACAATTGGTATTAGAGCTTGAATCTTGGAAAAGAGTTTAACCACCTAAAGAGAAAGATCTTAGCAATGGAAGGCTACAAACAATCTCGGAGGATTGTGCATCTTCAAGAAGAGCTGGATAATGCAAATGAAGTGATTGCAGACATGTAGAGGCAAATACGAAAATCTTTGAAAGTAAGGAGAAGATTATCTAATGACTTACAGGATTCTCAAGAGCTAGTGGAACAAATCGAGACATCATCTGAGAACATTATATCTGAAGAAACTAAAGAAATGATTGGAAAGTTGAAAGAAAAGAACAAAGCATTGGCTGATCAACTAAAAGTAATGAAAAGAGAACATGAACATTTCAGTACACAAATGACTGAAAATCTAGATGCATTAAGGAGAGCTAAAGATAAAGCAAGAGATCTACAAAGAGAGAAACAACAACTTGAAGCTGTAGTATCTGATAAGGAAGATGAAATCATAAGGTTAATTGTTATTCAAAAAAATATGACAGATCAACTAGGTTATGCTCATCATGAAGCAATTCTAAAGAATGATGAAAATCAATCATTGAAACTTGAAGTATCAAGGTTGACTGGTGAACTTGAAACAGAAAAGAAATCCAAAGAATCATTGGAGAAAAGTTATGAAGCATCAAAGATGTTGGATGAGCAACTGAATACAAGAAAACTCTACAAAGATGGAAGACTCGGTTACAAAGGAAAAGACTCTACTGAGAAAGAAATGAATACTACCAAGAGAGGAGAATCATCAAAACAAGCTGAAAAAAGAAATAACATCAAAAGGAAGAAGCCTATTTGCTACTACTATGGAAATCAAGGTCATACTGCTGACATATGCCAGATCAAAAAAGGTAAGCAACCGAATATCTCTAAGACCAATGGATATTGTTATAATTGCAAAAAATATGGTCACATACCTAATCAATGTAGGACAAAGTCTGTCAACAACCATTAGAAGGCAAAATTCAAAGGGTTTTGTAAAAATTGCAATAGATATGGACATAGTATTGAGAGATGCTAGTTTAAGCAAAAGAACTACATGAAGTATCCACACCGAGCAAAAACTGGAGGTTACCGAACTCACACAGATTCTTACCGACAATATGCAGCAGTACCATGGGATTACAATACAAGGATATGGTGCGAATGTTGTGGAAGATATGGACATATAAGTGCCAACTATTTTATAAGGTTTGGAATGAACAATCGGAGATCATGGAGAAATCCCGGTATGGCATGTTTTCATTGTCACAAAGTTGGACATTTAGCTAGAGATTGTAGAGATCAACCGAGAAGAGACACTGAGGAGATAAAAGAAAAATTCAAGATGATTTGGAAAAAGAAAGAAATTATGTCTGATGAAGAAAGTACCTTACCTACCGAGTTAGGTACACTTATTTCAAATTAATCAAGAAAAGGTATGAAGGGACTACATTCTTTAAAAAGTTAAATCATAAGAGTTCCTATTTTATTATGAATAGAATTCAAAATTTGCATAGTTAAGATGCAATTAGAAAAGTTTGCATACTATATAGGAAACCTGTCAAGTTGGTGTATATAGGAAACTTGTCAAGTTGGTTAACAAAGCAAAGTTGGATACTCGATGAAAACAAAAAATGAAGTAAATCGGTAAAAGATGAACCAAGTGCATTTAATATCATGACCTAACTTGCATAGAGCCTGATAAGGTATTTTTGAGTACTTAAAAGTGTTTTTGTGGTCTTTTTCATTCACTCAAGTTTTTGAGAAGTAGCACAGAGTGAATCAAAGCGACCAAACTTCATTCAGAGTGAATTTTCAAGGTATTTACATCAATCTATTCACACTGTTTAGCTAGTTTCTGATCTAGTCAAATTGCTAGTGTCTACCGAGTGTGAAGAGTTAGCTACTTGTAAGCCCTAAGGATAACCTGTCAAATTTTACTCAAAATATACCATGGCACCCAAGATCCAAGACCCTGTAGTTGTCCAAAATGTAGAGAAGCCATCTCTGAAGTATTCCCTAACTCCTAAAGTCGCCTCAGAACCGGATGATAAAACTGCATTTTCACTCATCCCGGATCGAGTCTTATTGGTAGAAGATGTCAAATTCTTTACCAAGTGCCGTGTTGAGGAACTCGATCATGTAGAGATTAGTGACACATATGATGAATTGTGCATTAATGAAAAACTAGATAGTAAATTTGAACATATCAGAATCAAGGGATTAATTGAAGCCCTAGCCTATCCTCGTGTGTTCAAACCCCAGTGGGTTAAGTTTGTATTAAGTAGAGTACATGATGATTTCATGTGGCTACAAGAGAAACCATTCAAGATCACAAAGGAAGTCATTCACCTGATTATCGGATATCCCATCTACAATCATGCTCGTGCACAGAAAATGATATCACAAAAGGAGCTAATCAGTCTAATCAGAGTAGAATTTGATTACCGAGGACCAAAATTGAATAATGTCACTGATGTTGAACTGAAATTTGCAATCAGAGTCATTGGTTACTATTTCTTCCAATCTGCAAGGGAGAACAATGTACCATGTGCTGCAGTGGACCTAGCCTACAAAATAGTAAAGAAGGGAATGAAAGTAGACTTATGTGAAGTGCTACTAAAGAACTTATTTGAGAACTTGAACACAATAAGGAAGCCAAAGAAGAACAACTTGGCAAACACACTCAAGTTTGGTTCACTACTTGTTTGTATGTTTTTCTATTTTGAAAAGTTCTTTCCCTCGATCGGTAAAGTAGTATGGGAGCTACACCGACCTATCACCCATCAAATCAATGATTACATCAAGAAGTTAGGAGATAACTTTAATGATATCATGGATGATTACTTTAGCAAATTCCAAGAGAAAATGCACAAAAGGTACAAGATCCCACCATAGCTGGTTGAAAAATACAAGGACGATATATGTTTTGAAGTCAACATTGATTATTTCTATGCAAATGTTGTTGAACTAAGGATTCAGTCATTGCAACCAATGGGTTATGAAATTGATTATGACATCACACAACAACAAATTGATGCCTACCTATGAAGAGGTAAAGGAGAAAGTAAAAATGAGCATTGTAGTTCCTAAGGCCACAAGGAAAGCTACAAAGATGATAAAAGCTTTATCTGAAAAATTTGGAGAAGAATCCTCATCTACACCTATCAAAAGAAATCTTGCCATTACCAAGGAAGAATCAAAAGCACAGGAGGCTGCAATAACATTGAGCACAGAGTTGCCAAAGGGAAAAGTTCTAAAAAGAAAGAAACAGGACATCACAAAAGCCCTACCAACTCCACCAACAAAAAGACCCAACACTAGAGCATCAGCTACATCACCGAGCAAGAAACAAAAGACTATTGTCATTCCTAAGGTAACAAAGACTTACAAGAAATCTACTCAAAGACTCATTTTGGCAAAAGAGTTGAGTGATACAGAGTCTGATGATGCTAACAAATTCTAGATTGTGAAGAGCAAAAAGGCAAACATTCATAGTGTTGAAATTTTTTGTGCCAATCTTAAGGAATACAATGGATTTGCAGGATTCAGATATGTTAAGTATGAGTCTAGGAACAATGATGAGAAATGATAGATTGAAGAAGCTATCATATGTACACTTATGAAGTTTCAGTTAGCACCATTGGAACTAGAAAAGTCACTTCTGAGTGAACTCTACTCACATATTGATAACAGATGGAAATATGCAATGGATTCAAAAAGACAAATAAGAGAAAGAAGTCTTGTCCACTTATTTCTTGACATGTCTATAGCTGAAATCAAAGAGAATTTGTCCACATAAAATTCAAAATCTCTTGTGAAACAGAGAGCCTTAAAATTGATGAATGGACTATATATTGATGTGGAGAATGAGACTAAGGCCAAGTGGCAGGAGATCTTCAAACAAAAGGATGTCAATGAACAATCTCAAATTGAAATTATTGATGTCACTAAGCAAGATCCAGATGTCACCAAGCAAGTTCTAGACCTGGTTGACACAATAGAAATTGATAAAGATGTAATGGATGAAGCCGCACCAGAGCAAGAAATGATTAAAGGCACCACTTATGCAAAACTTGTGTCTAGTGAATTGGTCTTAGAACAAGTTCAGCCTTATCCACCGATGAAGCCAATAGTACCAACCGAAGCCCCCAAGGACACCAAACAAGTTATCGAAGGTAACAAATTTGAAGCTGCAGAAGATACAAGTAACAAGTCTAAAGCTACAGCAGACATAACAAAAGATCAATCATCTCAGGGACAGACAAGCACAACAAATATTATAGTAGAGACCCCTAGCATGGAACCATCCAAAGACACTGCAACTGCTATAGGAACAGTGCAAAGTGTTGCATCTACCAAGCAACCTACCGAGGGATAGAAAGCCTCACAAGAACTTGTCCTAGTGCCCCAGACAAAAGGAAAAGAGAAGAAGGTGAGAAAACATGGTTTTAAATTTGACTTATCTTAACCAATCGTGTTGCCCAATGTCAACATCTCCAAATTAAAAGGGCAAGAACTCACTGAATTCGGTGAACTATGCAAAGCAAAGGCTGAATAGGAGAAACAACTGGCAATACAGAAACAGAACAAGGTACTTCAAAAGGTTAGGACACTGCTCACAGAAATGCCACCATCAACAATAGTGTCAACCGATGCAACCATCCATATTCAGTTGGATGAACTCCTTAATCAGATCTCATCCTTAATCAGATTGAAACATCTGGAGTTGATGCATCCGAATACCTAAGCAAGCTCAAGGATAAAGAGCTCACAGCAAAAATGATAGAGGAAGTCCAAAAATCAATTGCTGTTAGCAAGGTAAAACTTGTCAAATTCATTGCTAAGTTGACCCCTCAACTCAAGCACATTCTTTATTTATTCCAAAAATTGTGTACATTTTCTTTATTTATTTAAGACATCAAAAATAAAACCGGTGCAATTGAGAAAGAGATCACCGATCTCTCATCCAAGTTGACCACTGAGCCTAATTCAGTTCAGAATTTTTACAAAAAGCTATAACAACTCATGGCTCAATAGTTAGAACTGAGGAATGAAGAGCATAAAATTAGGATGGATGTAATGACCCTTCAAACATTATTCCTTCCTCATCTCTCATCAGTCCAAGAAATACTTAACCGAGCTACAAGCTTATCAACTACCCAAGTGGGAAGCACTCTTGATGGCTTGATATCAGTCTTATTTGATATTCAAGCACATAACTCATTAATGGAAAGTCTCAAGGACTCACTCTCAGTCACCCTCACTGATGCCCAGACCAAGTATAAGACTATTTTTGATCAGTTACTGCCTCTGGATGCAAATTAAGTTTTTAATGTTTGTCAAAAAGGGGGAGTAATATTATGTTACTACATAGAGGAAAGCCTAGCAAAGGGGGAGTAATTCTACACTTGGAGAGTAGTACAGTTTTGATAACACAATTTTGAGTATTGTATACAAGGGGAGTATACCGAGCAGAATATACAAAGCATTCAGAGCACACAAGTACAGTACAGAACCGAACCGAACATGCAAAATTTAGAGTTATGTATAGGATAATGATAAGGGGAGTATATCTGCATATACTATTGACTATTGTACATATTGTCAAGTATAGTCATTTTGTCAAGTATATATTCTTTTTTAGTTATGACTTTGTAAGTAGTTTTTGTCAAACATCTCAACTAATGTCAAAAGGGGAGATTGTTACTACTTATCAAATTGCCATTAGCTTCATATCCAAAGTCATACTATATTCTAGTTGGTTAGTATTATTGAATCATGTAGTCAGTACACACAGAGAAGTTGGTATGAATAGTCTAGTTGATTACTAAAGAAAGTAGTCACAAAACACAATATTCACCGAGTTGTTTACCGAGTAAAGGTTCATGGCTATCGAGTGGTAAAGTTAACTCACCAAGTTGATATTCACCGAGTGAAATGTTTTACTAGATACATTGAACCTAGACATGCACATGAAAATGTGTTACAAGATTGAGGCACATCTAACTGTTTTTGTATTGGAAATTGCACTATGATATTATGTATGATTACAAGGCCAATCTAACCTATGAGATATTTTGTTTAATTATTCATTCAAAGAATCTTTTGTAAGATTGAAGCAATGAATCAGGTCACCGCTATAAGAGATCTATATATACAACATGATTCTAGGGTTAGATACATGATATGATATGACATGATATAATGTGATAAGAGATGCAATGAGATAGCCATGTGTATGCATGAAGAAAGACTGTTACAAAGACACAAAGAGGTCACCGAGAAGGTTATCAGTGAACAATTGAAGAACAAAGTAAATAGAAGGGTTTACCAAGTTTCATTATGGGTTACCAAGGTATGCTACAAGCTAGGTAATCTTATTCAAAGCACATCGAATCTGCTTTAACATTTCAGATGTAAAGTTGCAAATATTTGTAATGAATATATTGTAGTATTTTGAAGTTGTAAGAGAAACCTTTAACAGGGTAAAAGAGTCTAACCAAGTCTATAAATTGTAAATCCTTTAACCAGGTGCTACACTTATATAGTGTTGTAAAAATCCTTTAGTAAGGTAGATCTAACTGATCTTAATACTCCTAACAAGGTAAGCTATCAGAAGTAGCTAAATGTAGCTCTAACTGAGCATTCTTTATTATTACAATAGTGAAGTTGTGGGTGCCATCCCCACCATAGTTTTTCTTTCTAACCAAGAGTTTCTACATAGCCAAAATATATGTGTTATGGAGTGAATCATGTATGATTGTTATTTATTGATTATAGTTTTATTTTATGTTACTGCACTATTTTGTTTATGCATAACAGTAAGGTTATTACAAAAGAAAAGTTTTGGAGTACTAATTCACCCCTCCCCTCTCAGTACATTAGCTTTCTATATTGGGCCTAACAAAAACATAAATAATCAATTCCTCCAAAATGCCAACAATCTCCCCCTTTGGCATTGATGGCAACACTAGATGTGAAAGACATCTAAGTACCAAGAAATGCCAAACAAGTCTCCCCGAATGGAGGACAACCAACAAACTCCCCCTTTGAATAATATCTCTGTAAAGTTATGAAGTTTCCTTTTTCACATTAGTATCTCTCCCATTTTGACATCAATGCTAGAGATCTATCAAAAATATCAAAGCAATAATGTAATTCCTTGAATCTACAGGCTGACTACTCCCCCTAAGTAGTATCACCATGTCATCAGTACTAGAATGAATAGTATCTCTAATAATGCATGCTGAATTGAAGCCAAAATGCATCAATCAATTCTTTGTCGGAGGGGCCGAAACCCCCAATCTATCTCTTAAATACTCAAATGATTCTTTAGCCAGCGGTTTAGTGAATATATATGCAATCTACTCTTTAGTGTTCACATAAACCAATTTGACTTCCTTTTCTTCTACTTTATCCTTCAAAAAGTTATACTTTATTGATATGTGCATAGTCTTAGAGTGATTCTGGATAGACATGTTAATAGTTGCAGAGTTATCACAGTAGATAACTACTAGTTCACTATATTTTACCCTGATATCCTTCAACATTTGCTTCATCCACAAGGCCTGAGTACAATTAGTTCCTGCTCCAACATATTCAGCTTTTGTAGTAGTTAAAGAAATGCATGGTTATTTTTTGTTGATCCATGAAACCAATTTCTTTCCAAGAAATAAAGCTCCACCAAAAGTTCTCTTTCTGTCATCAGTATCTCCTACCCAATCTGAATCTATATATGCACATAAAGTAAAGTTATCATCTACAGAATACCATAAGCCAAATTCAGTTGTGCCTTGTAGATACCAGAATATCCTCTTTACTACACATTCATGATTTTCTTTAGGATTACTTTGATATCTTGAAAGAATACTCATAGCACTCATAATATCTGTTTTATTATAAGTTAGATATAACAAGCACCAATCATAGGCTTATACCTTGTTAGACTTACCAGTGCAGATGTATCATTGATAGATAATTTCTCACTTTTCACCATAGGGGTACTTACCGGTTTGGAATTATCCATACCAAACTTCTTCTACAATTACCCTAGATACTTAGTTTGATAGATAAAGATACCTTTGTCAGTCTGAGTAATTCGCAAACCTAAGAAAAATTTCATTTCACCAATCATGGACATCTCAAATTCATTTTTCATGTTCTTAGCAAATTCTATGCACAATTTATCTTCTCCTCCAAAAATGATATCATCAACAAATACTTCAATAATAAAAATACCATCATTAGTAATTTTGTAATATAAATTAATGTCAACACTCCCTTTAGTAAAACCAAGCTTCAAAAGATATTTATCCACCCTTGCATACCAAGCTCTGGGAGCTTGTTTCAATCCATATAATTCTTTCTTTAACCTGCAAACCATATCCTTATCATTTGTTAGTGAAAAACCATTAGGTTTCTCAATGTATACCTCTTCTTCAAGTTCACCATTCAAAAATGTACATTTAACATCCATTTGATAGACCTTATAGTTCCTATAAGCTGCATAGCCAAGAAATAGTCTAATAACTTCAATTCTAGCTATAGGTGAAAAAGTCTCACCATAATCAATTCCTTCCTTTTGAGAATATCCTTTACAAACTAGTCTAGCCTTGTTTCTTATAACTTGACCATCCTCATTTAGTTTATTTCTAAAAAGCCATTTAGTTCCAATAACATTCTTATTTTTAGGTCGGGGAACTAAAGTCCAAGTTTCATTCTTCTCTATCTGATCTAATTCATATTCCATAGCCTTTAACCAATAATTATCTTTACAAGATTCAATAACAATTGCCGATTCAACTTGAGAAATAAGACACAGCTCTTCATTTTCTAGTCACCTTCTATTCATAACTCTCTTGTTCCTATCTCCTATTATTTGATCTTCATAGTGGTTTAATCTTACATACCTTCGAGTCTTCTGAACTTTAGGTTCATTGATCTGATCATCCGTCATAGTTGAGTTTTTTGATTGTGCTGATATAATAGTTTCAGTGTCCTGTACCATTTGAGGCATTGTCGATTCAGTTATGATCATTTCCACTATTGGTTCCCTATCATATGATATAGATTGATTTCTGTATTGCTCATCCACTTTCACATTTGCACTTTCCACAATTTTTTGCAATCTTTTGTTATAACATCTATATGCTTTGCTTTGATTAGAATAACCAAGAAATATTCCTTCATCACATCTAGGATCAAACATTCCAATTGAATCATCCCTTTTTGATATAACATTTACTTCCAAAAATTCTAAAATATTTAATAGTAGGTGTATGTCTAAACCATAGTTCATAAGGAGTCTTACCAGTTTCACCTTTGATGTGAACTCTATTAAATGTGTATATTTTTGTACTCATTGCTTCTCTCCAGTAGATATGAGGCAATTGAGCATCCATCATCATGGTTCTTGCTACATCCAAAATGGTTCTATTCTTTCTTTTCACTACTCCATTCTGCTGAGGAGTCCTAGGTCCAGATAATTATCTCCTAATTCCATTTATCTCATAGTAACTGTTAAATACATGAGAAGTGAACTCACTGCCTTGATCTGATCTTAGACATTTGATTTTCAGTCTATTTTCAGTTTCTACGTTTTCTTTAAAGATCTTGAATTTCTCAAAATCTTCAGACTTCTCCCTAAGAAAAGTCACCCACATCATTATAGAATAATCATCAATTATTATCATGAAGTATCTATCACCTTGAAATCTTATAATCCTTGTTGGACCACATAAGTCAGTATGAATCAAATCAAGCACATCATTAGATTTATCTTGTATTCTCTTAAAAGTAGTTCTCACTTGCTTTCCCAATTGACATTCCTTACTTACCAAACTATGAGGCTTCATAATCTTAGGTATATCTCTAACTACCTTTGTCGAACTGAGCTTGATAATGCAATCAAAATTAACATGACACAAACTTTTATTCCATAACCAACTCTCATCACTATGAGAAATTAAACATGTCTTATTACTAGTGTTCGCATGAAAGATGTTACCTCTAGTCTAAGTACCGGTAGCAATCTCCAAACTTGTCTTGTTAGTGATTTTGCATTTTCTATCCTTGAATTGAAGTTGGAATCCCTTGTCCACCAATTGACCAACACTCAAAAGATTATGCTTTAAACCAACTACATTATAGACATTATCAGTATTATGCTTACCATCTAGAGAAATAGTGTCTCTACCTTTGATCATACATGCTTTGTCATCTCCAAATCTTACTTGACCGCCATTGTATTCATGTAGGGACATAAATTTTCTTTTATCTTCAATCATATGATGTGAGCATCCACAATCAATTACCCATTCATACTTGTTTTCAACTTTTGCTGCTAGGGTCTTCTCTTCATTCAAGATAGCTGGTTCCGATTCATCTTCTTTTAGGGCATAGAATACCCATTCCTTTCCATTGTAAGATCCACTAGTAGAATCTTATTTTGCCTCATCCTCAGAGTCATTAGTTACTCTTTCCTCATCTGCTATGAAGCATTGTTTGTTTCTCTTGAATTTGTATCTGTTCTAATTAGGCTTAAAAGATTTTTTAACTCTTTCTTCAAATCTTGCATTCCTTTCAAGGCATCTAGATGCAAAATGACCAATCTTATGACATGCAAAACATTTAAAAGGTTCTTTTCCTTCATACTTACTTCCTGACAGTCCTTTAGGTACTCTTCTAGCAAATAAGGCTTCAAGTTGCTCAAATTCTTCATCTTCTTTTCTCATGTCTTCCAATTCCTTTGCATATAGGGATTTCCAATTATTCTTTCCGGTAGATGATGATGATGATGCATGAAAATTAGGTTCAAATTTTGCAACTCCAGAAGGTCCAAAATCTTCAAGCTCAAAATCAGATAACTTCCCAATCAGAATGTCTCTATTAACTAACGTGTTTGCCATTGTTCTCAACTCATTAATTGTAGTTGCCTTCATCTTGTAGGCCAGTGGAAGGGTTCTCAAGAGTTTGGAAACTATTTCATCTTCACTTAGAGATCCTCCACAACATTGAATTCCCATGAAAATCTCATTTACTCTCTCCATAAATGTAGCAATTCTCTCACTATCATCCATCTTCAAGTTTTCATATCTCACTCGGTAGCCATCAAGTTTAAAAATTTTGACAGTAGGGTCACCTTCATTCAAAGTTTGTAGTTTATCCCACATAACCTTTGTAGATGATTTATCAATCAATGCCATGATTTGTTGATCAGTAAGTGCACACAGGAGGGCTTCTCTAGCTCTAGAATCATTCTCAATATTCTAATGCAAGTCTGTAGGAACAGGATTTACAGATGCCATATCATAAGGTTTTTAACCTTTCTCAATGATCTCCCAAATGTCCTTTCCAAGACATCTAAGATGAGTCTCCATTCGGACTTTCCATATCCCATAATTTGTTCCGTCAAGCTTAGATATTTCTCTTATGAAGATAGTTGTCGGTGGATTAGTTGCCATAGGATCTACCTCAACTGGTCAATCTTCGGCAAAAGAGGACCAAAGGTCTAATACCAATTGTTAGGATAACCAGTGAGAAACTTAGAGGGGGGGTGAATCAGTTGTTAACAAATTACAACAATTAATCCACAACACAACCTTAAATCAAAGCACATAAAAATTAAATACTGGTAAAGCAGAAACAAATGTTGGTAGAAACAAATATGGTAAATAATGAAACTCAACAATTAAATAGATAATTAACACAATGAAACCATACCATATAACACCAAGATTTATACATGAAAAACCTGGTAAAGGGAAAAACCACGGTGGGAAGCCTACCCATAGTCAGATGATACTTTTGCAGAAAGTATGTGATACAATGAGGGGCCTGCACATGCAGGAAGGTACACTACCTAGAGCACACTACTCATTACAAATGAGTCTCACTAACTATAGAGAGGTTAAAACCACCTCAAGATATTGGACAACAATCTAGTAGAGTGAACTCCTAGAGATAGCATCTACCATGCCTAGTTACAATCTCGGTTAAGCTCAAAACTGGTAGTCTTTGACCACTTCCTTAAATCCAATTTGATCCTCAATGATCGACCAAAACCTCTGCTTGAATGATATGACAATATTTGCTCATTACATTCCAGAACATTCAATCACATTGATTTAAAAAGATATCTTGCATCAATTTATACCAACCCTAAGACCTAAACCAATTAGGTCAGCCATCTAAAATATATTACAATAAGATCATTACATAAATTCATATCACAATGATATTCCATGTCGGCTCTAGACCAAACCAACATTAACTATTCCATAAAACATCCCAAAAAATCCAGGAAATGTGTAGAGTACATGTTAACATGGTATTGATCCATTACCTAGATAGGCACCAGACCTATTCTAGGTCCACCATGCCAAAGTGACGTCTCCAACTGATTGAAACATGATCAGAGAACATCTTCAGCATCCTAAAAGCTGCACCAACACCACTTATGTATCATGTCAAGAATTCCCAATGAAAGTTCTGCTAGTAGAACCTAAAACCAATGTCTGTAACCAAAACTTGTCTGCCGGTAACAACTCATGCCAGTAGCCAACCATAATAGCTAGTGTTGACATCAATGACAAAGAATCAATAATCAATTCCTCCAAAATGCCAATAGAAAGGCTATATGGGATAATTTGGAGACTCTTAATGAAGGTGACCCTATAGTGAAGATTGCTAAACTTGATGGTTACTAAGTGAGATATGAAAACTTGAAGATGGAAGAAGATGAAAGGATTACTACATTCATGGAAAGGGTACATGAGATTTTTATGGGAATTCAATGTTGTGGTGGAACTCTAAGTGAAGATGAAATTGTTTCTTGAGTTCTGAGAGCCCTACCATCAGCTTACAAGATGAAGGCTACTACAATTAATGAATTGAGAACAATGGTTAATACTTATTCAATAGAGATACCTTGGTTGAGAAATTATCTACTTTTGAGCTTGAAGAATTTGGACCTTCTGGAGCTGTGAATTTTGAACCTTCTTTTCATACATCTGCATCATCAACTAGTAAGCAAGACTGGAAAGCTTTATATGCAAACAAATTGGATGATATGAAGAGATAAGATGATGAGTTTGAGAAACTTGAAGCACTATTTGCTAGAAGAGTACCTAAAGGACCGGTAGGAAGTAAGCATGAAGGAAAAACACCTTTTAATTGTTTTGCATGTAATAAGATTGGTCATTTTGCATCTAGATGTTTTGAAAGGAATTCAAGATTTGAAGAAAGAGTTAGAAGATCTTTTAAGCCTAACCCTGGATATCAGAACAAGTATAAGTACAAGAAAAAAAGATACAAATCATGCTACATAGCAGATGAGGAAGGTGTTACTAATTATGATGATGGACCAACAAAATACTTTGCTAGTGATTCTGACAATGGGAATGAATAGGTGTTCTTGGCTATCAAGGAAGATGTTTCGGCACTAGAATAGAATATACCTAAAGAGAAGACACTTGCTGCTAAAATTGAAGACAAGGATGAATGGGTAATTGATAGTGGTTGTTCACATCATAAGAATGGAGATAAAGGGAAGTTTCTATCTTTGCAATAACTTGATGGTAGTCTGGTTAGATTTGGAGATGATAAAGAATGTATGATCAAAGGAAAAGGAACTATATCACTGGATGGTAAGAACAATACTGATAATGTTTATTTTGTTGAAGATTTGAAGCATAATCTTTTAAGTGTAGGACAATTGGTGGAAAATGGATTTCAATTATAGTTCAAGGATGGAAAATGCAAAATCATTAACAGATCCGGTTTGGAGATTGCAACTGGTACACAGACAAAAGGTAGTATATTTCATTTCAATTCTGGTGAGAAGATATGTTTGATTGTATAAATTGATGAGAATTGGCTATGGCATAAAAGGTTGTGTCATGTGAGTTTTGATTGCATTATGAAGATCAGTTCAACTAAGGTAGTTAGAGATATACCCAAGATTGTGAAGCCCTATAATTTGGTATGTAATGAATGTCAAATGGGTAAATAGGTCAAAACCTCTTTTAGGAGTATACAAGATAAATCGAATGATGTTCTTGATCTTATTCATACTGATTTGTGTGGCCCTACTAGATTTAAATTTTTTTAAGGTGATAGATATTTTACGCTAATCATTGATGATTATTATAGAATGATGTGGGTTACTTTTCTAAGGGAGAAATCTTAGGCTTTTGAAAATTTTAAAATCTTTAAAGCTAAATTTGAGACAGAGACAAGATTGAAGATTAAATGTTTGAGGTCAGATCATGGTGGAGAATTCACATCCGGTAAGTTTAATAAATTCTGTGAGAAGCATGCTATAAGGAGACAATTTTCTGCTCCCCAAACACCTCAGTAGAATGGAGTAGTGGAAAAGAAGAACAAAACTATCTTGGATGTTGCTAGAACAATGATCATGGAAGCTAGTCTACCTCATTTCTAGTGGAGAGAAGAAGTGAGCACAATAGTTTATACATTCAACTAAGTACATATCAAAGGAGAAACTGGTAAGACACCTTATGAATCATGGTTTGGAAATACACCTATAGTTAAGTATTTCAGAATATTTGTTAGTAAATGTTATATCAGGAGAGATGATATCATTGGCAAATTTGATCCTAGATATGATGAAGGCATATTTATTGGTTATTTTAATGAAAGAAAGGCATATAGATGTTATTGTAGCATCGGAATTAGGAATCATCAAAGCAATTAGATCAAAACACTAGACATGATAACTCAATCATAAGAGCACTCATTGCAATGATCTAATCCTAAGCACACTCAATAGAGACATAAAACAAAGCATTCAAAAGTAAAGATCATGCAAACCAGATGACGATTTGGATGCTTCTTCCATGCGGCTCCATTGTTCTTCTTTCCTCTTCAAATGGATTTGTGGATCTCACCTACAAGTGCACATACAATTGAAAGCAAGATTGACATTGATGAAAAGCTCAAGAGTACTAGAAGCATAAATTCGATAGTCTAATAGGGATTATTCATTATTAAATATTAGCTTTGATTGATGAAGATCATCCAATTTATAGATAAATTGGAGATAGGACAAATTAGCATGAAATTGATATTTTGGCAATTGATTTCAAAAATTACACAATTGAGTGGAAAAAGGAAGGTTATGACACCTTCTATGTCATGAATTATGACATATTTCCAATGCAATGGTTAGAGGACTAAAAGCTTATGACATCTTGCTATGCCAAGAGTATGACGCATGAGAAATTCATGCTTCCACCGAAGCACAAAAATAGGGAGAACTAGAGACAATTTAATTAGGTGGAAATTGAAATTAGGAAATTACAAAATAGGTGGAATTTAAGAATTAGAAATAATGAAAATAGGAAATTAGAAATTGATGGAATTTAGAAATTAGTGAATTAATCAATAATTTTTTCATTTATTAATTAATTCATTCACAAAGAGGAATAATTAGTCAATTAAATGAATATTTAATTGTAATGAGAAGACTTAGGATAAATAAGTAATTTATTAATCCTAAAGGAAGAAAATGATAAGCAAGGTTAAATGACTAAATCATGAAACCCTAGAAGGTGAATTAGGTTTTGAAAGATAATTGACTCGATTTGACTTGATTTAGGATTGATAAATGACCAATGTGATAAATGATTTGATTGAGAAAATGCGCCAATTGATGAGGAACAATGGCAAATTGATCCAAATTGACATAATTGAGATAGATAACGATTGATGACAAATCGATCGTTAAAATGACAAGATTGAAGGATTGATGATAAATCGACAAGATTAATAAGAGGACAACGATCGATGACAAATTGATTGCAAGATTGACAGGAGGACAAAACCCTAAATTAGGATTGACGATGTCCAAAATGATGACAAATTAGCACGCATATTGACACAATAGGATAAGATCGATCCAAATCATGACTGGATAGTGTTGTTGACAAGACCAAATTCGAAAGCGAGACAAATGAAGAATGCAGAAGAAAGACTCGATGCTCGCAAATGATAAAGACCAAGTGCATGACATAGGAGAAATGTTAATGCTATGCAAAAACCTAAAATGAGGCAATGCACAAATGTTAAAGTACGATTCCACAAGCGTTGACCATTTTTAGATGTCTACAGTTATAACAAGAGATTGCAGAGAATTGTGGAGAGTGCTAATGTCAAGGTGGATGAGTTGAATAGAAGTCAAACAAGAGTTTATGAGAAAGAACTAGCCGTGGAAATAATTATATCTAAACTGGTAGAATCTTTATTGGAACAAAGTGTTGAATGAGTTACTCTGGAAGTATTAGAAAATTCAACAGTAACAAAAGAACCAGGAAGAGCAATAGAGAGTCAGAAGACTCCTAGGTATGTGAGATTGAAACATTCAGAAGATCAAATCATTGGGGAAAATAACAATGGAGTGATGACAAGAAGAAGACTGGAAACTAATGAGGTATGTTTATTTTCTCAAGTTAAACTGGTATCAGTAATTGAATCATGTAAAGATAAATGGTGGTTGAAAGCTATGGAAGAAGAATTAGATCAGATTGAGAACAATAACATATGGACTTTAATTCCCTAGCCTAAAAATAAGAATGTTATTGGAAATAAATGGGTTTTTAGGAATAAATTGAATGAGGATGGTCAAGTTGTAAGTGTGTGTGTGAAAAAGTGAATAAGTCTATAAGTTGCAAGGCATAACACTTCAATTAAGTCATTACATGTATGGCTAGATAGATATAAGCATGAATAATAAAACCATAACAAATCGACTAATTGCCTTCTAAAAGATGTGAGTATAAGATTGCTCTCAGATTAGTATAAGTAATACCAGTGACTAGACTACACCAAGATGAAGGATTTAATCTATATGAGTATGAGATTAAGCTAAATGGATGCAAGATTATGCTAGATGGATGAAAGATTCAAGAAATATGGATTCAAGCAATCATGTAAATATGGATTCAAGCAATCATGAAAATATGGATTCAAGCAATCTTGAAAATATGGAAAAAGAAATTAAACTAAGATGCAATAATCTCAAAAAGCAAGCATAATATATTCAATGACTCTAGAGAAAAAAGTGTATAATAATAAATCTCCAGGGTGTTTTGAAAGAGAGCTAAAGGCTGAATTTATAGAGAATCACAAGAGAGATCAAGAAAAAGCACAATTTAGGATTAACTGAAATAATTGAGAAATTAAATTTAGTTAACCTTGAGATAGATTCCAATAATAGTTTAATTGAAATGCATTCAGCTTATAAGTTTGAGTTTGCATTAGAAATAAGAATTAATTAATTCCATGCACTTATGATAAAAATAGGTAATTCTTTAATTTATTCAAGAAATGAGTATTTTCAATGCAACTGAACTTTTTTTTCTCAAAAGCTTTGAGTTCTAATTTTAGAGAATGATTATTAATTCAATTTAATTGCTTTTCTGATTTCAAGTTCTCAATTTAGAAGAAGAAATAATATCTCAAGTTTTATTTCTCTTTCAATTTAATTTAATTAATATAGAATAATTGATTTGCCATGTGACATTTGATGATTGAAGAATTAATTAATGTGCTCAAGATTGATTTAATTGCCTTTGGTTAGGACCTTGGTGATGTTGTCAAGATTAGCGGCCCATGGTTTAGATGACTATTTTTAGGGTATTACATTTGTCCCTCTTTGAATTAATGTGCGAGCAATGTGTTGGTTCAAAGAATAGTTGATGTCTAGGAGATACCAGTTTTGAACTTGATTGATCACGAACCAAATAAAGAGCGAGGTGTATAGCTTGATTTGAAGTGATGAAGTTGAATAGTGTTTGATTAAAATGATACCGATCTTGAACTTGATTGAACTAGGACCGATGAAGAGCAAAGATACCAAACTTGAACTTGATTGATCAAGAGGCGGATCTTACTGATCTAGAACTTGATTGAATTGGACACAGTGAGTGAAGATTAAATTGATCTTGAACTTGATGGATCAAGACACGATGAGTGAATATAAAATCGATCTTGAACTTGATGGATCAAAACACGATGAGTGAAGATAAACTGTCCAGCTTGATTTGATGTGATGAAACTGAACACCTGCTTAGATTGAGCATGTGATCAAAGATACTCTTTAAACTTTTGATTGAGTTTAAACAAATAATCAACTTGATGAAAAGCAATAAAACTAATTAAAGTTAAGAGATTGATTTAGATGAAGACAAATATCAGTTTGATTTGAAGTGATGAAACTGATATGCCCCTAGTGATTGATTCAATTCAGATGATAGAGAGATCTCAACTTGATATGAAGCGATGAAGCTGAGATGTCCCTTAGCAATAAGAATTTTATTTAATTTAGTTGAAAAAGATTTTTGCTCAACTTTTCATTAATGTTTGAGAATTTTCTTGACTTTGAAGATGTGAGGTCATAAGGTCATTAGTATGCCCCCTTGAGAGAGAAATCGAAAGATAGCGAGGGTACATGATTTTAGGCAATTGTTGGCAATGATAATGATTTGAGCACAAATGATTTAGAGGAATATTTGAAAAATTTTCTTGATGAGAAATTGAGCACAAAATTGATTTGTAGAATAAATTGGGATTCAACGTTGATTCATTAGAAATTGAGTGCCAAATGAAGAAAGAATTGAGCTTTTGAGAAAAGCACTAAGTGGTCCAAAGTTTATGAAATTGACTAGGAGAATGTTCTCAAATTTTGATTTCGATCTCAAAAATGGAATCAGAATGGGCAAATTAGCTAAGGGTACAATTTTCATGTCCATCGGGGCAAGTTCAAAAATTAGGGTTTTGGCTATATATGGGGTAAAAGTATCATTTTCAATTCATTTTAACCCTCCAAGTTTGAAAATTCCAAAATCCTTCTATGAAGAAAAATGGTGGTTCCCACATAGGAGCATTGATTCGAGTGCCAGAGATGAAATAATCGACTGTGAAACTACAAGCCAATGGTAAGTGATTGATCTTAAGCCTTTTAATCATTTTCATTTTTGAATTTTTTTATTGTTTTTTCATTTTTTTCACCTTTCAAAAGTTGGGTCATGTCATTTTGTCATGTGAACAAGGATCCTGTCTCGTATGACAAACTGATTTAATTTCTATTATCGTTTAAAGTCATTAGTTTTTTCATCCCAAATCTATCTTTCTATCATACGAGAACCTTCAAAAGAGCCCATTTTGTCGTGCTGCAACTAGTCTTGTGTCATATCAGAGTCTTTTGTCATCCTAGGCCTATTCCCAACTCATAAAAATTGGTGTCTCTATGATGTTTTATCATTTGAAAAATAGTAAGCCTTTTTGAAGGTGCAAACTTGAAATTTTGATTTTGTAGTTGATGTAGTTGGATTTGCATGATGTTTTTCTTCTCTTATAGGCTAATTTGAAATGTTTCCTAATGCATTGTTGTTTGATTTTTGTAGGTTTGATTTCCCCATGTGTTGTTCAGATGTGTATATCCACCAACCATGAAATTAGTTCATCAATTATCTGATGTTGACCAAACACATATAGATTTGTGTGGATTGACTCATCTTATTGAGTTTCCTGATATCTATGTGAATCATGGAATGCTCACTACATTAGTTGATAGGTTCCATTTAGAGCATATCACATTTAATTTACTAGTTGGGGAGATGATGATCACTCCCAAGGATGTACATAGGATTCTCCATATCCCTTTTGCTGGGTATAAAGTAGATTGTGATGCAGGACAATGTCCTGGGCTAGTAGCTATGAGACAGGTATTCCACGATGCATACATTCTGACATGTTCTATCAGTTGGGACATGATGATGACCAGGTACAGTGAGGACTTTCCACTAGCTTGCATCTTGGCAAGTTTCATCAACTGCTTTCTTATACCAAATAGGGGACAATAGGGGTTTTTATGTGGATAGGGCAGAATGTTGGAGAGACTTGTGGAGCACCCCAGAGGTTAGGCTGGGGTTCATGTATATTGGCACACATGTATTGCGAGATGCATGAGATTGTATATAGGGAGGGGAAGAGTATGGCTATAAGTGTTTTGATATTATAGATATGGGCCTGGGAGCATCTGCCAGTTTGCAGACCAATTGTGGATGATGCTAGAAATCCACAGCAACCTATTGTTTATAGATATTGTGGATAAATTACACAGCCCCATCTGGGAAAGACAAATTATTGGAGATGGCAGCTGGACGACTTGATAGTCATGATACGGAGACCGTACAGGGTTCTAGAGCCCTGGGATGATTGGAGAGTTGTTTGTAGGGACCTATTCATGACTCGACCTCTCATAGGAAGATCAGTGCCAATGGTCAAGCGGTTTGTTGTTACTTGAGTGATGAGGTAGTATGGTAGACCTCAGAGGATCTCATAGGAGTTTACTACATATGTGCATTATGTAGATGAGGAGAGGTGGGGATGGGCACTGAGGCTATCATACGCCCTAAGAATGCAAGAGCTGACTAGGTTATAGTGGTTAAGATGGGATTACATGGATGATATTGTAGATGCGGGGGTATTGCCCCAGTACATGAATTGGTTTCAGTAGCACCCTTTCCTGAAATTTATGGATCCAACAGAGCAGGCACCTCTGATAGAGGAGGTTGAGGATGATGCCCCCATGTAGGCATAGGGATAGGGAAAGAGGTACAGACTGAGAGTCAAGGATTTGAGGTAGATAGGTGGCAATCATGGCACTAGCAACAGCAGGGTGCCAGTTGGTGGTAGGCAGTAGCAAAGAGGAGAGGGTGGATCCCTAGGGGCTATTGGTGTTAGGCTACGTGGAGCTAGGGTACCAGAGGGTAGAGGTGAGGAGGAGCGAGTAGCTCTGAGATAGGTGAGATAAAGGAGAGATGAGCAAGGTGGAGCTAGAGGTGGAGATGGAGGAGGTGATGGAGGCAGAGAGCCTGTGAGGGATCAGGGGATGAATACAACGTGGTCGATGAGAGCACATTTGGCAAGTCTGTAGTCACAGTTGATAATGGCACATACTCAGCTAGCAGAGCAACACTGACAGCTAGTAGAGATGAGGGTAGAGAGAGATGCTTTGTGGTAGGAAGTACTCCATCAGACAAGTCGGGCAACCTACTATGTTGCAGCGTATAGCGTAGAGGTTCCAGTAGTGCAGCAGGTTGTACCCTACTCACAGTATATGGCTTGATCTAAGGGAGCTCAGGCATCTAGGCAGGATCCAGGTCAGTAGGATCCATGTCCTCCACCACCTGGCGATGAGGAAGAGGTAGGGAGCTAGATTTTTCTATGTAGCTCTTAGATTTTTTTGTAGACACACCCATTTTTTGTAGCCCTTAGGATTCTTTCTTCGATGGGAGTTTGTATATGTGAGTTGACATTATTTTGTACCCTGAGACTTTATCATTATATATACGAGATCTTGATTTGACTTCATTGTACTTGTGTCAATCAATTTATGAGATGTCTTTCTATATGCTTTATTCTATATGTATGCATATCTGTTTAGTATGGATGTATGTAATGCAAATGAATATGGATGTCTATTTTTTGTTTCTTTTCATATGCAAATAAAATAAATGAAAATGAGTAATGAGTAGTGCAAATTTTTCATTTTCCTATGCAGTAATATGTGTAGCATAGAAATTAGGAATCATCACAAGATAAGTAGATCAATCACAAACACAAGACATGATAACTTAATCAAAAGAACACTCATTGAAATGAACCTAATTCTAACACACACTCAATAGAGGCACAAAAACAAAGCATTCAAAATGAAAATTATGCAAACCAAATGCAGAATTGAATACTCCTTCCATGCAGCTCCATTGTTGTTCTTTCCTCTTCAATGGGTTTGTGGATCTCACCTACAAGTGCTCACACAATTGAAAGCAAAAAGCTCAAGAGTACTAGAAATGAAAGTTCGGTAGTTTGATAGAAATTTGGGATTCATGAAGGGATTGATTGAAGAAAATTATCCAATTTATAGAAGAATTGGATAAATGACAAGATTGGCATGATGCAATTCAAATGGAAATTGCAAATCAATATGACAAATTATGACAAATTATGCACTTTCCATGCACAATTTGATTGATTGATAATTGATGACAAATTATGACACATTCTATGTCAAATTGATTGATTGTCAATTATGACAATTTATGACAATTTGAAATGTCATTCCCATAGAATTAGGAGATGAAATAGGAGGGAAAAGAAATTAGAAATTTAGAAAATTAGAAAATTGAAATTGATGAAAATTAGGAATTAGAAAATTGATGAAAATTAGGAATTTGGAATTAGTGAATTAATTAATAATCTTTCATTTATTAATCAATTCACAAAGAGGAATAATTAGCCAATTAAATAAAGATTTAATTGTAATAAGAAGACTTAGGATTAATAAATAATTTAGTAATCCTAGAGGAAGAAATGGCAAATTAGGTTAAATGGCTAAATCATAAAACCCTAGAAGATGAATTAGAAATGCGAAAACGACAATTAGGTCTTGATTGAAGATAATTAATGTCATGATTTTGAATTGATAAATGACCAATGCGACAAAATGATTTGATTTGGGAAAATGCGCCAATTGACGAGGAACAATGACAAATTGATCCAAATTGACATAATTAAGACAGACAATGATTGATAGCGAAATGATCGCAAAATGACAAAATTGACAAGAGGATGAGGATCGATGATAAAATGGATTGCAAAATGACAAGATTGATAACGACCACGATCAATGACAAATTGATCGTAAGATGACAAGATTGAAAAGAGGACAAAAACCGATGACAAATAACTTGCAAGATGACAAGATTAGACATGACCACGATCGATGACAAATCGATCACAAGATGACACGATTGAAGGATTGATGATAAATCGACAAGATTGATAAACCGATTGCCAGATGATAAGATCGAAAAGAGGACAAAACCCTAATTAACGATGTCCAAAATGATGACAAATTAGCACACACATTGATGCAATAAGATAAAATCGATCAAAATCATGACTGGATTATGTTGTCGACAAGACCAAATTCGAGGACGAGATAATTGAAGAATGTAGAAGAATGACTCAATGTTTGCAAATGATAAAGACCAAATGCGTGACATAGGAGAAATGTTAATGCAATGCAAAAACCCAAAATGAGGCAATGCGCAAATGTTAAAGTATGACCTCGCAAGCGTTGACCATTTTTGGGTGTCTACATTTTGCCCCTCTTTGAGACAATGCAATTTTAAGCATTGTTTCAAAGAATGATAATGAAAATGCCCCAGACAATGATAATGACATATGCATGCCCCCTCGAGGAATTGGCCGGAAACATGCGGAAAAGAGGCCAATTGATCGATAAAAATGATAGGATCGAACGGACTGACAATCAGAGATCGGATGCAGGAAGGACAAGCAATTTAAGGTGCACAAGACCATGACCAACATAAGATGGAGAGGACACACGTCCATCTATGCAATGACAAAGAGCTATAAATGAGACCAAGAGGGTGAAAATGACTCATTTGCACTAGCTAAAGAGGAGGATTTGTTGCTCTGGACAAGGACACTTGCAGACAGATGGCTAACATTCCAATGGCGGATCACCTTGGGGAACATGTACGTACATTCAGACGACTGGAGGACACAGGAGTAGCAGTATGTATCTTGAAAACCCATGTTTTGAATTTCATGAATTTTGATGGCTTATGGGACATTGCAGGGCCCACAGGGGATACCAAAATGGACATCTGTGCTTGTGTCATCTAAACCTGCATTTGTGTAAGGAGTTCTACGCTTGTGTAGGAAGACACAGGCGCAAGTGTTCATAAAAACTTTAGTTTTGATTTGAAACGGCATGCAAATGACCTAAAAAGGGGGGACAAGGGTGGAATAGGTCAATGTAGATGGAAAACACCCTGATTGGGCATGAAAATGAGGATATGCAACCCATAGGAACAAACCCTAAAACTAAGAAAATGATGCCCCGATTGTGATGCAGAGTCGACAATATCCATTGATCACGCGGGAGAATCGACCTGACTGTTTCATGCTATGACATAGACTCAGGAGCACAGAGAGAGACACATTAGCTGGACTGGGATTGTATTACATCACATATATGCCCGAGATTAGGGCAAACACAGGATTGATTACCGCATTGGCAGAGCGATGGCACTCAGAAACCTCCTCATTCCATTTGGCGACTGGCGAGGCGACAGTGACTCTAGAGGATGTATGGCGCATTCTCCACATTTTGATACATGGGGAGATGATAGAGTACGACCCAGGGATAGGGAGAGACATGTTATGCAGACTATTTGAGTGTGACGCAGATGATCTGGACATTGTCAAGAGAGAGATTCGCTGGGAGACTATGGCGGCCGAGTATGAACAGCGATGTGTGGTGATAGCAGTTGTGATAGCATGTCTTCTGGCAGGTGATAGACGAGGACATGGATTCCCTATTGGATGGGGAAGAGTGCTAGAGCGGATGGTGACAGAGGGGACAGTGTACGTGTGGGGACCATGTGTACTTGCTATGTTGTATTTCCAGCTACATCAGATAGCGTATCAGGGAGTTCAGACATTGAGCTGTGGAGTCACATTGCTTTAGGTATGGGCATTTGAGCACATTGCCATATGTCGACCGATTACAGATAGACAGGTTGTACCACACCGACCATATGTGTATAGCTATGGTGGAGCACTGAGACAGGGTCCGTTTGGATACATATTATACTAGCGACATGAGCTAGACAGACTGAGAGAGTTCATATGGAGGCCATATCAAGATTGCCCCGGATGGTCAGATGATCATGATGAGTTACCATATTGTAGATAGGAGAGGTACCTAATTGGGCAACCAGTGAACTGCCAGAGAGTGATTGAGTTGTACCTGCCAGAGAGGGTCAGACGACAGTTTGGAGAGCGACAGGATGTTCCTTGGAGGACTACATGCTTTGCCCGATCTCACAGAGAGATGAGTCAGTGGGGTAGTATGATTCAGCCACACACAGCATATGCGGACTTTACATAGTTACAACAGAGACAGTGGGAGTGGTGGTCAGATGTGGTGGATGCTGGGACTACAGAGGAGTATGAGACATGGTTCGCATAGCGACGGCCAGTGCCTTTGACTGATCCGGACATTCCAGTACCGAGGAGACAGGAGGACTTCCCACTCACAGGAGAGGAGGGAGATGATGAGGACGAGGAGGATGAGAATAATGAGGATGACGAGGATGGGGGAGATGATGGTGGGGAGGATGATGAGGGGGAGGATGATGAGGATGACGGGGACGGGGGAGAGGATGGGGAGCCAGACGCAGCAGATCAGGAGACATTGCAAGATATTCCCATAGAGGCAGAGACAGCTAGGACAGAGGAGATGGACAGGTGCAGGGCTACCATAGTGAGCCAGCAGGATTATATTGTGACATTGGAGAGATAGAATGCCATTTTGAAGACAGAACGAGATACAACCATAGCTCAGGCACAGCGAGAGAGACAGAGAGTCACTGAATTCATTGGGTCGATTAGGGATGCCAGTGCACGGGAGATGGCACAGATGCTGGTAGAGACCGGTGAGGAGAGACTGTATTGGAGGACACTATATGAGGGTGCAGTTCCACCAGAGCGGAGAGCACCTTCATATCGGGCACGATCGAGGACAGAGAGCAGGTCACGCTCTCGGAGGTCATTGAGTAGCATGGGGGTGAGTGGACCAATGAGACCACCACAGCCAGGACCAAGAGGAACATCATCTGCGAGACATAGCAGGGATGAGGAGGATAGAGGGAGCACCCAGTGACAGAGGCACGTACTCCTTAGGACAGACAGTGGACATATGTAGTTTGACATGTTGTAGTCAGCCTGCAGGCCATACTGAGGACAGACAGTCCGATTTTGTACTCTGATATTATTATGATATGTGATATGTATCGATATGATGGATATAATATGTTATGATTTATGGTTTTTTGCATGTATGGATGACTTATGCATTTGTTTATGAACATGTATGGATTTATTTTTATGTATTTTTTTTGATGTATTTATGAAATGAAATGGATAAAATGCTTGATGTAATATGTGATGGAATGCAAATGTACTAACCAAATGGATGCAGGATGCAGCATATGTGCTTGGATATCGGAGCACTAGACCGAACTGACTATCCGGACTGACGGAAGAAATGTTAGTAAGAAATGAGATAGAAGATAGTTACAGATGAAGAAAAATTTGCTTTCAGTAATGCACTTTGTAGGTGAGAACCTTTATTTTTATTTAGCAAAATGGATGCGTAGCATCATGGCATTGAAGGCCAGAGCTGAAATGCAACCCGATTTGCGAAAGACAGACACAGCATAGACAAACAACAATCGCAATCAAAAAAGAAAGGGATCATGAGCCATCCCAGTCACTCTAAATCACTTAGTGACATCATCGAGCAACATAGGAACATGATCGAAGATAAATCAATAAAAAGATAAGATGCGCAAATTCAAACAAATCAAACAAACATCTTGATCTTCATTGTCAAAAGTTGAACGTGCTGATAGGACGATCATGCTGTCTGGTTTCAGGAAATGTGGTACCCCGTCTAAGACAGGACACAGTCTGGTTTCGAGTATACCACACCCTGTATAAGACCCATGATAATGTGACAAGGACAGTTGATTTTGATACTGATATTCGATTGATAAGACAATTTTGACCAGTTTGAATGTTTGAGTTGATTGAAAAGGTTCATCTGTTAATGCATGATTTCATTAAAGCACAATGTTTGATTATGAGTCGTTGGATGTATACTCAGTGATCTGTCGATGCATAAAGGGAATACTTTATTGCAAAATGTGTGGTTTTGTTTTTGTTTTGCTTTTCGAGTTTTTACAATTTTTTTTGTGTTCATTTTTTTTCAGGACTTTATTTGATTTTTATGAATTTTTTCAGGACTTTATTCGATTTTTTTTTGTGGATTATTTCAGGACTTTTTTGGATTTTTAAGACTTTTTTCAATTTTTAAGACTTTTTTCAAGACTTTTTTGGATTTTTAAGACTTTTTTGAGTGATCATGACGAGGGAAAAGCACCCAATGCACACTTGAAAGACACATAAACCAGGACCAAAACATATGTACAAAACACTGGAGTAAGCGAGACAGTGATGTTGACCAATAACAGGCCTGGAATAAAACATTAGGTTGAGACAATGATAGGTATGATAACTGGCCGAGAGAAAGCATGGCTAGAAGTCATGATAGATGATGGAGCAATAATCTCATTACTCATGGCACCTAATTGCCAGGTTTTCACCATGGTACTTGCCCAAAGCACCTGTTTGCTAGGTTTTCACTGGAGGGCGAATCATTTTTTTTGTTGCTTTTTGCTTTTTCCTCTTTTTTTTGTATTTTTTCTCTTTTTTTGATTTTTTTGTATTTTTGACTTTTTTCATTTTTTTGTATTTTTTCAAGATCATATTTGAAGAAATATCTAACAGAAAACTATGCCTAGTACTTGCGAAGATGCATGCTATTGATAGGATCAGACAGAGGTTCACCTTCGGGAGTCGCAAGCTGATATGCCCCCGAGCCATAGGCTGCAGTTACTATGAAAGGCCCAACCCAATTGGGTTCAAACTTGCCCTTGATGATGTCAGTAGACTGTGCATTCTTGGGATTTGCCTTTAAAACCAGGTCTCCCACTTCGAAGTGTCGCCCTTTGACCTTCTTATTATAAGAGCGATGGAGACGGTTTTGGTATGCTTGCAAATGTGTCAGAGCTGTCTGACGCTTCTCATCTAACATCTCAAGCTAATGCAGCCGAGAGACTCTATGTGTCTCATCATCAATCAGGTGCTGCAAAGAAACTCGCAAGGAAGGAATCTCCACTTCCAAGGGTAAAATGGCTTCCACACCATACACCAAGGAATAAGGTGTGGCACCAGTAGGTGTGCGGACAGAAGTACGATAGGCCCATAGCGCTGGATTTAACTGTACGTGCCAATCTCGACTAGCATCATTGACAACTTTATTCAGGATCTTGATAATGGTTTTATTTGATGCTTCAGCTTGACCGTTACCCTGTGGATAGTATGGGCTAGAAAAACGGTGTTGAATATGAAATTTTTCACAAAGTTCTTTAACATCTTTATTCTTGAAGGGTCGACCATTATCTGTGACTATGGCAAGGGGAACCCCATATCTGCATATGATATAATTTAGCAAGAATTTTGAAATTTGGACACCAGTGATATAGGTCATGGGGATGGCTTCAATCCATTTTGTAAAATATTCTGTAGCTGTAATAATGAACTTGTGTCCATTTGCAGATGTTGGCTGAATCTTGTCGATAAGATCCAAACCCCACTGAGAAAAGGGCCATGGAGATATAACAGAATGAAGCTCTTGAGCTGGTGCATGAATATAATTTCCATGGATCTGACACTTGTAGCATTTTTTAACAAACTCATGAACATCCTTTTCCAAAGTGGGCCAATAATACCCAGCATGAATCAACTTTTTGGCTAAGCTAAGACCATTGAAATGGCCCCCACATATACCATCATGAACCTCATGTAAAGACATTTGTGCTTCGTCAGAATCCAAACACCTGAGGAGGGTATGGTCAAAAGAACGGCGGTAAAGGATGTCGGCGATGATGACATATTTGGCTATTTGTCAAATAAAGGCTTGGCGTTGGTTAGCGGAAAGGTTAGGTGGTAAGGTCTGGGATTTCAAATACTGATATATATCATTGTACCAAGGGGAATTGGGACCAACAAGAATGCACATCACATCAGCGGTCGGAATGTCAAAAGAGGGGACTAGCAATTGTTCAACCAGGAATTCACACTTGTCCATATTATGAGGCATATTTATCATGGAAGAAATCGTAGCCATTGCATCTGCCGACTTGTTTTGTATTCTTGGCACTTGACTGAAATGGATAGCTATGAATTTGGTCTTGAAGAAGTCTACCATGTGCTTATAAGGAATAAGCTTTTCATCCTTTGTCTCGTAGTCATCATTGACTTGTTGGATGAGTAATTGAGAATCTCCATAGACTTGCAAATGCTTGATATTCCAGTGGACTGCCACTCGAAGTCCTGTAACCAATGCTTCATACTTTGCAATGTTATTGGTACATTGAAAAGTTATTCTATAAGATTTTGGAATAGCATCACCTTGAGGAGTGACAAACAAAATGCCTGCACCGGATCCGAACTTGGTGTGGGACCCATCAAAGTATAACTTCCATTCATTGGATGGTGTGAGAGCAAAGACTGATTCATCTGGGAAATCAGTCAACATGGGATGATCGTCTGAAATAGGAGCATCTGCCAGTTGATCTGCTATGACTTGTCCTTTTATCACCTTTCACTCCATATACACAATATCAAATTCACTGAGGATCATTACCCACTTTGCTAGGCGACCCGTCAAAGCTGCGCGGCTAAGCAAATACTTTAAGGGATCAATTTTTGCAATCAACAATGTTTGGTGGCTTAGCATATAATGTCAGAGCTTTTGTGTTGCAAATACCACTACTAAGCATGCCCTCTCAATAGTTGAATAATTTAGCTCATAGCCTACCAGTGTCCGCCTGATATAGTAAATAGCTCTTTCTTTGCCATTTTCATCTTGTTGAGCCAAAAGAACTCCTAATGTTGTTTCAGTTGTAGAGATATACAATAGAAATGGCTTTCCTTCGATAGGAGGCATTAGGATGGGTGGCGACAACAAATAGTCTTTGAGAGCTTGAAAAGCTGATTGACATTGCTCAGTCCATTTAAAAGCAACACCTTTATGTAGTAGATGTTGGAATGGATGACATTTGTCGGCCAACTGAGCTATGAAATGACGGATTGATTGGAGCTTTCCTTGCAGACTTCGTAATTGCTGGAGGTTTGAAGGTGGAGGCATGTCCATTATTGCTTTGACCTTTGCAGGGTCGACCTCAATGCCTTGGTGAGAAACAATGTATCCGAGCAATTTGCCAGCTGTAACACCAAAGACACACTTTTTTGGATTGAGCCTGAGTTTGTAGGTCTCCATTCTATCAAAGATTGGGCCCAAAATGGCTAGATGACTATCTCTGGTGACAGATTTGCACAACAAGTCATCAACATAATCCTCCATCATAGTATGCATGAAATCATGGAAGATTGTCATCATTGCTCTTTGATATGTAGCACCAGCATTTTTGAGGGCGAAGGGCATCACATTCCAGCAATAGGTGCCCCAAGCACAGGTGAATGTTGTCTTATGCTGATCTTCAGGTGCAATACGGATTTGATTGTAGCCAGAGAAACCATCCATTAGTGAAAGCATCTCATAACCAGCCGTCATGTCCACTATGATGTCTATGTTTGGCAATGGAAAATCATCCTTAGGGCATGCTTTATTCAGGTCCCTAAAATCTATGCAGATGTTGATGCCCCTAGTTACTTTGCTAACTGGTACTAGATTTGAAATCCAGTCTGCATAATTAATGGGTCTAATGAAGCCCACATCTAGCAATTTTTTCAATTCCACTTTGACCAAAAGAGCCACTTGAGGATGCATTTTTCTAAGTTTTTGTTTGACGGGTTTAGCACCTGGTTTTAGTGGCAAATGATGAAGGACTAACTCTGGATCGAGGCCAGGCATATCTGCATAAGACCACGCAAAGCTGATCTTCTTCTCCAGAAAGAAATTAATAAAATCAATCTTCTCTTGTTTTGACAATGAGGCAGCAAAGTGAATGACCTTAGGGTTATCAGGTGTACCCAAATTGATTTCCTCGGTCATCTCTACCAGCAATGTGGATTTGTCCTGAATTGATAGGGGTACATCCACTCTTCCACCTTTGGGCGCCTCGGAAAGGTTTTCACCTGCAGGTACGTCTTTTATTTTTACTTTTGTACGATCAGAGAGCACCTTACGGTTTTCACTCAAAGATCTATTCTTTTGATTTTTTTCTTTTTCTTTTTCATTTTCATGACTGGAAGAGGGAGTTGACTCCCCAAAATATGCTGTTAAATCCAGGTCAATAGCAAAGCCTGCCTTATGGTCGCCTTGTGGTATACCTTCCCGTAGTCCCATGAACTCTGCAATTGCTTCGTCATTCTAAAAACAGTCTAATGTGAGCAGTTCTTGTTGGTCATATTGGATAAGTTGGGGATATATGAGGGGCATGTCATCATCGATTGTAAGGATAGAGAGGGCTGATATGGTAAAAATGTGAATGTCCGTGGTGTCACTATCCAAACTGCTTATGTCGGATTCGGAGCTGGGATCCCAAAATGATTCGATCCAAGCATGAGTATAGGTTTTAGGAAGAGGAGTTATTTCATGTTTATCCTCCATAGGCAAGTTATCAGGGTCAATGAAGATATTGTCAAGGGCATAGGAGCTGGAAAAAGAACTCCACTCCCATTCATTAGAATCAGTCTCGGGTTGGGTAGCCTCAGGTGTTATCTCATCATTAGAATCATGCCCTTTTCGACACGTGGACCTTTTGGTAGATGTGGATCCAATTCGTAACGGTACAAAACCTAACCCTAAAGTTGGGGGTCACCTCTCAGGTATGATGGGTTCTAGCCTTCCATTGTTTTTCAGGCCTAAGCCACTGCAGCCATCATATCCTTTCTTCTGCAACATAGTAAATCCTTTGCCATATAATTCCACTGGCAACTTGACAGGTGGAGTTTCAGTTGGATCTTTATAGAGCCAATCTATGACATCATCATCTATAGTTTCTTTGTCAAGTTCTCCCCATCTTGCAAATGTAGTAGGAGGCTGATATTGAATAATGACCTTGGGTTCCTTTTGCAATAAATGAGGTTTTCCATATGACTTTGGAGACATCGGCAAATTTCCAATGAGGAATGTTTGGTCCATTGAATATTCTCCACACCCTTGGTCTTGTATCTTTAGTTTTCCTTTGACAACATTTAATAATGCATTGGGATCCACATAACTGTCTGATTTGGCCTCTCTATTGACTGGTATTTGCCACTGAGGAGTATCCTTTAGGGTAGCACAGAACTGGAATGGATTAGGATCTCCTGGAATGGTTATCTCAGTTCCGTTGTAAGGATATTTTAGACATTGATGATAAGTGGATGGAACTGCTTTCATGGCATGGATCCACGGATGGCCAAGGATCATATTATAAGGGAGATCAAGGTCAAGGACTTGTAGGAAAGTGTTTTCCATCACTGGACCAACTCTGATGGGCAATACAATTATCCCTTTGGATGGGCGTTAAGCATCATCATAGGCTTTGATTGTTATCCTTTTGGAAGCATCTATGTCATTTTCTGAATATCCGAGGCCAATGACCACTCTTAAGGTGCAGATATTAAGACCTGCTCCACCATCTATTAGGACTTGCCGGATTTTGCAATTGTGGACAAAGACTTCTAGGTGCAAAGGGTCATTATGGGGAAGCTTGTCAGGTGAGATATCACTATCAGAAAATGCGACACTTTGGGAAATGGCTAAATGTCCAATCAGCACTTGAAATTGGTCAACATCAATATCTGTCGGGACAGTGGACTCAGTCAAAGCTTTATCTAGGACTGCACGATGCATGGGAGACATTTTCAACAACTCTAGAATGGATATTTGTGCAGGTGTTTTTCCTAGATGATCCAAAAGATTATACCGACTTGTAGGAGTTGGTTTGGGAGGAGCAGCAGGAGCTCCTTTCACGACTATTTTAGACCGACGAGTGGTGACCGCACAAGAAGGATCTTGTCCTTTTATCTGCAAGGTGGACACATACTCATTTGACGCATGAAAACAATTAATGACATTGTGATAATCGGTATTTGCATAATTGGCCGTTTGAGCATAATTGGAAGAAGACACTTTACCCTTGTCATGATCAAGCAAAGGAGTTTTGAAAATAGTATGATCAGTATTAGAGGTCGGATGGGTTGGATCTATCTCAATTACTCCTTGTTCCAATAAATCTTGAATCATATGTTTTAATTGAAAACATGAAGCAGTTCTATGTCCTTTAGACCGATGATATTCACAGTACGCATTATCATTCCACCAATGTGGTTTTACCGCTGGTTCTGCCTTAATATCTGGTAGTTTGATAAACTTCACTTGTATTAATTGCTTCATGACTGATTCGATAGGCTCTCCCAATGGTGTAAACTATCGAGGAGGCCCATCCCGCGATCGGAAGGGTTTGCGTTGTTGATTTTGTTGTTGGCCTTGGTGTTGATTATATTGTTGAGCATGCTGTTGTTGAGCATGTTGTTGATATTGTAGCTGTTGAGCATGCGGTTGATACTGCGGCTGTTGAGTAACATTGTTCCTGGGTGCTTGATTTTGTTCCATAGTCGACATATTAGGAACACTCAACTTCTTGATTGTGAATGGGGGTTGATTTGCATTTACCGTTCTCGCATCAACAACACCATCATTAGTGACGTTCTTGTTCTTATACCAAAATCTATTTCTATCCCCTGAATAATTTGTGTTGTCATTGTCCTTATTGAGCTTGATAATTCCTTTACCTACAAGAGCTGCTTCAATATTCATTCCTTTCTTAATGAGTTTTTCTATAGTACTAGGACTTTTCAATTTTAGCTCATACATCATTTCTGGAACTAGATTCTAGATAAACAGGTTCACTTGCTATTCTTCAAGTATATCGAGAGAAGAACGACTATACAAACTTTGCCATCGTTGCAAAAAGGTCACTAATGGTTCACCTTGCTTTTGTTTGGTATTGCATAAATCCAACATATTCACATCACTGTCGATGTTGAACGTGAAATGAGATATAAACTTTTGCTCTAGTTCTGACCAAGTCTTTATATTTCCTGGCAGATGAGAATACCAATCCATAGCTTGTCCAGTGAGACTTCGTGCAAATAATTGCATTAAATATGTGTCCTCATAGTTTACTTCTGTGCATGCCGCGTAAAATGCTCGAATATGATCTTTTGGATTGCCATTCCCTCTATATTTCTCAAAGTTGGGTGCCTCAAAATGCTTAAGGAATGGAGGCATGTATACACTCTTGTCAAAGGGATTAGGACATAAATCTTGATCTGTGTACAACTTCTTTGTTCCTTTAGTTTCTAATGCGTCAACTTTTCATCGCAACTTCTCAAGTTATTGCGCAATTGTATCAGATTGTAGAGGTTCATCATTAATCCCAGTTGGTATTCTTTGTTGATATATCGCATTTCCGGTCGGTTGTTGATACTCTGCAATAGTCATTTTTGGCGTCTCCTGCATATAAAGTTCCTGGTACTTCTCTTGTTGTTGCGGTTGTGCTATGCCTTGATATTGACTTTGTTGTTGTGCTTCTTGGAGCCTAGGTTGATATTGCAATTGAGTAGGCTGTTGATATTGCATAGGCGCCATTGGCGGTTGTGAAGTAGGATAACTTGTTTGCCTTGGCACATATTGTGGCACATGTTGTTGGTGTTGACGAATTGGAATTTGTTGACTTTGTGCCAATTGTTGTCACGGTGTATATCCCATCATTTGTAAAAAACTTTGTTTAGATGATTTTCGTTGCTTCTCCTTAGGATGGGGTATAGCACTTGCATTAACTTGCTGTGTTGTTTGTCCAATCCCTTGTGATGGTTGCAAGTTTGTGTTAACTTGTAATGATGCTGAAGGCGCTGCAATTTCTTGTCAAATGCAATATTGTTGTTGTTGCACATCGTTTGTTTGCACATTTGATCGTACCTTTTGCGTATTACTCAATTGTTGCAATAGTGGCTGGTGATGCACACCACTATCCATAGCTCTTTGTGTAGCCATTATGGAAGGATCTGTCGCAATAGTGTTTGACAAAGATACATAAGAACTTTGTTGCATCGTGGAATTTCTTCGGACATTATTGACATTAGGCATTCTAGTTGTAAAAATTTCTTGTATCTTAGATGTTGATCCAATTTTATGCATATTAGGAACCACTTCCTGTTGAGGAACCATTGTCAATATTTGCATGGTCTTCATTTGATCCTGTATTACAGGCGTTGTATTGAATAATGGATTATTTATCGTCTCAAATGATGACTTTTGAGGAATAGTCACTGTCAATGCCTTTGAAGCACGTTTACTCATCAATGTAGGTTGAAGCTCTTGTTGCACATTTTCTTCATTGGGATGCGAAGAGAAACTTAACGGCTCACTGCCTTGTTGTGTTTGCACATTAATTGGTTCATTTAAGGGAGCCATATTACTCATCATGTGAAGATACTTTTGAGAACACATTTTAAAGACTTTGCTCAGGAACTTATCCATCCTTTTTATTACCTTTGGATCTTGAAAGAACATGTCGACATCATCAGAAGCATCAGAATTAGATGGAGAATCTGGTTGGACATTTGGATTCGTTTCTTGTTGAATGCCTTGGTCTGAATCGAATCCTTGTGAAAGAGTTTGGTCTTCATACAATGTTTGAGTTCGAATGTCATGTTGCAAATTTGGTTGATCCCAATTAAAAGGTGCACTTCCTCTTGGAGTTGGTGGCACACTCCCATGTCCTAGTTTCATGGGTACAAATACTGGTTCATATAATGGAGGTGGTCCAAGTTGAACCATTCCATATGGTGGTAGAGATGTGTTTAATGAACCTTCAACTTGCACTGTTTGACTAGTTTGAAACTGCAAATTCACTATGTTATCCATGGATTGATACATTGGTTCACTCATCTTCTTAGATCTTGATCTTGTCTCAACAGGCATGTCACTTATGCAAATGCAATTTTTTTTTTGGAATTTTTCAAAGACAATATATGATATGTAACTAAATGCAAACTAAATAGATAAAAATGCAACCTATGTTTTTGGTTGTTTTTGAAGATCTTGACAAACTTACGAATGCAAATCTAAAAGAGACCCTTAGGAAATTGAAATGATATCTAGACCTCAAAGGACAAAAGGATTTAATTGACAAAGGACAAGATGACAATGTCTCCCCTATATGCTTGGATACTAAGCTAGGTTTGATGAAATGATATTGATGACAAAAGGACAAAAGACTTTGATAAGGTCTAGACTTCCTAACAATGACTTAGGGTTTTATCAAAGATTTGGATTACTCAAGTATGACAAGACCTAGGTTTTACACTATATGCTAAGAGACAATCAATATGCAAATGATCTTAGTATGATATGACAATGACCTAAGCTTAATGAAGAGACTTAGGATATGCAAATGCAAATGTATGACAATGTCAACCTAAGATGAAACCTAAGGTTTAAGTATGAAATGATATTACTCTTATGCAAGAGGACATATGCAAATGGATGACTTTTATTGATATGCAAAAGAAGTCTGACTTAGGTGAAACCTAACTTTGATATTTGATAATGACTTTGAAAAATGCAACCTAGGATGAACCTAAATGTAAGTGATATAAGAGTTGAGACAAGTTTTTGAACAATGTTGGATAACGCAGCTTTAGGAATATGATCTTTGAATCTTGTTGAATGTTTGTTGGATGAATGTCTCTTGTGTTTGATCTTATGTTATATCAATGTATTTGTTCTTGAAATGGTATTCAGCTTTTGACAATCAAAGAATACAAGATGTTACAACTTAGACTCAAGGCAATCATGCTCATTTCCACATTCCTTAGGGTAGGCAAAGACATTAGGTACTTGAGAGGTAGACTCATTATGGGATTCAAGGAGAATACATAGATGCTTGACCCCACGGGCTCCCCTCCATGGCACTCACTTCTCAGGGCAGCCAAGCATCAGTCCCCATGGAATCTCCCCATGGCGAACTTAGTATCTCTTCCAAGTATCCAAATTTGTCCTTCTCAAGCAACTAGAAGGGTTTTTGGCCTCTAAAAACAAGGTATGTAGTAAGGATTTCTGTTAAGCATTACTCCTTGATGTCATGCAACCATGATTGAGACATTAAGCCCATCAAGATACCAAACAAATGTAGTCGCGTAAGCACGATTTAGACCAAGAGGCCCTACTTAGATGTTGATATGAGAAAGAGTTCAAGGGTCATCACTTCCCAAGTAACTGCAATTCCCACGTAACACTTCCTTCAAAGCTTTCGCTCATCAGGTATTTTTTTTTGCTGAGTTAGAATGCCAAGGAATTCTAGCCGTACTCACTTTGGGTCATTCCCTTCTCATGATTATCACTCGCTTGCTAAAGCAAAGTGGTCAGGAAGGCAGACCCTCTAATGGAGACAAACAATCAACAACACAAGCATGATATCGAAGATCTGGATTTTTGATCACCCTATGAAGGATGAGAGCATACTCTCCTACTCCATTGTCATAATTAACAAACAAAGCAAACAAAGGTTCATTTCCACCTATTTATAAATCACTAAGTGCCTAATTAAAAATCTCAAACACACAATTTGGTTGTTTCTCCAAGGCAACCTACAAAACCCTAGTTAGATGTTTGATTTGTTGTCTTTGACCATCGAATCTGCATAACACATGTTAGTAGTTTCATTTTTAGTCTTTGTCATGCGTATGCCAAGATCCTACACAAATAATCAGTACCAAAATCCAAAGCATATAAAACAGAATGCAAAAACACCAAAGATTTCAAGTAAAAACTGCATTTTTCACCTCTGATCTGGACTTTACATAGGCGCAGAAGATAGGACACAAGCGTAGGATGTCTAACACAGGCGCATAATGTTTCCACACAGGTGCAAGATGTCTCAACACAGGCGCAGAATGCTTCACACAAGCGCAGAAGTCTCCAGAATACCCTGCACGGCCCTGTTTTTGACCTACAAATCAACTTAGAAGCACTCCAAAACACAGTAAGATGATCAGAAGGTTAGTATTCACGTCGGGTTCACCAGTTAATGTAGCGTATAAATTAGGAATCATCACAAGATAAGTAGATCAATCACAAACACAAGACATGATAACTTAATCAAAAGAACACTCATTGAAATGAACCTAATTCTAACACACACTCAATAGAGGCACAAAAACAAAGCATTCAAAATGAAAATTATGCAAACCAAATGCAGAATTGAATACTCCTTCCATGCGGCTCCATTGTTGTTCTTTCCTCTTCAATGGGTTTGTGGATCTCACCTACAAGTGCTCACACAATTGAAAGCAAAAAGCTCAAGAGTACTAGAAACGAAAGTTCGGTAGTTTGATAGAAATTTGGGATTCATGAAGGGATTGATTGAAGAAAATTATCCAATTTATAGAAGAATTGGATAAATGACAAGATTGGCATGATGCAATTCAAATGGAAATTGCAAATCAATATGACAAATTATGACAAATTATGCACTTTCCATGCACAATTTGATTGATTGATAATTGATGACAAATTATGACACATTCTATGTCAAATTGATTGATTATCAATTATGACAATTTATGACAATTTGAAATGTCATTCCCATAGAATTAGGAGATGAAATAGGAGGGAAAAGAAATTAGAAATTTAGAAAATTAGAAAATTGAAATTGATGAAAATTAGGAATTAGAAAATTGATGAAAATTAGGAATTTGGAATTAGTGAATTAATTAATAATCTTTCATTTATTAATCAATTCACAAAGAGGAATAATTAGCCAATTAAATAAAGATTTAATTGTAATAAGAAGACTTAGGATTAATAAATAATTTAGTAATCCTAGAGGAAGAAATGGCAAATTAGGTTAAATGGCTAAATCATAAAACCCTAGAAGACGAATTAGAAATGCGAAAATGACAATTAGGTCTTGATTGAAGATAATTAATGTCATGATTTTGAATTGATAAATGACCAATGCGACAAAATGATTTGATTTGAGAAAATGTGCCAATTGACGAAGAACAATGACAAATTGATCCAAATTGACATAATTAAGACAGACAATGATTGATAGCGAAATGATCGCAAAATAACAAAATTGACAAGAGGACGAGGATCGATGATAAAATGGATTGCAAAATGACAAGATTGATAATGACCACGATCAATGACAAATTGATCGCAAGATGACAAGATTGAAAAGAGGACAAAAACCGATGACAAATAACTTGCAAGACGACAAGATTAGACATGACCACGATCGATGACAAATCGATCGCAAGATGACAAGATTGAAGGATTGATGATAAATCGACAAGATTGATAAACCGATCGCTAGATGATAAGATCAAAAAGAGGACAAAACCCTAATTAACGATGTCCAAAATGATGATAAATTAGCACACACATTGATGCAATAAGATAAAATTGATCAAAATCATGACTGGATTATGTTGTCGACAAGACCAAATTCGAGGACGAGATAATTGAAGAATGTAGAAGAATGACTCAATGTTCACAAATGATAAAGACCAGATGCGTGACATAGGAGAAATGTTAATGCAACGCAAAAACCTAAAATGAGGCAATGCGCAAATGTTAAAGTATGACCTCGCAAGCGTTGACCATTTTTGGGTGTCTACAATATGAATGAAAAATAAGTGATAATGACATGTATGAATCTATATAAGATGCTTATGTATGCAGCTAATATCTCAATACACAAGTACTTGATCGGAGAAGTGATGAAAAAGAGACCACATAGCTAAGAAATGATGATGCTTCCAACTCTTATTTAGAAGATAAGGAGATCATTACCATACCAAAATCACTCTAAATTCAAAAAATATAGAATGAAATGCAACCTAAACCTAGTCACTAGATTTGAAATGCTTAAGTTTCATCACTGAGCATTAACAAACATAGTAGGCAGATTAGAGTTCCTTTCTTTTCATGTGCAATATTAATTATCTTGTCTACAATGACCCTTTTTTCGTTCATATCCTTGGACAAATTTTGCAAGGACCTAGATTGTATGATAAAAAAATTCCCTCAAAACATACAAAGAAATGATGAGAAACTCCCTATAGTATACAAATAAGTGGAGTCAAGGTATGTGTGGCAATTTCACCTTGATGTGAAGGCTCTTATCATAGACACCTAGCTGATTAGATGTTTCCCGCTCATCATAATCATTCCTACAAGTAGAAAATAGAGAAAATATTATGCCCGCAATCCTTGCTCCTCTTAGTCAAGATAGACTTCCTCGAGTTACTCAGAGGGATAATAATCAAAAACCAATATAAAAGACAACACACAAAGAAAATTTCATGCATATCCCAAACTATTTAGTGATTGTTTTCCATTATGTTGTTTTGCTTGTGTACTCAGTGATAAAACTCTTTAGTAGTCAAGAGATAGGTGACTGACTTGGAATGGACAACCAGGTTTCACTGACGTAAAGTTGACTTGGTTGATACTTCTTAGGACAGGTAATGTGATATATTGATTAACCTAAGAATAGGACATTAATCAGTTTGATGCCATGAGGGTTCTAAAAGAACCAGGATGTCACAAAAGTGACTTAAATATGTACAAGCGAAAGCAATTATGCATGAAAGTGGGAAATTCCATTGTTGCGTTGATAAATGGAGCACTTGAGTACAAGAGGCGTTTATTTGCTAGGTTTTCACCTTCTTGGAAGAGATTCATTTTTTTTTTACCAAGGTGCCTATTTACCACGTTTTCACTAGGCCATTTTCTCTCTCTTTTTTTTTTCTCAGATCTTTTTTATGATTTTAATATTTTTTTTTAGGACATTTTTCAACTGTACAGATTGCTGAAGCAGAGAATGATAAGTAAAGAACTTTTTCAAATAGATGGTGTTAATTAGTTCATAGAGCTATTCTCCTTCCAATGTTGACAGTTGATAGGTACTAGAGCCAAAGACTATAGTAACGATGTAGGGACCCAGCCAGTTGGGTTCAAACTTCCCTTTGTTGTCTCAAAACTGTTGATTTTTTAGGATTTTCTCTCAGAACTAGGTCACCAACTTGAAATTATCATTGTCAAACCTTCTTGTTATATCCTCTGGGCAATCTCTTTTGATACACTCTCAGATGATCAAATGCCACTTGCCGACGTTCATCCAACAATTTGAGTTCTTGCAGTCTAGATATTCTGTAGTCTTCATCAGTAACAAGACCTTTCAAAGAAAGTCTTAGAGATGGTATTTCCACTTCAATAGGTAATACTGCTTCAGACCCATACATTACAGAAAAAGGTGTAGCCCTAGTAGGTGTTCTGATACTTGTTCTATAAGCCCATAATGTAGGATTGAGTTGTAGATGTGTTATCCTATCATTCATCCCTCATAACAAGAGTAAGTCATCCTACAAAATTTTATTTGAGTCTCTATCTTGTTAAAAATTCCTTGGTTCAATCCTTAATTCACTTGTAAATCATCTCTTAAATCAAAGCACCAAGTTTCGATGGTTTGTTTGAACCTAATGTTCATTTAGGTACCACAAGTTATAAGTTGTGTCTAAAATGTTTTCAAACTAATGTTCACTCAAGTGTTTTGTAGCAATTCTATTTCATGGTTGCGGATGATGTTTCATATCCTCGTTCTCCAGACTATGAACCATTTGAACCTAGCTCAAACAGTTTAGTGATGTTCAACATGTTTGATAAAGTTCAAAAGGCCAGCAACAATTAACAAAAGTTAATCTTTTCAATGTAAATTTTCCTTGGCACAGTGTACGCTTTGAACTACCTGAACCCTCATGAAGTTAGTTCAAATTGTTCATGCATGTCCAAATCAGGTGGGTCCCATGGACTAAATGACATGATGGCACATTTATTGCTAAGTATGATGAAGATTGAACCATATCTCAAGTACTGGCCGATTTTTGAAGGCAAGTAATCATCATTGGGAATTGGCAGTTACCCCAAAAATGCTGCCTTGCATTCAATACACACATGTGATGTCAAATCCCAATGCTCGACACATTTGACTTGACAGCCAAAATTAATGCACTAAATGAGCTTTTATCATTTCATTTGCTATAAGGTATGAAGTGATTAATTTCTGAAACTTGTTCTTCATTGCTACAGAGTGTTTGATAGAAGGTTTGTCTACTAGTGATCATTCAATTGGTTTCAACTATGAAGGTGAGTTTTGATTCCTATCTTCTCCAGTGATTTTTAGCTATTTTTCTCTCTTGTAATAAAATTTTCTGGGGGAAATAAGGGTTGTTATTTATGAATTATGAAGTCCACTCTGCACCTTTTCAGAAATATTTTCAGCCTTGCTTGCACATAACCCATTGTCATTGATACAAACCTGAAAGGAGAGAATTTAGAAGTCTTGAAGGAAAGGGTGTTTAAAGGAATTGATGGTTCTTTTGGTTTAGAAATTCTAAGTAGTGGCCTCATAGAGGCGGCAACCTTTCCTCCTACTATCCCTTGCCCAAAATTAGTTAGGGAGTGCATTGCGAGGTATGATCCTATTTCTGAAACTATCAAGAGAGATAATGGTGAAACCCTCCTTGCAATTAACAGGGAAGTCATTTCTTCTGCTTTCAAATTTCCTGATTATAAGTTCTCAATTTTTTTTCCCGCCCAATCAGTCACTGAGTTCAATACAGATAAAACTATACACCGGAACAATATAGCAAAGCATTGGTTGAAAGTTCCTCAAAGGGGTGGCTCCAGGTTACCTAAATATCCCAACAAAAATCACATGCTTCCCCATATCCATGATGTTATGTTACTATTACACCAAGTTAGAGGTTTAGCTGAGGCATACAACTTCAATGATTGGATTTACTGTTATGTGCAATCAGTGTTGGAAGGAAAGCAGTATCTTGACTAGGAAGAGCATATTTCTGACTCCATGAGGGAACAACTGAGCATGGTGAAGAAGTTCATATAAATTTTTTCTATGTCTTGGTATTTGATATATTGCCTGGCATGTGTTAAAAGAAATAATGGGGATACCTAGGCAACTTGCTGAAGGAGATGTTTCTATGTATGACTTTTACCCCATGTTGCAAACAGATAATGCATTGTAGGATTTTAGGAGAGTACATAATGTTTTCTTGGGAGACTTGTGTTATGAGTTAAAAAGCATGAAATCTAAAAGGATGTTTGAAGATGCCTAGGCATTAGTGAAAAGATATGGTAGTTTCTTTGTTTAGTTTCCTCATTTCTGTTATATAAGGGTAGGTGGTTTTGAAGAAGAGCCTTTCAGACTTCCTCATTTTTGTTTTGATTGTTTTGTCCTTGCTGAGATCTGTAGGCAGTTTTCTACCATAATTAAGAAAGCTCAACCCAGAGATAAATGGGAGGATCATTTTCCTATTCAATTGGGCATTTTATCTTGTAGTTCAATGTCAGATGCATTGAGCATAGGAGCTAACTTGAGGAATTTCAATTTTCCACTGTATCATGAAAGGAAGGGTTTTGATAATAAAGGTTTCTCATGGAGTCTTGGTTTGATGTCGCATCTTCCAATCCCACACTTGGAGGAATTTTGGGAAGATTGCGGTGATGAGCTCTAAGTGTTGAAAAGGACAAATATGAGAATGGTTCTAGAACAGGTAGTTTCACTGCAAGTGAAACTTGATATAAGTGGGATCGAAGGGGATTATCTAGAGCTTTTTGAACCTGGATATCTAGACCAAGTTGAACCTAAAACGTCTTGTATTAATTGGGATGTAGAAGAAGAGGATGATATATAGCTTAGAACAAAGAGAGTCTTGGAAAGAACCATAGATTGGGTTAATAAGAAGAGAGCAATGAAATTAGGCATCAAGATTGATCCCACAAGAGATAATGTGGTTTCTCTACACTCCCCAAAACATTTTTCCAACCCCACTTCTATGTCTATTCATGCAGGTAAAAATAAGAAGTTATCTCACACCAAGCACGAGACTAATCCTGCTTTGAACTTTCTTGCCCCTCGATATACAAGGTTATGGAGTGTTGCACAAAGGAAAATGGACTAGGTCAAAGACACAGAGGTAAAAGAAAAGATCCTTGATACTTGGACTTTTGAGGTCGAGGACCTTGATAGTGACATTGTCAACACTATGGATTCTCATGCAATCATTGTAGCCATGACACCCCCACCTAAAGTAACTAGAGGAACAACTAGTTCAAATACAAGTCCCAAATGGTTAACTACTTTAGTAAGCAAGAAATGGAGCTTCATCTCACTATCCATTCCAATCCAAGACATGGTGGTCAAATACATGGAGAAGGGTCCCAAACAAAAGAAGTTCAAAACAACTACCAGATTAGATGATGATGAAAAGACCGGGAGGTGGGTTGCTAAAATTGCCTCTTATAAGCCCAAAGATGAGATTAAGGAAGTAAATGCAGAGGATTTTGAGGTCACCAAAGTGGATCTTGGGAGCATGAGCAAAGACTCTGATGCTCACCAGGTCAGAAAAATATGGACAAGAGAAAAGAGAACTGAAATGACATATCAAGATTCTAGCTCAATTCATTGATAACGTAGGTTGTTTTGGAGCACTTCCCATATCGCATGCTTCAGAAAGTTTCAACCCTACTTCAGCAGAGAATAAGAAATTGATGAATCAAGTTCAGCAAGCCAAGAGCATCGCAAGGGTCGTAGAGAAATGGATTGAAGGAGTGATTAGAGATGGTGAAAAATATATTACAAAGTCCAGGAAGCTATATGATGAAATGCAAAACCTCATTGCGGAGATTCAAAATTAGGTTGTGCCATGGGAAAAGGAAGAGCATAAATAGGAAAATATATTACCCATGCTCACCAAGATAGAGGAATACGAAGTCATAAAGTTTTTGACAGAAAATTCAATTAAATTGGTAACTAATGAGTGCCAGATTTTCATGTTGAAGAAAACTATAGCATGGCGGGTAATTACATTCAAGTTTGTGATTTCTGATGCTAGGGCCTCTATTTATGAGCTTCAAGAACTTCAGTGTAGCTTTGCTAATGACAATAAAGTGGTTAACCAAGACCATGATTGGCAACTAGGACTTTGTGGGCTAAACACACAGGACGCAGAAAGTTAAGGCCAAAGGCAACTTCACTCCTGAAGATATAACAAAGATCGCTCGAATTGAGTCCATGACGTTCATTGGTAACAATTAGTTACCTAAGCATGCTAATTAAATGGTGAAACATAGGTGGGACAAGGAAGCTGCAAAAGCAAAGATCAATGTGATGAAAAATCCAAGTTACTGTATAATTCAGGAGCTTACAACAGCCCACGATGCCTAGAAAAGTGGAGGAGAGGATGACGATGGAGAAGAGGCATAGCATGATGCTAATGCTTTATTTTTATTGTATATGCTTTTCATAACCTTGTGATGACTTTGGGATATCTATCCCCTAAATACTCTGTTGGTTTTTATAACTGCTTCAGAGGAGGTCGAGTTTTGAGGGAGACCTCCTCTGTTCTTTAAAAGACTACTATAAATTAGATTAAGATAGAAAGAGAAAGGGCTAGAAAATATATGAATATTTTTAGAAGTTTTAGCTTTGGTCTGAAAGAAGTGATCAAGTTTTTCAGAATCTGAACTTGGAAAGAACTTATGCGTGTATCGTTATGTCTTTGTTGCATGAAATACATATATAAATATCATATGCATTTTGAGGTGGAAAATATTTGAGCTTGAATCCATGGAGTGATATTTCTTTGCAAATATTAGTCTAATCAAAATGTCTGTGATTACCTTTTTGATGATAGATATTGTTATCAATCTGGTGCTTCTTTCTGTATTGTTTGGAAAGATTTTTAGTTGAAAAGAGACTTTGTTTCTCTTGTTTGTTCTTAAGAAGTACTAAAATCAGTGGTGTTAAACTTTTCTTTAATTTCTTCTGATATTCATGGTGAAGCACTTCGTAGAAAATTATCCTAAAATATTTTATATATTGCCTAGCCTCTCTTCAAAGAATGAAGTAGGCAGCCTTATGTGCTTTCTGGTTAAAAGCATATCAGTCTATTTAGTTAGATTATTCCCTGAATAACTCATGGAGGGAGATGTACCTATCTAAAATTTAGAGGGAAGTAAGGTATATTACACTTACCCAATTGTTTAGTTGAACTTTTTTCTTTCAAAGGGGTAACAAAGCTTAAAATCAATTCAATTTAAAGAAGGACAAAATCCACTGACTAACAAGATGTCAATCCCTCCTTGATTTATTCACTGTTCTATGTAAGATAGTCAGCAAGTTTTTGTTAGATGCCTCAGCTTATCCATTACCTTGAGGGTAATATACAGATGATCAGTGTTGTTTAATTTTGAATTTCTCACAGAGCTCGTCTAGATCTTTGTTCTTGAATTGTCCTCCATTGTCAATCACGATGGATGAAGGTATCCCATACCTGCACATGATATAATTAAGGATGAATAGAGCTACTTGTTTACTAGTTGCTTTGATGAGAGGAACCACTTCTACCCACTTAGTGAGGTACTCAGTGGTAGTTATGATAAACTTGTGTTCGTTGGATGATGCGGGATATATTTGACCAATGAGATCAAATGCCCATTGTTGAAAAGGCCAATGCATGATGAAGGGTATGAGATCCCTTGTTGGAGCATGTATGAGATTTCCATGTAGCTAACGCTTCTCACAAGTTTTAGAAAACTTTATAGCGTCCTTCTCCATTTCTAGCCAGTAGTAGCTAGCCCTTAGTAGTTTCTAAGCTAAAGTAAGACCATTTGAATGAGATCCACAAATACCTTCATGGAATTCTGATAATGAATGTTTAGACTCTTCAGTTTCTAGAAACCTAACAAATGTACCATCCAAACCTCACCTAAACAAATCATTAGCAATGATGACATACTGTGAAGTGTTTCGGGTTAGGTTCCTTTTCTCATTATAGGTAAGATTTTCTAGGATGATTTGGTCTCGTAGATAAGAGTAAATATGGATGTAGCGAGATGATTCATGTCCAATAATAGAAAAGACCATCTGGGACTCAAGAGAATCATAGGCAGGGTAATGTAACTCTTCCACTGGGAATTCAAAGTGAAAATTAGAGTCTTGTAATTCTGGTATAGATGCCAAGGTGGCCATAGCATATGCTGCTCTATTTGCGGATCTAGGAATCTGCAGGAATGATACAAAAGTAAAATACTTCTTGAGATCATCAATCATTCTCTCATAAGGCATTATTTTCTCATCTCGAGTCTGATATGTATCATTTATTTGATTGATGATTAGCTAATAATCTCCATAGATGTGTAATTCTAGAACCTTCCATTCGATAGCTAGCTTGATCCCATTTACTAGAGCTTCATACTCTACAATGTTATTTGTACAAGGGAAGAGAATCTTATAAGCCTTTGGGATTGAATAATTTTGAGGAGTAATAAAAAGTATTCTAGCACCGGAACCATTTTGAGTGAAATACCCATCAAAGAACATCTTCCATGATTGTTGAGTGATATGCATTATTGATTCATCTAGAAAATATATATGCAACAGTTGAGTGTCTTTAAGTGGAGCATCAGCAAGTTGATCTACAATCAACTATCCTTTGATGTCTTTGAGGTCTACATATTTGATATTAAACTCTATAAGAACCATGACCCATTTAGCCAATCTTCCTGTAAGTGTTTCTTTGTTGAGAAGATATTTGAGTGGATCAATCTTAGCTACTAGCTTGATGGAATGTGCTAACATATAGTGTCTCAATTTTTGTGGTGCAAATACTAATGCCAAGAATTCTTTTTCTATTAGAGTATAGCTCATTTCATAAGAAACCAATGTTCTACTAATGTAATTTATAGCTCTCTTTCTTATTTTCATCTTGTTGCTCAAGAAGTGCCCCCAATGATGAATCAGTAGCTGATATGTATAAGTTCAATGGTTTACCCTGAATTGGTGGAATTAATATTGGTGGATTGAACATGTATTCTTTTATTTTTTGAAGGTGTTGTTCACATTCTCTATCCCAGATGTATATTACTCATTTCCTCAATACTTTTGTGAAAGGTTGAGCTTTGTCTGCCAACTGAGAAATAAAGTGTCTGATTGATTAAATACGTCCCTATAAATGTCTCATTTGACTAAAGTTCTTCGAAGGTGGTATTTCCATTATAACTTGAACCTTCTCAGGATCAACCTCAATTCCCTTCTTTAAAATGATGTAGTCAAGTAGTTTACTAGATGTCACTCTGAATGGACACTTTTTTGGATTTAGCCAGAGTTTGAATTTTTCCATTCTATCTAGTATAGGGCCTAACTCTTGAATATGTGTGGATCTCTTCATAGTCCTCACTAAAGTGTCATCAACATATTCTTCCATATTCTTATGCATTATATCATGAAAGATGGTAGTTACCTCTCTTTGGTAAGTTGCTCTTGCATTCTTTAGCCCAAATGGCATGACATTCCAGTAAAAAGTTCCCCATGCATAGATGAAAGTTGTCTTTTCTTGATCCCCAAGAGCTATTTTGATCTGGTTATAACTAGAGAATCTGTCCATTAGTGAGTACATCTCATAACCATCAGTCATATCAACTTTCATATCAATGTTTGGAAATGGAAAGTCATCCTTCGAACAAGCTTTGTTGAGATCTTTGAAGTCTGTGCAAACCCTAATATATTTGTCTACCTTTGACATAGGTACTATGTTTGAAATCCATTCTGCATAGTCTATAGCTCTGGTAAATCGAGCTTTTAGTAGTTTTTCTAGCTTAGCCTTGACTAGCAGTGCCACAAGAGGGTGCATCTTACTGATTTTTTGCTTGACTGGTTTAACTTTTGGTGTGATCAAAAGATGGTGCATGATAAGATCAGGATCCAGGCCTGGCATATCAGAGTATGTCCATGCAAAATTGATCTTATTTTCTGAAAAGAGATGAGTGAAATCTTTCAATTCTTCTGCTGATAGTGATTGAGCTACATGAATTATGTGTGGTGTCTCTTGACTCCCAATGTTCACTGGCTGAGTTGGCTTGATCAATATAGAAAACCTCTCCTAGAAATGACTTGGCAATATATCAAGTATCTCACCTTTAGGCACCTCTAAGAGGTTTTCACCCTTAGGTATGTCCTTTATTTTCTCTTTTTTAGATTTTGACACCACCACAATGTGGTTTTCTCCATCAGATCTTTTATTTTTTATTTTTCTAATTTTTGTGACTAAGATACTTGATATCTATTTCTGTCATGATTTCACTTTGTTTGTTGGTGGAAGAGTCTATAGGTTCAACTGTGTTGAGTTAATAGGCTAGCGTGTAGTCATTAGAAAAAGTAGGTATATTCATGGGTTGGTCTTGTAGACTATAGTCAATTAATTCAGGATGTACTAAGGAGAGAGTGTGGATAGGTTCAAGGGAGCTCACAATATTATCATCATAACTGTGAATTGAAAAGTCGAGTTCTAGAAGACTACCTTGCATAAATGTCTCGAGACCAGGAAGAGTTAGAACATGATTAGTAAAGTGAATGTTAATATTTAGTTGACCTAATCCAATAGACCTACTTGTAGCATCGTTCTCTATGCCAGACTAGACTTCATATCCTGGTTCGATAGTAACAATATTAGTAAACAGATTCTCATCATTTACATTAGAGGATTTAGAGTTTGATGCTGAGTAGATATTGTCATAAATAGGATTGTTGTCAGAGTCATCAGAGTCATCAGATGAAGTTTCTGAGTCTTGTTCAAGTGATTGAGTGAATGTATGTATGGTATCAACACCTACATCTTTAATGCTGCAAGTTCCTTCAAGATTTGTCTCATTTATCATTTGTATCTAACATACCTATTGGCATAACCTTGATGGTTATGTGAGTCCTTTTCGTCTACTCCATTTAGCTTCCTCTGGACTAATAACTGGTTCTGCTTCTATAGCTTCCAATTCTTCTTGTGTATTCCCATACCTGATTTGTTCTGTCTTATTAGAGAGGTATATAATAGATGAAAAAATTTCTAGTATTCTTCCTTCTTTCAGCCTTTGTTCATAGTCTTCTTGTCTTTTTAGTCTAATTTCTTGTATCTCCTTTTCTAGCTTTAAGTGCATCAGCTCTTGAGTGTCATTTGTGATATCATTGGACTCTTCTGGAGTTTCTGTACTAGATGTATATGAGAGGTGGTCTATACCCCATTCATACTCATTTGGGCCAGTCTCTGAATCTTCTACTTGTTGCCTACTAGTATATGTGATTGGAACTTTTAGAGGTGCAAACAATTCTCTGATTCTTTCTACTTAATCTCTCATATCTTCTGGAACTTCAACTCCTTACATTTTTGTAGCTAACACCATTAGAACTTGAGTACTAATTGTTTCTTCTCTCTTGATTGGTAGTTCCTCTTGATCTTTTCCACAATTTTCTTGAGTTTGTTGAGCGTAGACTTCCTATGATGTTGAAGGTGATATCCTTTTCTTCCACTTAGACTTAAAAGCATGTTTTTGGTTTGATGTCTTTTTTTGGATTGTATCCCAGTCCAACCTTATCATTTGTAGATTTTGTTTGCAGTTGAATCGGCTCAATAATACCCTCTTGATGTTTTCCTAGGGGACTAGTACTTGAATATCCCATGTGTTAGATCATTTTGTAGCTCAGACCATATTGGGTTGGGGAAATCTCACAATGTCGTACTTCCTTGTTTTGACTATCTTCCTTGAAAAGCCACTTAAGAACAACATCCTCTTCTATTTCATCTACCAGGGAAGTAGAAGACTATACAAAAAGACCATCATATATGATATTTGGAGATAACATTTGTGTTCTCATAGCCTCTGATGGTTTTCCCAACTGTTTCAGTAATGGAGGAAGAGAGACTAATGAAAGTACTGGTTCTATCTTGTATCCATCCATGCTAGTATTTGAAATCTTCAATTTCTTTTCTAAGTCCTTCATCAGAGCTTTTGGACTTTCATTTGTAGAGGCTTCCCTATTATGAGGTATAAAGGTATCAACACCTTTTGTCAACTCATTACATGGGAGATTTGTATCAGTAGGAATATTGACTTCAACTTCATTATAAGGAAATTTTAAGCATTGATGATATGTAGATGGAACTGCCTTCATTTCATGAATCTATGGCTTGCCTAGTAAGATATTGTATGATAGTGGAAGATCAAGTACCTATAAAATGACATCTCTTTCTACAAGTCCCACCCTGATTGGTAATGACACCAAACCTTTAGAGGTCCTTTCTTCTTCATCATAGGCTTTAATTATTATTTTCTTGGCCAGATCAATGACATTTTCAAAAAATCCTAGTTGTGTAAGCAGACTGTAAGTACAAATATTCAACCCCGTGCCTCCATCTATCAAAACACATTTAACTCTATGTTTATGGATCATGGCTTCAATATGCAATCGTTGGTTATGTGGATGATTTAGCGAGTTGTCATCTTCTTTAGAGAAGGTCAGATATTGAGGTGAAGTCAGATGACCCACCATAGATTGAAATTGATCAATATCTAAATATTTTGGAACATTAGTGGTGAGGAATGCTTTGTCCAGTATCTCTTTATGAGTAGAAGAGATTTTAAGTAATTCAAAGATGGAGATTTGAGCATTTGTCCTGTTCAGTTGGTCAACAATGCTATATCTAGAGGATGATGATGAAGTTAGCTGTTTAAATTTATCAAATGTTTATTAGTTTTGTTTGTTTGGTGAGGTTGGTAGGTTTGATGTTGTTTGAGCAGGAGTTGAAGAACTAGCTCCTTGGAGAGTGACTTTCTTTTGAGAATGGGTCATAGCATTTGCATGTTGTGATTCATGTTGTTTATCTTTGATTATAATCACATTGCAATATTCAGGTTGGGAAGACTCAATCAGGTTGATGAAGTTGTCATTATTGGTATAAGTGTAATTTTATTTGGCACCTCCTTTTGACTTTTAGGAATCACCTTGTTCATAAACAAGTAAGGGATCCTTAAAAGATTTGTGATCAACATTTATCGAGTGATTCCTGACAACAATTTTACCAGTGTCTATGAGATCTTGAATCTCATGCTTGAGTTTCATGCAGTTATTTGTGTTATGAGATTTGTTTCGATGGTAGTCATAGTATTCATTTTCTCTCCACCATTTTGGTTTGACTTCAAGATCATATGGCCTAGAATTATCTGGTAACATTATTAGGTTGTTTTCCAATTAATTTTTGAAATCGGATTCGTATGATTCTTCCAGAGGAGTGAATTCATGTCTAGGTTTCGAAAGCCATGGTTTCTCTTTGAACCACTCTTTTACTTTCTTCAAAGGATTTTTTGTTGTGGTTTCAACTACTTTTAGTGCTTGCATGCCACTATCCAAGTTAAATATCATGGGCTGTGAGTTGGTTTTAATAGTGTCTACCACTCTGTCATTAACAACATTCTTGTTGTTGTCTTTGCCATACTTCCAATACTTGTTCTTCTCTTTAGAGCTAGATCTTGGTTGTGTTTCTTTCGAAGGTGAGATATCTCCTTTCTTTATAAGCACATCTGTCATTCAGATAACATTATCTACCATTTTGTTTAATGATGGGTGCACTTGCATTTGGATACTATATTTCAATTCAGGGATTAGATTGTTGATGAATATATCCATTTTCTTAGAATCTGGAATAGGTCACGAATATCTAGAGAACATCTTTCTCCAACGTTGGAGGAAAGTGAGAAAAGACTCCCCTATTTTTCTGTTTGATATTGCAAAGCTCAATCATCATAACGGGATGTCGAATGTTATAGGAGTATTATTGTAGGAATGATTGAATTAATTCTTGAAAATTTCTAATCCCCTTAGGTAGACTTGAGAACCATTCCATAGATTGCCCTCCCAAACTTCTCAGGAAAAGGTGCCTGAGATACGTTTGGTCGTGCATGAACTCCATACGTAAAGCACAAAATTCTCTAATATGGTCTTAGGGATCTGAGTTACCATCATATTTGTCAAATTTTGGGATCTCAACTTGTGAAGGAAATGGAGGCATGTATAGGTTTTTGTCAAATGGAAATGGGCATATTGTCTCCAGAGAATATTGTTTTGGGGATTTATCCTTGTTTTTCAGTTCTATGGTCTCAATTCGTAAGGCTTGTAATTGTCTGTGTACCATTATTATAGGTTATTCTTCCTTTTTAGTGATGAGAGTCTGAACGTCATAACCAGTAGGAAGTTTAGTGCCTTGTTTTGCTAGTTCTAAAAAATAGTCTTCTTTTTCTCTAGCCATGATAACCTTCATCATTTTTCGGAAATATTTATCCTTTTGACATCTATGAATATCTTTTTCTAGTGGTTCAGAGTCTTCAGATTCACCTGATGAGGAATCATTGTTGGTATCATGAATATTGAGGTTGTCTTCATTATTTTGTTATGTTCTACGTATAGTGGGAGATGAAGGTTCATCATAAACTGGCATCTATGATGAAGAAGGTTTATTAGTAAGAGGATCCTCTTTGTAAAATGGATTATCTTTATATAAAAAGGATTGCCCTTTTCCTTTGGCATCTTTCTTACAAGAAATTTTGGTTTGAATAGGCATTTTTATTGGCTTATGTGACCTAAAGCTATTTGTGATGCAGAAGTAAAGATCAAATTCAGAGCTAGTTGTTCAGTTAACATATTGATTGAGAGAAGAAACTAAGATTTAGTCTGGTTTCAGGAAAGATCTATCCTATGTAAGACATTTATCTAAGTTGATTCAAGAGAAGTGACTTAAGACTCAGTCCAGTTTTAGGAACAATCTATCCTATATAAGATGTTATCTAAGTGACTTAAGTTTGATAAGTAGTTGATTGAACTAGCTGAAAGGTGATCAACAAAATCGTGCAACACTATGACAAAAGTGCATTGTTTAGATTTGTTTATGCTTAGGATGATGATAACCAGTATTATGCTTATTGTAGACTATTTTAGGCAAGTTTGAGTATTCTAGACTAACAAAATCAAAGATTCGTACAACAGGTTTTACAGGACCAGATGACAGTATTCTAGCTATAGGACGATGACAATAATGTTTCATACGATTTGTTACCTAAGACCGTACAACAAATGGGTATGTCTAAAATGAAAAACTAATCAATCCAATGTTTTATCATATGACACAAGATGCAGGCTCAAATGTCAGTTCCCTAAATAGGATGATAGATAATCAGATCTCATATGACACAAAATGCAGGCTCAAACAACAAACTATTAGGATTGTTGGAATATCGTATGATACAAAATATGAAATAGGACAATAAATTAGAAGACTTGTATGAATTTTTACTAGACAGAGGCAAAATTTTGAGTGTTCAATGACTGAGTATGACTAGTTTTGAGGTGAATCAAGTTTTTGACTGACCAACGATGACTAGTTTTGACACGGACAGAGTTTTGACTAGGATAGACTTAGTTTTGACATGGAGAGGGTTTCAATCATTTGAGTTTGTTTCTTGTTTTCTTTAGTTTTGGTATACCAGTTTTAGTTTTAGGGATGAAAACACAGAAAACACTTAATATGAATAATAACTCCAATCACAACATGCAAATCCTATGGAAATTGGTGAGAGAAGAAAACCTTTACTTGTAGACTCAGGTACATGCTTAATAGCTAATCAAAATACGGATGCTAAGTCTCACGCAATGGATTCTCGATGCCATATTAGTCAACTCTAAATGCTAATGGGGGCACAAAATGACAAGTATCTTGGGAGAGTTACTATCTTTCTTGCACAAAGATTATCCCCCCTTTTGGAGGTGAACTAGGTAGCTTCCAATTTTAATTGGAACTAGTAAGGGATCTGTTCGGCACATCAGGGTATAAACTCAATCAAGAGGTCTCCTAGCCTTGAAAACTAAGGTTTAATATACCTGAAGGTACAAAAGAGAGCTATTCTCGAGCACTTCCGTTGACTTGATTTTTATCAAATCGCATTTATTTTATAGTGGGTTGGAGTACTTGGCGTTTAGTCATTCACACTTGGGTTGTTCCCCTCTCACCGATCATAATGTCTATAGAGTTATTAGCTCCTCGGGAGGGCAGGCCTGCTAAAGGTATACAAATCTCAAACTTAAAGAAAATGCCTCAAGGCTCTATATTTCTGATTGTCTATATAGACAAGAGCATACTCTCCTACCTCTCAAAATTTTCTTAAAAAATGAAATACATATTTGTTCTTTAACCAGATAGCAATTTAGGTGCCTAAAAAAAAATGATTTTAATGAATACATGATGTTTGGCCAATTCTCCTTAGGCAACCTGTAAAGACAATGAATCAGTACTCATATTGTCTTTGTGTTACAAGCATAGTCTTCGACAAGAGTTCTGCAAAAATTGATTAGGCTATAAAAATTTCTCAAATAGACAAAGAACAAGCCAAGGTCAACGTCAGTATGATAAAAATTGAATGAGAAAACTTGACAAAAGAAATATGCTTTATAACCCAGAAATATAGATCCATATGACAATTCTTAATGACACGTATGATAATTTGTACAAGATCATACAATATTTGCAATTTGTCATCTGGTACTATGGGAAAACTCGTATGACAATTCACAAAGACTGTACGGATGAAAAATCTAAAAAAATAAACATCTGAAAAATAAATAAAAAAGTTAGTCTCTGAGGCCAAAAAATGTAGTCTTCTACCCCACGATGGGTGCCAGAAATGTGTGTGTGAAAAAGTGAAAGAAGTCTGTAAGCTGCAATGCACAACACTTCAATTAATTCATTACATGTATGGTTAGATAGATATAAGCATGAATAATAAAACAAATAACAAATTGACTAATTGCCTTCTTAAAGATGCAAGTATAAGATTTCTCTCATATTAGTATAAGCAATACCAGTGACTAGACTACACCAAGAAGAAAGATTTAATCTTTATGAGTATGAGATTAAGCTAAATGGATGCAAGATTATGCTAGATGGATGAAATTTTCAAGCAATATGGATTCAAGAAATCATGAAAATATGGAAAAAGAAATTAAACTAAGATGCAATAATCTCAAAAAGAAAACGCAATATATTCAATGACTCTAGAGAAAAAAATGTATAATAATAAATCTCCAAGGTGGTTTGAATGAGAGCTAAAGGCTAAATTTATAGAGAATCACAAGAGAGATCAAGAAAAAGCACAATTTAGGATTAATTGAAATAATTGAGAAATTAGATTCAGTTAACCTTGAGATCGATTCCAATTATAGTTTAATTGAAATGCATTCAGATTATAAGTTTGAGTTTGCATTAGAAATAAGAATTAATTAATTCCATGCACTTATGATAAAAATAGGTAATTATTTGATTTATTCAAGAAAAGAGTCTTTTGAATGCAACTGGACTTCTTTTTCTCCAAAGATTTGAGTTCTAATTTTAGAGAATGGTTAATAATTCAATCAAATTGCTTTTCAGATTTCAAGTTCTCAATTTAGAAGAAGAAATAATATCTCAAGTTTGATTTCTCTTTCAATTTAATTCTTTTATTCTATTTTCAATTTAACTCTGGTTTTGTGATTAATTCCTCTTTTGTGATAAATTAATTCCTTTTTTACATGGTTAAATAGAAGATTTATTAATTAATTAAATATGCTAGGATATTTAATAAATTAAATAGGATAATTGATCAAAATGATTTTCTTGGAATGATTTAATTAATTAAATAAATATTTAATTAATATAGAATAATTGATTTGCCATGTGACATTTGATGATTGAAGAATTAATTAATGTGCTCAAGATTGATTTAATTGCCTTTGGTTAGGACCTTGGTGATGTTGTCAAGATTAGGGGCCCATTGTTTAGATGATCATTTTTAGGGTATTACAATAAGGAATATGAGTAAAGGATATTCTCAAAAGGAAGGAATTTATTATGGAGAAAATTTTGCACCTGTAGGTAGGATTGAAGCTGTAAGATTATTTCTTGCATATGCTACCCATAAAAACTACAAGGTTTATCAGATGGATGTTAAGTGTGCATTTTTTAATGGGAATCTTAATGAGGAATTTTATATCAAGAACCTGATGGTTTTTCACTTTCAGATGATACAAACATGGTTTATAGGTTAAGGAAAGCTTTATATGGATTGAAACAAGCACCTAGAGATTGGTATGCAAGGTTTGATAAATATCTTTTGAAGCTTAGCTTTACTCAAGGTAATGCTGATAGTAATTTATATTATAAGATCACTGATAATAATATACTGATTATTGAAGTATTTGTTGATGACATCATTTTTGGAGGTGAAGATAAGTTATGCATTGAATTGTCTAAGAATATGGAGAAGGAATTTGAAATGTCTATGATTGGAGAAATTAAATTTTTCTTAGGTTTGTAGATTACTCAGACTGATAAAGCTATTTTCATCTATCAAATGAAGTATGCTAAGGAATTGTTGAAGAAATTTGGTATGGGAGATTCTAAACTGGTAAGTACTCCTATGGTTACAAGTGAGAAATTGACAAGGAAAGATGTTTCTACACTAGTAAATCCTACAAGATACAAATTTATGATTGGAGGTTTTCTTTATTTGACTCAGACTAGGCCTGACATAATGAATGTTGCTTGTATTACATCTAGATTTGAGAGTGATCCTAGAGAAAATCATGAGAGTGCGGTGAAAAGATTTTTTAGATACTTGCAAGGTACATCTGAATATGGTTTGTGGTACCCTAAGGATGATGACTTTACTTTATGTGCATATACAGATGTTGATTGGGCTAGAGATGTTGATGACTAGAAAATGACTTCCGGTGGAGCTTTCTTTCTTAGAAATAAGTTGGTTTCATGGATAAGCAAGAAAAAATCATGTACTTGTTTATCTACTACTGAAGCTAAGTATGTTGTTGCTACTACTAACTGTACATAGGTTCTATGGATGAAGCAAATGTTGAAGGATATCAAAGTGCATTGCACTACACTAGTAGTTATTCATCGTGATAACTTTGCTGATATTGACATATCGAAGAATCTGGTATTTCACTCTAGGACAAAGTACATATCTATCACGTATAAATTTTTGAAGGAGAAGGTGAAAGAAAATGAAGCTAGACTAGTTGATGTGAACACTAAAGATAAGATTGCAAATATTTTCACTAAACCTTTTCCTAAATAACCATTTGAGTACCTAAGAGATAGTTTATGGGTTTCTACCCCTACGGTAGCAGTTTGGTATATATTATTAGATATATTATTCATTCTCACACTAATGTGGGGATGCTACTACTCAGGGGGAGTAGTTAGCTTTGTGATTCAGTGGTTTATGTTTTTTCTTTGATATTTATGTAAAAGT